>NC_083436.1:19666189-19982856 GCF_020745735.1 Hemiscyllium ocellatum
TCTTGACTAAATTGTAGTCATACTTGTAAGCAGTAACGGTAATCTGCTACACAATAATGTTAGTGAGGTATCATAAGGTTCAGTTCCTCGGGCCCCAAGTACTTACAATCTATATTAATAACTTGGATGCAAGGATAAAAGCTACTATTCCCAAATTTGCAGATACCTCTAAAATAGGTGGGAAATAAGTTGTAAAAAAGAAATAAGAAATTTACAAATCGATATGGAGGTTGGGTGAATGGGACAAACTCTGGCTGATGGCATTGAACATGGATAAGTATGTCTTCACTTTAATCTGAAGAGTAGGAAGGTGTGTTATTATCTAAACAAAGGCATACTTTATAATGCTTCAGTGCTGAGGGATCTGTGCATGAATCTGTTCTTGAACATGAATCACAGACAGCTAGTATGCAGGTACAGCAAGTAAATTGGAAAGCAAATTGAGTTTTAGCATTCATTGATAAAGGAAGAGTTAAAAAGCAGGGAAATATTGCAACTGCACAAGGCATTAGTAAGTTTACACCTGAAGTACTGTGTATAGTTTTGGTCTCTATACTTGAGAAGGGATGAAGTTGCACTGAAGGCAATTCAGAGCAGATTCAATGGATATGGGGTTTGACTTATGAGGAAAGATTGAGCAGTTTATGTTCATACTCTATAGCGTTTAGAAGAATGAAAGGAGATCTAATTGAGATACATAGATGTTAAAGGGATTGACGATGTAGACATAGAAATTATGTTTCTTCTTGTGGAGCAAGCTGGATAGAAAGGTTATAGTTTAAGGTAAGGGTTAATAGATTTAAAGCAGAGAAATTACTTACCTCAAAGGGTCGTGAATCTGTGGAATTCACTACCCCAGAGTGGAATGGATGCAGAGACATTGAGTAAATTTGAGGAGGAGATGAGTGTACTTTTAATTAGCAATGGGTTGAAAGATTATGGGGAGCGGGTAAGTAAAAGAGAGTTGAGGACAAGATGAGATCAGCCATGATCATATTGAAGAGCGGAGCAGGTTGAGGGGCTGAACTGCCTAATCCCTGCGCCTATCACTTAGGAGGTATAATACATACAATGGACTTTGACTTGAATGAAACACAGAGTAGCCCCAAAAATTGCTTATTGTTGACCTTCACCACATCACAGCTGCCTGAATTTGACATAAGCCACCTGCTCTCTGAAGTTTAAAATTTTACAAAGTTTAAAAGTTCCATTATTCCATTTAAAGCCAAGTACCTAAATGCATCAATGAGATCTTCATTTTAGTTTTTATGCCAGTTACTGTTTTTACCTACCCTAACCCTTTACCCTGTATGTCTTATCATTAGCTAGGCAAGCAAAGGTAACAGCAATGATCCTGAAATAGTTCTGTTAACTTACAGTTTACTTCTGTGTACTTGAATGTGTCTGAAAGAATAAATCTACGAGAATTACAATGTAACAGTCTTATCTGTAAACTCCCTATTTCTTTTACTGTATACTGTTCTCCCTTTGCCTCACAGGCATTATATTACCCTTCACAAAAATAAAGACCAATGTGATGAAATTCTACTGAAAAACAGATACAATTACATAAACATATACAGATTATATATTTATGGACAGTTTACACAAGGACATTTCACAAATAATTACAAATAATGATCACAAAAATTAAATTTCACTTAACACACTGTTGAACACTGCTTAGTACTATTCACAGGAGAGTTGTGGGATCAAAGGATTATTTAATATTTTAGCACAATGAAGTAGATCTTGAAGGATATGTTTTGACGTTACTTGTTTGCAGTTGTAGTTTCAATTTTAGCCCATTGGGTCAACAAAAGTAGAATTTTCTTGTTTACTGATACAGAAGAAACAGAGTAACTCACTAGAAGTGGATTTTCATAATATAGTGGATCTTTTGCAGAAAGATCTATCGCAATGCGTTTCAAACTGACAGTCACATATGCCAAATAAGTTTGAATATTTCAAATATAGTACCAAATATATACCAATGATCCCAAACGAAGCAGAATATGGTAGCTCTAAAGCAGTGTTCTATCCCAGCCCCTTTTTCTCACCTTGCTAACCTCTCAATTATGAAGCATCCTGCAACCAGGGGTGGGGCAGCCTTAATCATCGGTCACTGCAGATTAAAAGCAGGCCATTTCTTTTCACTGACTGAAGCATGTATGAGGGGCCTGCAAGGAGAGAAAAATGGGAATTTGTTTCTCAAACAATAAAGCTCACCTGGATGCTTCTCTTGTCTAGAAATTCATCAAGTCCTGTAGCTAACTCCACCGCCCTTTTTTGACTGGAAGGATCATTGTAGTACATCATTTTGGCAGCTGTAAAAAAAAGTATTAGAAGTTTTAGACCTTCCTGCAAAGGAATAACTGAAGCAATTTGGAAGGAGGGATAAAATCCCAAAATCTTGACTTTCTCTGGCAAGGTTTCAAAAGCTGTAACTAAGGCACATTCAATTAAGTTTTCCTGAAAAGAAATCAAGCCACCTCTAAGCTACTGTGCACTATTTTAGGGGATTACTTGATGACTAGGTTTCAAATAGAATCCCTTTGGTTTGAAAACAAGTCCTTCGGCCCAACAAGTCCACACCGGCCCTCCTAAGAGTACCCTACCCAACCCCATTTCCTACCCCTATTACTCTTCGTTTATCCCTGGCTAATACTCGTAACCTATCCACCCATCCCTGAATACTATTGGCAATGTATCATGGCCAACTCCCCTAACCTGCACATCTTTGGACTGTAGGAGGAAACCAGAGCACCTGGAGGAAACCCATGCAGACACAGGGATAATATGCAAGCTCCACACAGTCACCCAAGGCTCGAACTGAATTTGGGCCCTTGGCACTGTGAGGCAGCAGTGCTAACCATTAAGCCACCGTACTTTTCCTGCAATATTAAATATAGTCTGACAATTGACATTTGGTCATTCAAGCTTACTGCTTCTATAATGTATTCGGACTTCTCCTTTGTGAAAAATTCCTCTACACAAAACAAATTCTGACTGCTAAAGATCACCAGGTAAGCCACACAAAATTGGCGCTCCTTAATTCTGAGACAATGCGCTCTGTCCTTAGGCACTCCCACAAGAGGAAACATCCTGTCAGCATTTACCCTGGCAAGCCTTTAAAGAATCCTACATATGTCAATGACATCACCTCTTACTCTTCTAAATTCCAGTGAGTACAATCCCAACATGTTTCATCTTGCTCACAGATCAATCAATCTTCCCCCCCACCCCACCCTCATATTATGGAGATAATTCTAGTGAACGTTCTCTGAACTGCCTCCCAATGAAATGATGCATATTGTTAAATACGGTTACCAAAACTGCTCACGGTATCCAGATGTGGTCTCACCAGCACCTGGTACAGTTGCAGTATGACGTCCCTTCTCTTATTCTCCAATCTCCCTGAAATAAAGGGCCGACATTCCATTAGCCTTCCCGGTTACCCGCTACACTTTTTCTGTGCTTTGTGCACAAGTACCCACAACTCCCTTTGCGTTGCAGCTTCCTGCAGTTATGTTCTGTTTAAATAATGCTCTGCACTTCTGATGTCCCTTCCAAAATAAACAACTGCACACTTCTCCACATAATACAACAATTGCCAACTTATCAAAAATCACTCTTGTAAACTTTGTATGAACCAGATGGGTTTGTAAAGAACATTTAGCAATGGCTACATGGTTGCCTTTAAGTTAGCATTGAATTCCAGACTTTTAAAAACTTATTAAATTTAAATTTCACCATCTGACATGGTGGCATTCTGGATTATCAATGCAGTGATATCATCATTATTGTCTCCCATATTTGACAACAGGAACAAATCCTGTCTCAGTACACATGTTCTCTTATGGATTTTCAGATAATTCAGGGTAATACATTGGTATGAATGAGATTGGATAATTCACGTAAAATACACAACTTCTTTGTATGCTAAGTGTAGAAATCAGCTTGCTCTCAAACGTTTATATATCTGGGGCAAGGTCAACTGATGAGAGAGTCTGATCTCTGAACATATCCACATAAAAACGGTTCAAATGACAGTATAAGCACTGTACATGTAAGATTTTTGCAGTTTGTTTTTTGTAGTGTACTTTGCTTAAAAAAGAACACTGGATCTATCCTATTGTTCGAACTGCTCTTGGGTTACTGAAATCCACGGTAAACCTCACGAGTCATGGAAAGTGGGAATAAAGTCTACACTAAATGTGTACCCATACAATACTCCAGGTGAGGTCTAACAAATGCCTAGTACAAGTTCAACTTCACTTCCTTGTTCTCTGTGCCCCTTTATTAAGTCCAGGACACTACACACTTTACAGATCTTCCCACCTCCCCTGCTACCTCCAGTGATCTGCGCACATCTACCACACAGGTCCTGCATCCTCTTTAGAATTTACTCCTTATATCATCTTTCAATGTTCTTTCGACCAAAGTGCTTCACCTCACACTTCTCTACATGGAGCCTTATCGGCCCATTTCTCTGATTTTCCAATGTCCTTTTGGAGTTCCACATTGGAAGAGTTATGCACTGAGATGAACAAAGTTTGTGTCATCTGCAAACTTTGAAATTGTCTCCTGCACACCAAGATCCAAATCATCAATATATATCAAAACAAGCAAAAGTCCTCATACCAACCACTCAGGAACTCCATTACAAACTTTCCCCAGTCTGAAAGATATCCATTGACCATTACAATTTTCCTATCACTCAAGACAACTGCGTATTCAAATTGTTACTGTTCCATTTATAAGTTTCCTCAATTCTGATGTCTGGCACTGTATCATGTGCAATTGTGAAATTCGTGTATACCACATGAACATTGTTAACCTCAGTGACCCTGTTACCTCTTCAAAAAAAAACTCAAGCAAATTAGTGAAACATTGCCCCTTTAAAAATCCAAGCCGACTCTTCTGAGTCAACCCACTATTTTCCATGCGATACTAATCTTATCCTGAATTTTTGTTTCTAGAAGCTTCCCCACCAAAGTTAACAGGGCTGGTCTGTAATTGCTGGGATTATCCTTATAAGGTGGTAGGTAGTGCGATACCCCAGAGTGCATGGGCCCTAGCTATTCACAACATATAATCAATGACTTGGATGAGGGAATTAAAGTAATGTGCCCAACCTTGACAATACAAAACTAAGACGACATTATTAGTGGTGAGGAGGAAGTACAGATGTTTCAAAGCAACGTAGATAAGATTTACTGTATTTGCCTACTCATTCAATGTGAATAACGGTGAAATTATCCACTTTGGGTGGTTTGGCTGCAGGGTGTGGGAGAATGGACAGAAGAGGAGGATGAAGCTAAGTCACTGAACATATTTAAGAAAAAAACTGATAGATTTGTGAATTCTAAAGTCATTAAGGAGTACAGGGAGAGGAAAGATGCGCTACTGAGACAGAAGATCAGACATGTCATACTGAATGGTGGAGCAGGGCTTGATGTGGTGGATGGCATACTCTTGTTCATATTTCCTGCATCTCTATAATTCAGAGACTTCAACCTTGCATTTTGCACTTATGTCCTGGGCTTTTCCACATTTAAGAATGAGATGGGCGTGGATCCTTCTTCTTTGGTTTGCTATTTTGTTGTCCGATACCATTCACCACTCAAAATGGCAGGACTAGAGCGACTGGTGTAACTCAATCACATGGTGTTTGTAGTATGCAAGCAATTCTGTACTGTAGTTTCTCCTGCATAGAAATAACTAATTGCTGTGGCTGGTGTGCTCTCCTAAACTTCTCACTGAATCCATTTATACTCTGGCTTATTGACAATGCCAAAGTGTACAATGGGCCAGGTCTGAGGATTTAAGTAAATGTTGAATGCAATTCTGCTGGTGGTCCATGGCAACTCAAAGATACCCGTTTTTGAGTTGCTATATCTGTTCTGAACCAATATTTAGCAGTGGATGTGTCATATAATGTGACAGAAGTGTGACAACACGATGTCAACTTTATAAGGACTGTTGTGCTCATTACTACCAGTGCAAAACAGACATCTTTGTCAGATGAATTAGTGGGCATGAGTTCAAGTAGGTTGTTTGCCTTGTGATTGCTCCCAGCCCATCTATTCTTATCTATCCTGGCAGCTATGTCCTCGAGTACTTGGCAATCAGATAGCAAAGGTGCTGCAGTGTCATTCTGAATGATAAATGTGTAAGACTACTATTCAGATGAAATTTTCTGTTTTATAGCTCCTTGAAAGTGGAATCAAAGTAGATAGGATTGTGAAGGCGGCGTTTGGTATGCTTTCCTTTATTGGTCAGCGTATTGAATACAAGAGTTGGGAGGTCATGTTGCGGCTGTACAGGACATTGGTTAGATTATTGTGTGCAATTCTGGTCTCCTTCCTATCGGAAAGATGTTGTGAAACTTGAAAGGGTTCAGAAAAGATTTACAAGGATGTTGCCAGGGTTGGAGGATCTGAGCTACAGGGAGAGACTGAATAGACTGGGGCATCGGAGGCTGAGGGGTGACCTTATAGAGGTTTACAAAATCTTGAGAAGCATGGGGTCGGGGAGTCCATTACTAGAGGGTATAGGTTTAGGGTGAGAGGGGAAAGATATAAAAGAGACCTAAGGGGCAACTTTTTCACACGGAGGGTGGTACATATATGGAATGAGCTGCCAGAGGAAGTGGTGGAGGCTGGTACAATTGCAACATTTAAAAGGCATTTGGATGGGTATATGAATAGGAAGGGTTTGCAGGGATATGGGCTGGGTGCTGGCAGGTAGGACTAGATTGGGTTGGGATATCTGTTCGGTGTGGACGGGTTGGACCGAAGGGTCTGTTTCCATGCTGTTCATCTCTATGACTCTAAGTGATGTTCAATGCAAAAGTGAAGCAGGTGAGGCTACAACCAATGTTAAAACCTGACTAAACCTAATTCTAAAATCAATGATATGGATGTTTAGAGTCACTCGCTTCTGATGTTATATTTGTGTGCCACCTCTTATGGCAGATGTGTCTTATTGATGGGGTAGCATGGAGCCAAATATGATAATGGAGGAAGGTGGAGCACTGGCATGATTCACTGAGTGCAACCATGTTAGTCTATTGCTTGGCTGGTTAGGAGGGCAGCTCTCCCAATTTTGGCACAAGTCCCCACACGCTAATGAAGACAACTGTGGAGGGTTCATAGGGCTTGGTGTGTCTTGGTCGATGCTGATTGGTGCTGCAATCTTTTTGTAGAAACTTGATTAGCTCTTCACACAAATCTAAAAGGTAGTTAAGAACCAAAACTATTGTGGCTTACCTGGAGTCAGAGAGTTTGGTCTAGTTGAGAATCACAGAGTAAGAATGGGAAAAAATCTTTCACTACTTGATATTAGTGAATAAGTTGGGTTTTTACAACAATTCAGTTGTTTCATAATTACAAATGACTGATAATAGGTTTTTAATTTAGTTTACATTTTGTCTAAATATATATTCCCCCAACTGCCACACTGGGTTTAAGTTCATCTTCAGATCACGAATCCAGATCTTAAGTTTACGAGTATAATAAAAAAAACTAAACAACTGCATTTGTAAATAAATGTACACACTTACATCAAAGTTTAAACCACTATTTGACAGTAACATCATTATATTTTAATTACCCAAAATGACAAGACATGTTTTTAGGGTCAAATTTTGATGCCTTCAGCATGTGTGCATGAATCATAAACAATGTCTTTGATTTTGGTTTACTATATAACAGCCAGGACTAGGATACAACCATCACTAACCTGTCCACATCATCTTGACTGAGGACAACGAAGCCAAGGATTTGAAGTTTACTAACAGTCTTAATTCATTGTTTGAAAACTTTCCTGATTAATACGATTTGGTAACGAGTGCTGAAACCATTCAATTTACTTTCTTTGTAAGTGACTGTTAAATAATAATTAACAATACTACTTGAATACCAATTAATTGGAGACGCCCTTGAGTTTCAGTCTCATTGTCATCATGATTTGTAAATGTTTGAAATACATAAAGTTAACCCTTAAATGTATCTAATAATAAAGAAATAGCATCCTTGTAATGCCCCTTGTAATATTTTAGTGTGCTGCCTTTAAATGTTTTCCATGATAATCAGAAGGGGCAGACTTGTACGTAGCCTAGATTGTGGTTTGTTGCAAAGCTGCGCAACTTTGAGGAAACATTGGCATTCTATTTTAGAAATTTATCAGAAAGAACTTCAGGGCATCATAGGATGACAGCAGCTCAGTTCATAATTCTCTATTAGTTGAGTATCTAATCCATTATAATGAAGTAGCAAGTACAAGTTCGAAACCTTTCACAACCACAAGGATTAAAAAAAACTAAGATTACACATTGCTAATATTGGAATTAGTGCATATCCAATTACCTGTTTATTTTGAAGGAAAGCAAATAAAGTCAAATGAGAGAATCCATGTGAATAGGAAGGACAGAATTTCACAACTTTATTTAGATTCAAGGCAAAACTACAACTTGAGTTATGAATTCCTTGTACAATTTCTCCCCAAGTAATTTGAGCAAGGTCCTATTCAATCATCATTTTCCTTCATAAAAAATGATGAAAAGATGATTAAATATTTCTATGATTAGAGTGCTTTATGGGAATCCTGGAAACTTTCACTGGACAAACTGGAAGCATTTTTTTTAAATTCCAGTCTCATTATTTCCAGTTTGTTACCTTTTATAGCTGGCAGTAAATGTGGAGTGACGACCTGGTTTAAACTCCATTAGTGGAGCTTCCTCAAAGAAACGCTCAGATGAACCACTTCTGCAATAAAACCACTACATGCCTCTTTTTTTTTTGCAGCGAAAGACTAATTTTGATTACATTGCCCATTTAGTAGAAGCTGCAAACAGACAAGAACTTAGTTTATAGGTGCACAACAGCTTTGTAGTTAAAAAAAACAGGCAGGAACAAGTGATGTCAGACTAAAATGAATGCAGACTTCATGTGTGGGAATGAAATGTTTAACAGCTCTAAGCCCATTACCAGCACAAAGTGCAACAAGAATACCTCAGGTTGTACTTATGTTCTGGTGAGTTAGCTGATCTCAACAGAGGAACTACTAGAAACATTAGGATTAGTTTGTGTTGATGAACTCCGAAAAAGAAAGCGAGAGGTGAGACAGAGGCTTTCCTTGCATACATATAAGAACATAAGATGTGGTACAAGTTACAAAGATGCCAAGGACTGGATCAGGTCTATTTCTGTACAAGAAATAGCACTTGGATGCATGCACAGCAGAACTGCTGATATCAGTAGATTTGCTTCCCAGCAGGAGTCACCATATTTATAAACAATTTAAGGCTGTAGAGGACAGCAGTGTTAAGAATAGAACTTTGCATATATTACAACTGCAATGGCTTGAATCTGCTTTTCATTTTATGCAACATGAGCACACAAATCATTTCAGAAGTATTTCCCTCTCCAGCTGAAATCCTATTAAGCACAGGAATGACAAATCATACTGTTAACGACACTATGCAGATCCAATAATAAAACTACCTTCACTTACCAGCTAACCTGTGTGGAATTGAGTTCAAGTGCTTGCTTAGGAAAGCCTCATTAAAACTCTTTGGATTTGTGTCTCCAAACAACCTGCTCATTTGCTGCATCAGCACTGTTTGAACAGCATCAGGCACATTTTTACTCTCCGATACTGTAACAATAAAAGAAAAATTTGTTTGATCACATGAGTAAGCATACTTCTCAACATTATACTAATGTGAATGAGAAAACAATTTATTTTTTTTAAAAATCACACTTTAATCTGTTAATCAATGTGGCAAAATGCTATATGGAAAAGGTCATGGATGGATGCCAAACAACTAGTGACTTCAGGATTGATGATCTTAATTGAAAATTTTATTGTAAATTCAGAATGATATTGTTCTAATATTCTCCACATATAATTCAAAGTATCAGAATACAAATGTCCTTTTCCTCTACTAAACTGTTATCTTGGCAAAGGAAATAAAGGCCTTTCTTTGTAAAACAGCCTGGGAACAACCACTACACCTTTTCAAAAGTGTCCAGCTAACAGATAGCAAACCGCATTCTCAAAAATGTTTCAACAGGATTCGATGTGATAATTGAAAGAAATATTTCCCAAGAAGAATCTGAACTCTATTTATCTTTCAGAAATTAAATGAGGAATTCCTCATGCGAGAAATAATGTTGCATCACTGTCTTTCAAATATGAATGTACTATAATATCTTAATATTATATTAATTTACTTGACGTAAAGTAGAAAAACAATTCCATATATTAGGCTTTGAGAACATATACCAAAGAGCTTTTTTATTGCCAAACTTTTAACAACATTTGTTAATCAGCATACTCATTTAATAATCTACAGAATTCTAACCAAATGAAATTTCTTGACTTCACATGTTAAATAAAAAAAACTTTTAAATAAACTAACAAGTTAAAAGGACATTAACTGATTAATATGCTTAACATTTTGTTTGGTGATGAAAAAATGTAGGCTAGTGATTCACCCATACCAGCTTTGAAGAACCGGAACAAACACTCATGGAGCCAAGGGTTGTCAGGATCAATGGCAAAAGCTCTTTTGACTGACTGCAGCATCAGAAGGAATTTCTCTACAGAAAAAGAGATAAAATGGCACACTGTTAGAAAGAAAAACAAAGAAACATGTTATGCTTCATGTTCTTTACTGGGATTTGCTGCTAATGGATTGTTCTCTTAAGTACAGTATCAGTGATTCTGTAGGCAATCAACCAAGTTTCACTTATCAGGACACTTGGGAATGCCATTGTTTTTGTTGAACAGTGCCTAATATGGATGTCAGGATTATCGTTCAAATCCTCAGCCAACGAAAACACCTCCAATGTCATACTGCCTCAGGACTACAGTAAACTGTCAGTGTAAATCAAGTGCCCAAATACTAAGTGCACAGAATGGGGCCAGCTTATCAAGCCCATGTTGCTCTCTATATAGCAATCTAAATCAGTCCCATACTCCTATTCTATTCTCATACACTGTGATTTATTTCTCTCAAGTACCCATCCAATTTAGTCTTGAAATAATTCACTGTCACCACTTCCACTATTCTTCTGACAAGAGCTCAGGACACTTGCTCTGTTAAAACATTCATCATCAAATTCCTCTACATTTCTTAGCCAAAACCCAAAATTTGTGCTGGTTAGTCCCTGTACCAACAGTTAGTGGGGACAGATTGTCATGTCTATTTTACCTAAACCTTTCATATTCTTACACACCTCTATCAAATGTCTAGTTTCCTTTACTCCAAAATATTTCCAACCTACATGTGCAAATAAAATCTATGGAATCATTCGCACATGTCATCTTTGCATGTTCTCAAGGAACCCCACGATCATTCTGAAGAGTGGTGGTGGCGGTGGGGAGGAGAGAGAAAAAGAGGAGAGAGTGAAGCGAAAAGGACTGGGTGTAGTACACTAGTTGTGGTCTAAACAGACCCTCAAAGACCCAAAGAAATTTTCCTGCATCTGTACTTAATTCAAAAGTCTGAAGCATTTGCAGGTATCTTCAGCCCGAAGTGCTGATTGTGTGATCAATCACAACCTTCCCGAGGTATCCAATAGCAATGGTATCAGCTTTTAGCCGATGACATTCATTCCACATGATATCAAGAAATGGTTGAAGGTACTGGACACCGGGAAGGCTCTGTGCATTGAAAAACGTACCAAATACAGAGAAACCTTGATTATCCAAATGGGATGGGCAGGCACTATTTTATTCGGATAATCGATTATTCGGTTAATCGACTAAACGCCTTTCCTCTAGGGCTCTGAGTTTTTTTTAAAAGTCTGCTCCACATTCAGGAGACAACGCAGCAACACCACGCATGAGTCCCTGCCCAGTCCAACACCGCTGCCGCCCCCCCCCCCACCCCCAAACTAAGTCCAATACCACCTCCCAAACCCATCCAGCATCCCCCCCCACCTCCTCTCTAGGCAGCTATCTGGACACCAACAAGGCTGCTCTGCTGCCCCCTTTGTGGGTAAGTCTTCAAATAGCGCACGCACACACACAACTTTTTACTGCAACATTTTGACAGGTTCCACCTTTACCCTGTACAGGACAATGTTGGAGAGATTATCAGGGTATGGAGGCTTTAGGTTACACTCCTCTAAAATTCCAGGGAAAGAGAGGGTGGGTGGGCAGTCAGTCATTTGGAGACAGTGCCTGTTTAATTGTTGTAAACAAAATACGCGGTCACTGTTGGAAACACGTCTTTGATGTAATATTTCTATCGAGACCTCCTTCGGATAATCCGATATCCGGATAATCAAGGTTCCTCTGTACTTGTGTTCCAGAATTAGCATATCCCTAACTTTGTACAGCAGCGGAAGCTACCTGACAACGTGGAAAATTGCCCACGTATATCCTGTCTACAACACAAGGACAAATCTATTTTTGCCAATTACGCTCCCTCTCTCCCTTCCTTCTATCCCCTATTATTGGAATTTTTTTTTACACAGTGAAGACAGAAGTTGTATTTATTCATTTCATCTGCCTTTTTCTTTATCTATTAACTCCCAATTCTCAGTCTACCGGACCAGTGAAAATTTAAACCTCGAGAATAATTCATTATTCTTATTCAACTGTTGCCCCAGAAGGATCACCTGATTGCAAAGCATCAAATACATGTGCCTGGTGGATTGAAAATATACTGGTCAAAGAGGTTCTGTTGAACACAAATTCAGAAATTCCTCCATCACCTTTCCTGGCATGCCAATATTATCATAACTTGATATTTGAATCTCTAATCCCTCAAGATACTCATATGGCTTTTGCATGCGTCTTGCTTGCATTTGCACACATCTCTATTAGTATTTCAAGGCCTCGTGATTATTCCCAGTAGTCCGACCATTTGGCTACTCATTCTGCTTCTCAACTCTAACCAAATGGATTCTGTCCTCATTCCCGGATGATCATGCCTTCCCAACACAAATATTTTTCTTATTCAATGGTGCCACCTCAGTGGCATCACGATAATGTCACTGAATGGACTTCTGAGATCCATAATTAATGCACTGGTAACATGGCTTCAAACTTCATGACTTGGACAAAAAAAAAAGAGATTGTAGATGCTGGAATTCAAAGTAGATAAGCAGGACGCTGGAAAAACACAGCAAGCCAGGCAGCTTCAGGAGGTGGAGAAGTGGGTGGGTCGGTGTTTGTCCAATGTGTGCTGGGTCGGTGTTTGTCCAATGTGTGCAGGAGGGTTTCCTGACACAATATGTAGACAGGCCAACAAGAGGTGAGGCTATACTGGATTTGGTTCTAGGTAATGAACCAGGCCAGGTGTTAGACTTGGAGGTAGGTGAGCACTTCGGGGACAGTGACCACAACTCGGTGACTTTTACTTTAGTGATGGAGAGGGATAAGTGTGCGCCGCAGGGCAAGAGTTATAGCTGGGGGCAGGGAAATTATGATGCAGTGAGGCATGACTTAGGATGTGTGGATTGGAAAAACAGGCTTCAAGAGAAGAACACTAATGAGATGTGGGGATTGTTCAAGGAGCAGCTACTACGTGTCCTCGATAAGTATGTACCAGTCAGGCATGGTGTAAAGGGCCTTGTGAGGCAGCCGTGGTTTAGTAAGGAATTGGAATCCCTTGTGAAAGGGAAGAAGGCGGCATATGTAAAGATGAGGCGTGAAGGTTCAGTTGGGCTGATAGAGAGTTATAAGGTAGCCAGGAAGAATCTAAAGAGAGAGCTAAGAGAAGCGAGAAGGGGACATGAAAAGTCTTTAGCTGGTAGGATTAGGGAAAACCCAAAGGCTTTCTATAGGTATGTCAGGAATAAAAGGATGACTAGGGTAGGTATCGGTCCAGTCAAGGATAGTAGTGGGAAGTTGTGTGTGGAGGCGGAGGAGATTGGAGAGACACTAAATCAATACTTTTCATCAGTATTCACTCAGGAACAGGACACTGTTGCTGATGTGAATATGGAGTCACAAATGATTAGAATGGATGGCCTGGAAATATGCAGGGAAGAGGTTCTGGGAATATTGGAGAGGATGAAAATAGATAAGTCTCCTGGGCCTGATGGCATTTACCCTAGGATCCTATGGGAAGCTAGGGAGGAGATAGCAGAGCCATTGGCCTGCATTTTTATGTCGTCATTGTCAACAGGAATAGTACCAGAGGACTGGAGGATAGCGAATGTGGTCCCCTTGTTCAAGAAAGGGAGTAGGGATAGCCCTAGTAACTATAGGCCAGTGAGTCTGACTTCAGTGGTGGGCAAAGTCTTAGAGAGAATGGTAAGGGATAAGATTTATGAACACCTGGATAGGAATAACGTGATCAAGGATAGCCAGCATGGTTTTGTGAAGGGCAGGTCGTGCCTCACAAACCTTATTGAGTTCTTTGAGAAGGTGACTAAGGAAGTGGACGAGGGTAAAGCAGTAGATGTTGTGTATATGGATTTTAGTAAGGCGTTCGATAAGGTTCCCCATGGTAGGCTAATGCTAAAACTACGGAGGTATGGCATTGAGGATACATTAGAGGTTTGGATTAGGAATTGGCTGGCTGGAAGGAGACAGAGGGTAGTAGTTGATGGACTATGTTCATCTTGGAGTGCAGTTACTAGCGGTGTACCACAAGGATCTGTTTTGGGACCATTGCTTTTTGTTATCTTTATAAATGATCTAGAGGAAGGGCTTGAAAGCTGGGTAAGCAAGTTTGCGGATGACACAAAAGTCGGTGGAGTTGTGGATAGTGAGGAAGGAAGTGGTAGGTTACAGCGGGATAAAGATAAGTTGCAGAGCTGGGCAGAAATGTGGCAAATGGAATTCAATGTAGCTAAGTGTGAAGTCATTCACTTTGGCAGGAGTAACAAGAAGATGGATTACTGGGCTAATGGTAGGCTACTTGGTAGTGTGGATGAGCAGAGGGATCTTGGTGTCCATGTACACAGATCTCTGAAAGTTGCCACCCAGGTAAATAGTGCTGTGAGGAAGGCATATGGTGTACTGGGCTTTATTGGTAGAGGAATTGAGTTCCGGAGTCCTGAGGTCATGTTGCAACTGTATAAGACTCTGGTGCGGCCTCATCTGGAGTATTGTGTGCAGTTTTGGTCGCCATACTATAGGAAGGATGTGGAGGCATTGGAACGAGTGCAGAGGAGGTTTACCAGGATGTTGCCTGGAATGGTAGGAAAATCTTATGAGGAAAGGCTGAGGCACTTGGGGCTGTTCTCATTGGAGAAGAGAAGGTTTAGGGGAGATTTGATAGAGGTGTATAAGATGATTAGGGGTTTAGATAGGGTCGACACTGAGAACCTTTTACCGCTAATGGAGTCAGGTGTTACTAGGGGACACAGCTTTAAATTAAGGGGTGGTAGGTATAGGACAGATGTTAGGGGTAGATTCTTTACACAGCGGGTTGAGAGTTCATGGAATGCCCTGCCAGTAGCAGTGGTGAACTCTCCTTCTTCATGGTCATTTAAGCGGGCATTGGATAGGCATTTGGAAGTTATTGGGCTAGTGTAGGTTAGGTAGGATTCGGTCGGCGCAACATCGAGGGCCGAAGGGCCTGTACTGCGCTGTATCTTTCTATGTTCTATGTTCTAAGTCAACATTTCCTGAAGGAGGGTTACACCTAAAACGTCAAATTCTCCACCTACTGATGCTGCCTGGTTTGCAGTGTTCTTCCAGCTTGTTGCTTATCTACTTTCAAAACCCATGATAGTAGCTGGTGAAATTTAAACATTATTAACGAACTTGGAATGAAAAGCTACTTTCAATAATGGTGGACATGAAACCACCATTGATTGTTGCAAAATCCTACCTTGTTCACTAATGTCTTTTAGAGAAGCAAATCTTGCCACCTTAACCTGGTTTCACTAATGTGGTTGATCCGTTACTGCTGTCAAATGAGGCAGCAAGCAATTCAGTTCAAGGTCAATTAGGCATGGACAACAATAGCATCGCTAGTGGTGGCCACATCCCAGAGAAGGTTAAATTTTGAAAACTCTCTTTTGTCTTTCCTCATATTTCTAAAGACTTTGCATTCCTGAACATTAAATACCTAATTTCAATATTTTTAAAACACAGCATTATTGCACAACAGTATATTTCCACACTAATTTTCACTTGTAGCTCAATTACCTTACTTAGCACACCATATTAGTCTACATACAAGTACTTGAGCATCATACGCTTTTCTATTACTTACCTTTTCTATAATAGATTTCAAAAGCAAAAAGGTGGGTTTCAATTTTGTTCTTTACTAAGGTTTTCAAGGGTGTCAGAAATTTAATGGCTTCTTCAAGTGGACTGTCCACCTATTTAACAGAAAACAAATTTCTTAGCATGGGGAGAAATTCAATGACTTTGTGGTTAGTTATTAGCTTTGCGCTCTGATGTAGAAACATTACAACAATGTCCAGACACACTGCATTGGTGCTGCCGCTGCAAAAGCTCCAGCGCTCTTCCTGGCAACTGGAAAATTTAGACTCTCTAGTTTTATCACCTTCTCAACCAGGGAAGAGGACACCCATCAATCCTCAAGTCCACACTACAGCATTTCCACTAAGGTGGAAATTCCTGATGAAGGGCAAGTGCCCGACACAGAACTCTCTTACTCCTCGGATGCTGCTTGATCTGTTGTGCTTTTCCAGCGCTACACTTTGACTCTCCAGCATCTTCATTTCCACTAAGTTCACAAGACAGTACTTAGGACAAAAGACTCTAATCCAATTTCTCATCTCTAAATGCTGATGCCAATTTGGCAACCATAGTGCTGGCCTAGTTGGCATCAAACAATGCAGCACAGAGAAAAGGAACAATCAACTGCTTCAGCTAACTATGAGATTACAGATGATATCTTTAATGTGATTACTCAAAATTATTTTTACAGAAAGGACCAGTTTGGGTGATGGGGAAAAAGACAAAGTAAAGGAGGATTTGAAGCCTGGACCTCACTCAAATTTGCCAAAAAACAACCTATACATTTTCATAAAATACATCTATAGAGCCAGTGCCATTCGTTTGGGCAAATGCACAGGTTACTCTTATGTGACAGTCTACATTGACAATATGGAATTCAAGTAAAAAAAAGGTACATATGAAGCAAAGCCAATATTGACAACATACTTTTGCTAATTTCTCAGGTACAAGCTCCTCTTTTTGTGCACCAATCTCTTCCTCATCCTCTTCCTTTTTCTTTCTTTGATTTTTTAGTTGTTTCTCTTTTTCAGCATTTCTCTTCTCTTCCTCCAACTGCGCCTTCTTCTGTGCCCGACGCTGTTTATTTCGTAACTTCTTCAGCTCTTTATCTGAAAGATTTGCTGCAGAGAAAAAAAAATCATTTGGGGGTGGACTAAATAAGCTATGTGTTGTTCAGAACAACTGCGATCTTTATCAGAACAGGAAGAACAAACTAAGATTATTTAACCAGAAGCCACTGAGTACCTGTATCAGCTTCCAATTCTTTGTTCTCATCAGTTAGAGGATGATCATGAAGTTTCAGGTAGATCTCAATAGCCACCTTTGCAGCTTTAAAATAAAATGGATGACACCGGAGCACATCTTCAAGTTTAAGTAAATCCACATAAGACCTCAATGTCATTTTCCTCATGCAATAAGTGTGGAAATCAAATTGGTCATCTGTAATTTCTGCAAAATGCTATTGAAAAAAAGACTTCAAATCAGCATAAAATCTTACAGATAGAAAGTGCATAAGGATATATCGGGATCATGGGATTTTTTTAAGCTACATTATACAACATACTAAAGAATGCCATTATCCAGCATTTTACCAAATAAGAACTGTGGATTGGACAATTAAGTTTTCAAGAACACTAGTTTTCTAGAAAATAGCAAAACAGGATGAAATAAATAACAATAAAATATAAAGATGTTAAACGCCTGACACTAGATTCATTGATTATGAATAGCCAGTATCCTTGGTGCTATTTGGGCAGAGATCAGAACGTAAATGTTCAATACCAATTATAAATTGACTTACTGGGAACAACTTCAACCGTCTGCAAAATACAGACAGGATTTAGCACGATGTTAATTTTACACAATATCAGAGTTCTCTCCTCTAGAAAGTCAATAGAAATCAATCTTAATGGGGACAGAGTTTGGGGGACTGCAAAAGCCAAATTTCACTGAATCCAATGGGTTTCCTATCTGAAGAGTCCATTTAGAATTACCTGAAGGTAGCAGTTAAACCACTGTTTCATAGCCAACAATATCGTTTCAAAATAAAGCAAATGACTACAAGAAACCAGTTTTGCTTATATAGATATAGTTGAGGAAAGAAAAGTTTCAACCCACAAAATTGTGGCACATTTTAAGGTTTTGTTTTATAATGTAAAACACAAAGCTGAACAAGAATAAAATCCATTTACAGACATTTTACTTGACATTACATATCAGATACTGAATTCATTTGTAAAATTTAATATTTAATTTCCAAATTGGTTAGGAAGAACTGAGTGTCTTGGAAAACTTGCATTCCATTAATTTTAGGCAATGGACCTGATAAACTGTTCACCTGGCTTCAACATAGTTCCAAGCAAACAGTCTTTGTCTGAATGCACTTACCACAAAGATCACAGGTTAAGTTTACATGTGCAATGATATAAATTTAGCACGTTTTAAATTCCAGTTTAAAGCCAGAGAAACCATAACTGCTGAAACTCAGATGGTCACTTGCCAGAATGTTAGCTATCATCATATAGGAAACTACCAAGTCAGAAACAGCAAGAAAGAAATACATACTACTATGAATCAGAATCAACTCAGCATCTACTAGGAAGAGTTGGGATAGCTTTACAAACCACAGTATTTTCAGTCAATAGACTAAAGTTTAAAATAGAGAGCACAATGTTGTCTGAAGTGCTAACTAAGCTTTTAGCGAAGGAGAATAAATGACTGCGTATTTGAATTTAACAATGCAAGCATCAGTATAATTGGGTTAAAAGCTATTTCAATCAGGAACTGGTCATGTCTTACAGTGGATAGAAATTGCAGAGTCCGGGTTAACAAAAATTGGATTAACAAAAATATATCTGTATTTAGAGATTTTAGAATGCATACTTCTACTTTGAAAAGGTGAAAACTCCTGTCTTGTATGACTAAATTATTCTGTACGTGACCAACACTTGTAGTTGCTAGACAGAATTAGTTTTTGACCACTCCAGAAGAGGTTCCCCAGTAAATCTCTTCTAAATTACCTTCAATGTTTCAGACCAAAAACTTGGGAGTTGAGAACTACTCTAAGTCTTAACTGAAACAAAGTAAGAAATTATAAATGATGTATTCCCAGAATCAATGCCTTGCTGAATATTTTACATGACATTTATATTTTAGTAATATATGTTATATTTAGTAATCTAGAGGATTGTACCTTTCTTACAGAACAGGAATACAATAAGTGATCTATTTTATTTAAATTACAAGAGCTTCAGTAACTTTTGATTTAGACAGTCGAATCTGTTTAGAGCCCACATTTTAAAAAATATTTCAACATATAAGTAAACTAATATTTGGAAATTAAACTGAACAAATAGTTCAGTGTGTATACAGACTAACAGTTTTATTTTCCAGCTGGCTAACTGGTGGGGACTATGCATTCAGTAAGTAACTGACCACAATTCTATATTAATAGTTAACCTTTGGCTGCACTGACCCATTCATAGGGAAAGATGAAGGTGAAAACTTAGCTCAGAAAATACTACACACATGGCACAGTCCAACAAGCAAATGTTCACTTTTTGAAATTGGAATTTGGAATCAGAGCAGGACTTGTTTCCTTCACTATTTGAAATTATCTGACACTTGATTTACCCCCTTCCTTGTCGTCTACTCCTGAAATGGCAAAGTAGTTATTTTGGGTTTCCTTGAACTTACCCTCTCTATTTCATGACACTTTTTCAGAGATTCTCCATATTTGTTCATTGACTGATAGGCCAGAGCACACTCTGTCTGGAACCACATACACTGCATCTCGTTCAGATTGTCCACTGCAGCCGTTCCTTCCTAATTAAACAAAGTTACAACTCAGCATGTAACCTGGAAATGCAGCGACACAAAACGTAGAAATTATACTTTATCTCAGTCACTTATTATTGCTGTTAAGGACATTTAGCAAATATGACTAGAATGATAAGCTTAGCTGAGTTATTTAGTGAGTTAATTACTAACTACTTCAGTTAAACTAATCAAGAAAAAGCTAAACTAAAAAAAATGCATTGAGAATTGTACTATATTTTGTTTACAAATACATAATGTTTATTACAGGATGCTTTTAAAATTTATTTTTTCCAGATAGCAAACCCTAATACCTTTAATCATCGATATCAACAGCAACATAAAATCATGCACAAGTGAATTAACTAAAAAAAAATCAATTCACATCATGCTATTAATATACAAATTATCGTGCAGTTTATATTCAATTCAGCTGTTGGGACTGTACAATTAAGTAGCAAGGAAGATACCAACTCTCGTAAACTTGGAACACATGTCCTCAGCTTCTTTCACAAGGTTGGCCTTTAGCATATATTTAGCACATTTGGAATTTATAAATCTGTCAGCTGTATCTAAGGCTTGAGCCTCATCCATCCATTTGGCAGCTTCCTTTATGTTTCCGGCATGCTACACGGGAAATAACAACTCATTAGACAAAAGGAAATAATAAGGTTAATGGCACAAGTTTAACCACAAACACAAATGTTTAGTTTACTAATATTGAACAAGTCATCATCTGCTTTAAAACATTTACATTTCAAATAAATTGCAGATCCAGTAAACTTTTAAATTACATTTTTATAATAAAGCAATTTACAATTTCTACATTCATATTTGAACTGCTTCATCTAAACTTCCAGCATCACAGGCAACGTTTCTTTTTAAAACTACATTGCCAGATTGGTATTGACTGAGCAGAAAGAAATTAGGAACATTAGAAATTTGTAACCCTTAAGAGTAGAAACATTCCAAATTTCAGAAATACAATCGTTCGTTTATAATTTTACCTTGTAGATTTTGGCCTTGACAAGGAACAATTCTATGAGAGTTGGGGTACTTTCAATTGCAGCATTGATGTATTCCAAGGCCAGAGAGGGTTGTCCAATTCTATCATAATGTTGGGCTAAAAAGTACTGGACCCACAATCTAGTGGTAGGTGGTTCTAGGTTTCCATCATCTATAAATGGAGGAGGAAAACTAAATTCAAATGGAATCTTACATAGTTTCTCGGGAAGCATGCAACCCAAATTATTCAAGACAACCTGCATTTAGATAACATATAAATACCACACAAAGCCCTAAAGTTCTTCACAGGTTTGACATAAGCTATAAAAGATATGAAGGTAGGAGAACAAAAGATTGGACAAAAAGATAAATGTTATGGAACATTTCAAAGGAGGAAGGAAACTTGCAGCAATAGTTTTGTTTAAAGAAAGAATTTCAGGAACAAGAGCCTTAGTTGCTGAATGCAAAACAAGAGACACAAGGTTCTTGACACCGGACTTCGCTGACTGGTTTTAACATCTATAGGTAAATGCTAATTTCAATTCAGATCATTTTGCTTATTCTACATTGGTTTCCTGAATTTCCTTCAATTTGCAGTAAGTGATTAATGCAGCCATTTTAAGTTCATGTTTCTGAACTCCATTCTAGTCTATAAATGTCTCAATTCATAAAAATAAATCAGATAATGAAGATAATTACTATTTACATGACATGACACACTCTGGTTTTTAGCATGTCAGTTTTTTTTTGAAAGCCAAAGGTAGTCGTTCAAATCAAGACAACTCTCAAATTTGTTCAGCGTGGGTACAGCCAAATGGTACAGTTTGGCTGTATCCACGCTGAACAAATTTATTAATTTTACTCAAGCTACAGTATTGGAACTAATTCTCCTTGGCTCTAAATAAACTTGCTGGCTGAATAAATAGCAGGAGACTTAATATTTATCTTAGTAGACTTAGTAGCTTTAACGGACTAAATAAAGCAAAACCCTATAGACATTTCCTGAGAGATTGCTTAATCTCATCTCTCAACAATTTGTCTCAAAATTATCAGGGATTTGGAGCCTGTGCTTATAGAGGGGATGCATCGTCTAATTCAGACAAAACATAAATCTTTCAATAAACTTATTTCAGCATCTTAAGCATGGTGATATGCTCTTGTTAATGTCATACAAGTAGCTATCCAAAACAAATTTCAGACTTGGGAAATACCATTCAATATTACAGAAACATTTGAAAATGATTTAACTTGTATCCAACCTGTAAGCATTTCATGCTTATGATACAACTATCATTGCATTTCCTATTACTTACCCAACATATATATTTTTTAAAAATTGACTAAGCTTTCTTACCATTAAAATTGAAAGAAACCAAGAAAAAAAACTGGAAGAGCAAAATCTATTACATTCGACAGAAAAAACAGGAAACGGTCTTGAAGCTACAGAAATAAGCCAGTATTAAAAAAAAACACAATAGTAAGGCTTTGGTGCAGTTCTACACTATGGAGGCCTTGTTTAAAAAAACAGAAGGCCATTATATTTCCATATTGAGTCAACTGGAGTGTCATGACACATGGCTTGACATCAAGATAATGGGACAAGGGAGTTCTGGATAATTAAAATCTAAATACGCGTTTAAGATCATCAGTTGTTGATGAATCGTGCCTTACCAACACTGAAATCCAAAAATATACGTTTTGATGGGTTCAAGAATGGAAGCAGTTTCAAAATTCAAGTCATGGATGTATAAACATAGAAACATACCATTTGGGTTAAAGAGATTGCAACTTTTCAAAGATGTTTCATACCCAACCACTAATTCTTCTAGAATCGATACCTATGGAAATAAAAAGACACCTTTTTAGATTTCTCTTTGCAACAAAGTTAAAAATATAAAAGCTGATACCAATACAAAAAAGAAATTACCTTCTCTTTATCATTGTATAATGACTTGAGAGTTGTAAACACGGGAGGACAACCTTTGCTGAAATTTATCCTTAAATATTTGTCCAAAACTTCTCGGAATTTTTCCCCTGACAGGATGAAAAACAATTCAGCAGATTTTAGTTACTGGACATAACTGTTAACACAATAAACCACCAATATTTTAAATAGAACTTGCAGAACATTTTTGTATGGGCAGAAAAGCATACAGGCATTGACCATTCCAAGAGCAACACAATTCAATGACTCAACATAGTAACCTCTAAAATAAGTGTAATATACCTCACTATATCCTCCATAAGTAGAATGGAAGGGAAGGACAATATAGGGATAGGATTAAAAACAGAAAAAGCTGGAGAAACTTAGCAGGTCTGGCAGCATCAGTGGAGACAGAAACACCCTCCTACATATATAACACCAATGTTCTAATACCCTGTAACCTACATCTTTCATTTTTAACTTGTGCTCATTTCAAGTAAATAGTGGAAATTTGTGGTTCAAACTACAAAGGCAATAAAAGAACCTCAGCTAACATGATACAAACATCTGAAATAGGAATAGAAGTATACCATCCACGCCACCATGTCTGCTCCACCATTCACAAAAATGATGACTAATCAACTGTGTTTTGAATTTTGCATTGCATCTGTCCCCAGTCAACTCCAATCTGCCGCCAAACAAGAATCTATCTACCTCTTCTATGAAGATATTCCGTGACACTCTTTCACCACATTCAGAGGTAGGGTGTTCCGAAGTTGTGCAACCATCAAATAAAAGACAAAGGTGACCCCCTAGTACTGGACTGACCCAGAAGAGGAATAAATCTTTCTACATCCACTTTATCAAGACAATTCAGGCAAATTGCAACTTTAATTGAGTCATCCCTCACTCTTTGAAATGCTAGTGGAAACAAACCTGGTATGTCCAATCTATCCTCAAGTCAACCCATTCACTGTAGTTATCAATCCAGTTATGTCATCTCTGAACTGCCTCCAGCACATTTACATCTTTAAGTAATGAGATCAAAACAACACAAAGTACTGAGACATTGTCTCACTAATGGTCCTAAGTAGCTGATACATTACACCAGGAAGGATATCATGTTGAGATTGTGTGCAGAAAAGCAACTCAATCATAACAACCGAATATGGTGCAGAGTTTTTACCAACAATTAACGATTACCAGAGCTCAAGATTAGTGGACAGGACCAAACGTGCAATGACTGTCACAGTATACCCAAAGGCTCATTGAACTCGCAATGAACAAATCAAATGTTACGAAAAATTCCTAAATTATTTCCCAAAGCCTCTCATGAAGATAGAATACAACACAATCCAAATGACCTCCAAAGTTCTCTCTAATCACAAAATGTAAGAGAAGCAGGCAGTTTGGCCCATCTATTTTGTCACTGTTCCTTTATTTATTTTTACATGAGGATTTGTGGCTACAGTAGTCTGTCCTTTCATTCAGGTTATTCAGTTTGATCATAAATAGTTGAGGCTCCAGTCCCAATTCCTGTGGCACTTACAGGCTACTTTGGCAACCTGAAATTAAGCCATTTCTCCAGATCTCTCTGCTGTTTGTTAACTAATCATCTATTTATTCTAATCTCTCATCCTCAATACCATGAACTTTTACTTGATTCTATAACTGTTTGTGGCAATTTATTAACTGTCTTTTCAAACTCCAAACACGCTAGTATTAATGGCTACCCTTTATCCAACCCATTTCTTACATCTGTAAAGGTCTCTAATAAATTTGACAAACACTTTCTCCTTTGCAAATCCATTAAGCCCTTGCCTGTATTATGATGTTCTGCTCCAACCTCTGACACTGGATTACATTTTCCCAATGATAGATAATCTAATGACAAATTGTTAATTAGATCAACTGGTCTAGTTTCTTGTCTCTCCATCCTTGAATAGTGTTATCATACTTGCAATTTTTCAACCTGCTGGGAACTTTAGATTTGGGGAAATTATGGAAAGTTATGGCAAATGCATCCAGTATCTCTTTAGTCATTTCCTTTAAGTACCTACAATGCAGGCCATCACATGAAGTGGACTTGTTAGCCTTTAATCCCATTATTATTCCGATTACTTTTTTTCTCTAGCTATCTGGCATCAGGTTCACAGAACTTGGATATTGTGAAGATAGACACAAAATACTTGTTCAAAGTTTCTAATATTGTATTGTTTCCTATTAATTTCACAGTATAAAACTGTATGGAACAAAGTTTAATTTAGTTAACTTCTTCCATATTATATGCTTGGAAAAGTTTTTATGTTTTGCATTTAGTTCTCGCTAATTTTCTTTGATACTCCAATTTCTCCCTGTATTATATTCATTCTTTGCTTTCAAAAATTTGACAAATCTTCTGGGCTATTAGAAATCTTCGCAATAATGTATAAAATTGAAAGGGTAGATATACAATCTTTAAACTTCCTAAATTTACCCAATGATGGTGCCTCTTACTCAGATACCTTGAAGAGTTAGGTATTCTCTTACTAATGAATCTGTCTCTTTAAAACTGTCATGTAATGGCACAGCATACACATTTCAGAGGGACCACTTCTTGTACACAGTAATTTCTGGACTGCTGTATTACTAAGCAATCAGGAACACATGGAGGGAACTCTGATTACCTCCTTTCTACTTCAGAAGGTATTGGGAGTTTTACTGAGCTCAAAACGTTAACCGTTTCTCTCTATAAATGCAACCAGACTTGCTGAGTTTCCCCAGCATTCCCTGCATTTCTTTCAGCTTTCCGGAATCTGCAGTATTTTGTCTTGATCTAGTTTTGAAAGCCAGGCTTCTTAAATAAAACCACCAATAACAGATCATGGATCAACATAGAGGAAAAAAAATTTAATTATAACTAATCTGGCAGGTAGAAGTCATCCAGTACATGAGTCAGTGTCAAGTGAGCAGACTTTTTTAAAAAAAATATGTTGACTGAGGCCAATAATCCTATTCCATGAGCAATGTAAAGCAGATTTTAAAAATTTAAAACAATTTTTTTGTTTTAAAGCTCTGTCTCTATTTACTGCTGCACTCAATATTAGAGGCAGCACGGTGGCGCAGTGGTTAGCACTACCGCCTCTCAGTTTGATTCCCACCTTGGGAAACTGTATGGAGTTTGCACATTCTCCCACTGTCTGCGTGGGTTTGCCCCCGTGCTCTGGCTTCCTCCCACAGTCTTAAGATGTACAAGTTAAGTGGACTGGTCATCTAAACTGCCTATAGTGTTCTGGGATGTGAAGGCTAGGTGCATTCGTCTGGGGGAACGTAGAGTAGTAGGGTCGGCAAATGAATCTGGGTGCGATACTCTTTGGAGGGTGGGTGTGGAATTGCTGGGCTAAATGACCTGTTTCCACACTTTAGGGATTCTATGATCTATGATTTTCATTGTTAGCTCTGTTAGGTTGTACCATTCTATATTTAAATTTTTAAAATTTCGCTCCTAGAGCACATGAATATCAGCAAACACAAATTGTTTTTAAAATTCAATTTAGAAAAACTTGAATTAAAGAAAAACCCTCAAATTTGCAACTTAATTTATGTGGTTGCAACATTGCTCCCATTCATGGGACAGAGGCAACATTACTACTGCCATTTTTAGAAACCTAAACTGGATAAAACATCAAGGCAGCAGTTAACTGCCTGCTGTCAGAGCTTCTATGAATCTTTAAGGACAGGAACAATCTTCATGCACGGGACCACTACTCATCTGTAAGTCTCCCTCCATGACACACAGAACTGTGAACTTGACTGTCATGAGGTGAAATTCTTGGAACTCACTTCCAAACTCTGAGAACGTACCAATGCCCCAAGGACCAAAACAGTTCATGGCAGCAGCTAACCATTACATTCCCAACAGTAATTACTTATGAAAAATAAATGCTGGTCCATAATCCAAACAACCAAAGAAAAACAAAGAAAACAGGAGACTGTATGTGCAGCCCAAATATCGGATCAAGTAAGCTGCAAAATCAAGGTGAGAACTAGATCAAATTAGTCCACTTTCATTCATGACAATTTAAGTGTACTGTAGTTCCCCCCAACCTCCCGTACCTGTGACAGATACATTCTAAGACCTACTGCGGAAGCCCAAAACTGCGTATCGGTGCAAACTCATTCATTTAAATGGGAAATATACGTTCCCGGCAGCCTCCCGGTCCCTGGTTCTGGAACGCTTCCTATAACAACATTCAGGCCGCCCTGTGTATCAATCCATTCCTTTTGAGCACAATCCAAATCAACTTTTTCAGGACAAATTTTGAAATGCTGCCATATTCCACAAAATTTATCTCTACAATTCCAAATCTGTTTTAAACCATTAAAACACTTACAAAACCTTCAAACAAAGCTAGACAGCTAACAAGAAACCTGCTCTTGTTCCAAAGAAATTGGAACAATTAGCCCAAGCGCAGCTCCTTATTTTCCTACTGGGTTATACATCACCAAATTCTCAATATAGTCAACATACAGGCAGGCTATTAAGAGAAAGTCAAAAGCACATAGCAGCAACTGAGCAAAGTGCCAGAATCAAATTGATAGTAGGACATATAATACAGGGCATATCATACAGGTCACTGCATTAAAATTAAGTCTTATTCTGAGGACTTGAATAAAAAACAAAATAAATTAAGGAATTTATGAGAACTATTCAGGGGCTTACAATTCCACATAAACATCAGCAAGGGCTCCATTTCACTTAAGGTAAAATTTGAATTTTTACTACATCAATTCCCTCAAAGCTGCAATGCTCCTTCTGGAACAACCCAAACCACGGATTGTGTCACTGTAATGCAGCCTTTATTTAATGAGTGCAATTATTCCACTGAAGAACATTGTAATGAAGCATAAAATGTCCATATGCAGCAGTTAAAATTTAAGTTATGAAGTAGCATTTTCAAAATGGAAAGATTAATGAAAATGTTATTTCACTCACCAGATAAGAAGTTAAGAGGTAGCCTTCTAGGCACCAGCCCTTTAGGATACTTAGTCCAAGCATTTTCATAGATATCAAGTCTCTCCTCCACATTGACTACAGATCAAAATAGAGAAAACAAGTTAACAGATTTCGATAGATGGTAAATAAAATCTGGGTGAAAAGTTGGGCACAGACTCTTCAAAAGTTCAGTATTATCTGAGCAGCTGAACCATGAGAGAAATTCTGTCCAGTTCCAGGTTGAGTTGGAGTGTAACAATCGGGCCTAGCACTTGTATTTGGTTGTGGAAACTTTAGCTCCATTGCATTTCTGATGCAACAAAACAGGAAAGAAAATGAAACCTGCAAGAGGAACAGAGTGGAAAGCTAACGCTTCTTTCCACTTTTAAAAAAAAATCACCCTTCGACAGTCCACTCTTTCCCTTCAATGCAAGCGGAGAATTACATCTATTAAATCTACTTTCCCTTCCTCTTCTATTCAATCATTTTAAGTTCCAAATTACATTTCAAGGTACCAACTCAGACGATTTCCCCTCTGTCCTCAAAGACGAGCAAACTGTTCATAAGACACGACTGTCAACTATCAAAGGGCTGTGAAAGGAGTTCATGCAAGATAATTCCACTAATATACTCAGTTATGGTGTAGCATCTGAAAATCCTGCAAGGTATAGTACATTTTCAATGACAAAAAGTTGATGGACAAAAGAATGGTTCTTTACTTTGTGAGGTTAGTTAAAATTTTGCTTTTGGTATTGGCTCCAAAAATGAGGGTGGAGCCTGAATAAGGTTACCGGTCAGGAATTTATCACTATAACTTCATAAAATGACATCAAGGTTAATTTAGAAAACAAAAAGTTTGGCCTTGCAAGCTTGCATCTCAAACTCAGGTTCTCTCTCTTCATGCGCTATAAAAAGCACAACTCAGCAGCACCTTTTCTCAGCCAAGATCTGAAACTTGCTTGTGGAAAACAGAATGAAAATCAAGACTGCAACATTTTACAGCAAGGTATAGCCCTGCATGGACAGTTGGCTGGCCTTTGAAGTAGTTTGAGAACAGCACAACAGTTTAAAATCCACGTTCTATTATATTAGACATCTGAAGAACCCACACTTTCACATATAACTCACCAGGCCTCAGTGCCTTTTCTAATCCTTCATAGTAGGCCCAGTTTTCAGGGTTTCTTTCCAGCAATCGTCTGTAAACCTCTGCAGCCTCCTTTAGTCTGTTCAGTTTTAACATTAGTTCTCCTGTTTTAAAACAGATTAGATGTTACATTAAATGTTCAAGTATGAAATTACCATTGGACAGAATATATTAGCCGGTCTATTTTTAAAATTATGCTCACTCATTTTTGTTTCCGAACCTTGAAATTTTTGAAAAACATGTCTTACAAACCTTATACACTGTAATTAGAGATTATTTGCTGTAATTAACTTTTGAAGACAAAATACAGTTGGTAATCATGTAGCTAACACAAGTTATTCAAAAAGACTATTTTGAGTTCATATATTTAAAAATTTAAAGATTATACGAAAATTAAGTTTCCTAAGAATTTGTATTTTTTTTCCACAAAGATGAAAATGCCATAACATTTTTGATTGCATTAGAAAGAAAATACTGCCTTTAAAAGCTAAAATTTATGAAAATGGTTGACTGTACTTAATTGTTGTCACCATTTGGCAAATTACCCTAAGATAGCCTCATTCCTTCAGAAGTGCATAAATAGCAAGACACAGTATTAGTTTTTAACCTAAATACATCAATTTTAATTCAAATACTCACGATTTAAATTACAAAACAAGACTGTATGTAAACTTCAGCATTTTTACAAGTTGTGACAAATAGAAACATCTGCTCTACCTTGGCACTCCTCCACAGCCAATTTGTCACAAATTTGTTTCTCATGATTGTCGAGATGCTCCAAAGCCTCCTTATACATCCCTCCTTCCCGCAGTACTTGATTCTGGTAAAGTAACAGTTCACTATACTCATAATCAATTTTATCGGGAGAAGCCTATGAAAACAAAAGGGATCCAGTAATTCCTTTACCTTCAGAAATACTTAAATTAAATACACTTAAAAAATAGCAACAGAATGTACTCCCACTCCCAACCACAAGGGAATTGTGAAAAAAGCAATGGCTGTACTTAGTAAGAATTTGCTGCAAAGCATGAAATAAAAATATTTTTAATCGCAAAATGCTTAAGTTAATGTTTCCTTTACTTTCTTTCATTCCTTAAAATTTAGTCACAACAATCTTCACAATAACTCCCACATTGCACTTCTCATCATATCTTGAGCTTAAGCCATGTGCCTCACCTAAAATTCAGGGCTTGCAATGGACTCCAAATGTGAAGTCTAAAAATGGACAACTTTCAGAATTTTCTGACATGTAATTGGTACATTGACAGGAGTAAAATTCGATATGCATTTATTATTTATTTTCCAAAAAAGGTCGAAGTAGTTGGTGCATGAATCCAAAAGCACAATGTAACTGTATATCAACAAACCACAATCTTGATTTTACATCTCCTAGTTTTATGAAGGAAAAACTACCTATGCTTTAAAGAAAAGATTGATGAGGAAAAAACTGCTTGATGCCAACATTTCAAAGGTTCTACAGGAGCAATTTTTTGGCTCCAATTTTCTTGGCCAAGGCCCCAAAACACTACTGAATTCTGCATCTGATCTCATATCCCAGCATCAAGCACAATGCCCCAATATGTACACTTTTTTGAGCTGTAACTCACCACACATCCACCCTCAGGTCAGACAATGCTTCCTTGAAGTGCTCAAATGTCCACTAGGTATCAGGCCAATGTTCCTACTTCCTTCTCTCAGTGAACCTAGCACACCTGCTAGTGTTTCTTGTTAACCTCTACACTAATAAGACCAGATCAGAGTGCAGGACAAATATTTTGGGAGTGCTTCAAAATACTTCCAGAACTTGGAATTCCATTTCTATAAACTTTTAGGTCTATTATTAATGATTGTCATCTGAGTGTGTGGCTACTAAGGATAGGTGGTCATGTCGTATCGTGGCTAGTTGGTGACATGACCAGCTATCCTTAGTAGTCACACGCTCAGACGACAAGCAACATGAGTTCGACTGGTATAACACTACTATTATAGGACAAGCCAAAAAGAGAACAGCCAGGGAATTCCTAGAGACATGGAACTCATCCACAGATTCAATCAATAAGCACATCGACATGGACCCAATATACCGACCACTGCAGCGGACAGCTGGAACTGAAAACTGGAAGCGGCAGATTCAAACAACTACAAACGCTGGAGGAAAGATCACAGAAGCACTTCACATGAGGCTCCCAAGCACTGAGGATGTCACCTAGACAGGGGACGAAACGTCTGCAACACAAATTCCCAGCTCGGCGAACGGAACCACAACAACAATCATGAACAAAATTCATTCCAAGTCAAAAGTGCTGGAAAGCAATAAAACGGCAGTGAACCTCATGTACCTGTTTGTTGATTCAGACCTTTTGGGAAGTTAATAAATTGCAATGACAGGTGCCTACAAACTATCCTGCTTAAAGAAACTAAAATGCTGATCATGAGAACAGATAAGTGAAATATATTCCCGGCAACAGCTTTTGGGGAGTGCAAATGGACATTATCAGCAGATTTGGAAGACACTCTTTCTTCTCAACTTTTCTTGGGCTCCCAAAAGCTGCATCTAGTGGTAACTGGAGAAACATCCACAAAATCAAGGATATCTACAAACTTCACTACTGCTCAAGATAAAAGATGTGAATGAAATACTATGATCTTCTCAAAACTCGCAAACCACGATCTGGGATTAAAACCTCAACTCAAAGACCACAAGGATTTTTAAAACTAGGTGTTCTTGATGCCTCTTTTTGCACTAGACAGGCTCCTCCTTTTAAATTTTATACTTCTACTATATTTGTTCTGTGTTTTATTATTTATCCTTGAGGCAAGTAACAGATTCTCTTTCTTTCAATCACAAAAACCTTGCAGTTGGACTCATTCTTTCGATCTAGCAAACTACATTCTAATTGAAGACTGGTACAGCTGCAGGACAAAAATAATTCAAGTACTGTGTCGTAGGCTGCCAATACATTAAAAAGAGGGAACCCTTTTGAAAAGATTAACCCTCCTCACCCGGTCATAATCTTTCATTTGAGGCATACACATGGGTTTTGTGGTGCAATGGCAGTGCCCCTAACTCTAAAGGCTTCGATTCAAGTCACACCAGTGCTTGAGGCGTGTAATAACATAACTGAACAGGCTGATTACAAAATATCTACTCACTGTTGAGATTCTTGTGGTGCAGTGCTACTGCTCATATCTCTTAACTAGGACAGCTGGGAAGAGGTTGGGGGTGAATCAATCAGGTAAACTGCTTTGTCCGAGAGAGTGCCTGCTACTGCACCATTCCAGACAAGAGGAAATTAGTTCATCACACTTTCGGAATTTAGAATGGAAGTTACTCATTACAAAATAGCATCTGACCTATTATTGCCATAGCATTCAAACAGCTGGTCCAGTCAGCTTTGTGATCAATAAATTTAAAAACTGTAATGCTGTCAAACATCAAGGAGAGACGGAAAATTCCTGTCGTAGATGGTCTTTGGCTGACACTTGTGGCACATATTATTATGTTTATTGGCGAAACCTGAATGCCATCAGGTATTGGTGCATCTGAGGAATCATTAATTCTAGCCAATGTCGTGCAATTATCAGTGAACACTGCAACTTCTAACCTTAAGGAGGGAAGGCTATGATCAGGCATCTGAAGATGCATAAAAGTTATAACATCACCATGAGGAACTCCTGCAGCAATGTCCTGAGTTTGCTATGACACCCTCCACAAACCTGGTTCAAGGCAGTTTTAATATCAGGTTGGATTTGCTGCGTTTTTTTTTAAAGAGCAAATTTTCCACTTTCAAAACATCCCAGTTCTGAAGCTTTAGTGGCCCAGTTAGCTAGGTCTCAAGCAAATTACTACAGCTAGGTTGCTGTCAAGCTTCATAGTCTTTATTCTATGGCTGTATCCAGTGTTTCAGGTGTTTCTCGATGTCATGTATAATAAATCAAATTGGATTGAAGACTAGCATCTATGGTGCTGATAAATGCAGGAGATGTGAAAATGCATCGTCCATTGGCAACTTCAGGTTAAAGGTGTTTGTTAACGCTTCTGTCTTGTCTTTTCCACTACATGGAGACACCGAAAGATAGGTCAAAAGCTGATTTGATTCCATACGAAGTTTAGAAATGGCCTTAAGTGTTTACTTCCAATCTGTCTTCACTATGTAGACAGTGCATAAATGATTGCACTGAAAAGTTTACAAATCCAAGCCTAATAGTGCATTTGATAACTTAGACAAGTATTCCAACAACGATCAACATTAGCTCAGCAATCTGTATTGCCTTCCCTGATCTGTGTAGATATACATCACTGAATGGTTGCAGAATGTTTTGGTAGGGGAAGTGAAACAGCCTCAGGTCATGGTCAATGTTGGAAATAAATGTAAAAAAAATCAATCAATTTCAGCAACTACAGAGGTTAAAGAATATTTTTCCAAGATGACAATTTCTGGATAACGCAAATACCGAGTAACCTAGATTATCCAGCATTCGATTAACCAAATTTCAGATTATCCAAACAAGATTGCACAGTTCTGATGCTTGGCTAATAATGTTATCTGGCATTCAATTAACTGAACAAAATACTCCTTGCCCATGTCCTTTGGATAATTGAATTTATTCTGTATCATGTACTAGTTTACATACAAACAGTAAGCTAACGCAGATTAATGTGTGACTGGAGAAAGGACACAGGAATTCTGATTCCGGAGGCTCAGTTCTGGGACACAAATATTAACAGGGATGGGACAAAAGTCCACACAAGAGGTTAACTAGTAGTATGCGATGGTCAAAACTAATATGGAAGGGAGAGAAATACTGAGATGAAAGACAGTGCAGGTACGAGGTGCACAGAACTGGGAAAGAAACATTAGAATGCAACATAATTCAGAAAAATGAAGAACTGGGATGTGTAAATGTGAGGCGCATTAAACCATTGTAAATGCACATATTGTACAGATGCATTGGCAGGATATATACAACAGATTATGATTGCGGTTATAATCGAAAAATCTCAAAAAAAAATGGCATTTAATATTCCTGGTTGCATTTCTTTTTACTAATTCATGGAATGTAGGTGTCGCTGACAGTATTTATTGCCCATCCTCAACTGACCTTGAGAATGTGATGGTGAACTGCCTTCTCAAACCACTGCAATCCATTTGGCATAATAGACTCACAATGCCACTAGGGAGAACTGTAGGATTTGGACCCAACAACAGTGAAGAAACAGCAAGTTATATCCAAGTCAGGATGACCAATGGTTTGAGGGGAACATGCACATCATGCTGTTCCCATGTACCTGCTGCTCGTGTACTTCCAGACGGCAGTTGCCATAAGTTTGTCATCAGGAACATAGGGCAGGGAAACAAAGTTGTTTGCTGGGTAGAATTTAACAAATTCTATCAAACACTGATGAAAGCTATGAGCACATTACAGCATACCTGCTGTGTCTTTCTGAATTCTTCAAGAATTTTTGAAGCCATGTCATAATCTTCCAGTAAATGGTATGCAATAGCATAGCCAATCCAGGATGCTCGCTGAGCAGGGCGAAGCTGAAGCAACTGGTACCTGGTTTCCTGAAATGTATCAAACACACGGAGGTCTGTGGCTTGTTATTATTAAATTATGTGAAAATACAGTGCTTTTAAATTTATAAATTTGCGTTCAAGTTGAAAATTTTACAAATAAACAAAGTTAGTGTATGGTTTTGAACTAGACTTCAAGGTAAGACTGAATGTAAATACATTTGTCATCAAGTAACGGCTAAAGTAGCATGCTTTCTCCATGTTAAATGTCTTAAAACTGAGAGAGGCCACTGAGATCAAATAATAATACATCCCCTCTCCATAAGTGATGCCTGAGAGACGGAAATATTTTCAACACTTTCTCTTATTTTGTCTTAAACTTAAAGCTTCATGTGAGGAGAATATAATTTCTCTTCAGTAATGGTACTCTAACGTAATGTAGATATAACATCAACAAGGAATTTCACAATCAGAGGAAAACATTTGAACAGTCAGTAAAAGAAAATAAATTAAAAAGGGAAATAATTCAGTGTTTTCTTCTACTTCCTCATTTGCAGTCAGAGAATGTGGTTGAGTTTGTGGCCAATGCCACTACTACGTGAAGAGTCACATATATGGGTGCACAAGGTTGGGATGCTATTTTTAAACTTGCATCCAGGAGCAGGTCTGAACAATCACAAATAAAGTAACCATGGCCAAAGAAATAACTAAATTTTGAAGAAATTATTCTGGGAGAAAATTGAAAGTCAAAAGCCTTGGACCCAATTTGTGCCCAAAAATTACATCAAAATAAAGAAATTTTGAATTGCTTCAATTACCGTCAAGAGCTGGTGTGGCATCACGGGTGCAACTATGCACGCGCAGATGGATCACAGCGGCCATATTTAATGGCAGTGCCGATCTCCTGCGTTGGGGAACATACACTCCGTGAGAATATTTCAATGTGACTGACTGCTTATTTTTTAGATGACATCAATATTGTAGGATATAGAGATTAGCTTCATTTGGGACAGAAACAAACTAACAAAGTGAAGCCTGCACATCACAGATTACAAAATCCTCGTGGGCAGCTTTTTTTTGACAACTGCTAATTCCAACCCATTCCCTATAACATCATTTTTTTGCGAGCTGACGTGTTTGCTACAGCCATTATTATCTGGCATGTGAAACAAGTACAATGAAAGCTCAGTGCCACCTTGCACCAAGGAGGCAGCATATGCAGAAGAATTTTTTTTTTCTTGAATGTGGTGACCTATCTTTAAGTACTCTTCCATCTACGCCTGTAGATCTTAAGACACTTGAGAATTTAAATGTAGATAGTAGTTGTTTATGCTCACACTTAGGAATTTGGATTATTGCCCTACTCCTTCTTTAAAATTCAAAATTAAGACTGTTGTAATCCATATGACTCAGTACCTCTTCACATGGTGATACTTCCTAATGACACAATAAAGATGTCCCCAAAACAAATGCTAAGAAAATTCTACATCAATGGATAAACAAATTTAAATGAGCTTTGTGACATTCATTAGAGATAGAGTGTGAATATGATACATTCCAATGCCATTCATTCCATAGGAGCACAAGGCAAAAAAAACATTAATTGTGCATAATTTTAAAAGTTTTTCTGCAAAAGGAAAAGATGAACAATATAAAGCTGTATGATATTTGTAAAAATTACATATGGCTAATGAATTCAAAAATATTACACAAGTTATTTAAAAACAGGCATTTTGGTGTTATTTTTCAACTTTTATTTGTGCCATTCTACTGCCCCTTAGGGAAGGAAACTGCTGAGCTTACCTGGTCTGGCCTGCATATGAATCCAGACCCACAGCAATGTGGTTGACTTTTAAATGACCTCTAGACAATCAAGGATAGACGATGAATATCTGTCTAGCCAGTGACATCCAAAATGCCATGAATTAATTAATTAATGTATATTCTCAAGGCTTCAAGAGACTGATGGGAAAAACATTCATAGGAAATGCAACAAATTCAGCAGCTAGAACCACAAGGGTTAAAAAAAAAACGTTTTGCAGAGAAAATGCAACACATACTGACCAATAGAACTGAGTCAAATATGGAAATTTACAGCCTAAAATCCTCTGGAGAAAAATCAAACCACTAGCTGCACACATTAATCTTCTGGCTATTCAGAAAAGTAAAAGTATAGCAAACTAGCCTGTTACCAATGCTAAGGTTGCCCACACAATTGATAATATCTGTTAAGATGTAACAAATTTGGTGCTAATAATGATGATCATGGATTTCCTATAGGCAAGTATATTGGTTTGGAAAAGTTTCCAGCTAGTCGATTGAGGAATCTGAATGATCTTCATTGAGGGAGAAGTCTTAATATCCAGGCTAAAATCAATGTTTCACACAAAAGCAGCTATGCATACTGTACTTCTCAGATGACTGGGGCACAGCGCTGTGGGCATATGTGGAGCAATTACAATTTTTATTTACTTTAACAATATTCTCAAAGATTTTGACAATCCAGCTGCCAACCAGTAAGTAGAAGAAAGAAAAAGGTTGATATTTTTGTTTGAGCCAGACAAGTGCATGAAATGCTCCTGAATCTGCTGTACCAGCCAAGATAAAAGACCTGGTGCTACTGTACATCTTGATTAGGTTTGAGCCCTGCAATACAACACCAAGCCGTTAGAGATTGCAGCAAGCTATCATTTCAGAATAAATGTCAATTCCTTATAGGGGACATTGGCTACATCCTTGAAAATGTTGTCAATTCATTGTAATTTGAGAATTTGAGAGCTTTTTTGCAGTTTAAAAAGTGAGCACATTAAAAGGAAGTAGATGACATCACAGACTGATCCCTGAAATGCCTTACTGAGCTGTCCAAGGATTTGGCAAAATAGGATGAGAAACATCAGAGAGTTAACAACCTTCAGGCATGAGGTAAATAAGCAGTAGTTGAGTACGCAGAAGCCCTCAACAGACTCTAGTCTTCCCAGTGTTACAACAAAGACCTGTTGTTGGTGCTTAGACCAGTTTTAGACACTGAATTCGCCATTTGTGAAGCAGAGTGATACAGCTCCAAGTATAGATTAACTCGCCCAGGCATGCCACAAGAAGGTAAAAACATTGACTGCAGACGCTGGAAACCAGATTCTGGATCAGTAGTGCTAAAAGAGCACAGCAGTTCAGGTAGCATCCAACGAGCAGCGAAATCGACGTTTTGGGCAAAACCCTTCATCAAGAATAAAGGCAGTGAGAGCCTGAAGCATGGAGAGATAAGCTAGAGGAAGGTGGGGGTGGGGAGAAATTAGCATAGAGTACAATGGGCGAGTGGGGGAGGGGATGAAGATGATAGGTCAGGGAGGAGAGGGTGGAGTGGATAGGTGGAAATAGAGCTAGGCAGGTCGGACAAGTCCGGACAAGTCATGGGGACAGTGCTGAGCTGGAAGTTTGGAACTAGGATGAGGTGGGGGAAAGGGGAAATGAGGAAACTGTTGAAGTCCACATTGATGCCCTGGGGTTGAAGCGTTCCGAGGCAGAAGATGAGGCGTTCTTCCTCCAGGCGTCTGGTGGTGAAGTCAACCTGACAAAAAAGATTAACTGGAGGAAATATCAGTCACTGGGTAGGAATGTCAAACGATTGACTGATTAGCGGCTGGTGAAGATTTAAAATCAGAGGCATAAGTACTGGTCTGTAGAAATTTGCAGGGCTTCATCATTCAATTACTTATGCATGAAGCCAGGAGACTGGCATGGGTACAGTGAATTGAATTCCCAAGTTACTGTATCATGGAGGTTAAGTCAATATCAGCTGGAAAAATTACCAAGAGCCTGAAATGGAACTGTGTTGATTCCAGTCACGCACAGTAAGCTATAAGCATTTTGAAAAAAGTGAAAAATTAGATTTGGTAGCATCATTTAATTGCAGTAGGCATTTTCACGGCAAAGCAAAATTCAAGATGATGTGCTTGATAAAAATATCCTCACTATCACTGAATTGGTTTCTCTAAATACAATGCTAAAGAAGAGTTCAGAGGAATACAAGGGCAGTTCATGATACAGAAATAATTGGAATTATTCAGCAACTCAAACAGCATTTTGGAGAGACACTTTCAAGTTGAGCTGACCTTTCATCAGAACTTTGCTGTCCACAAGGTGTAGTAGCAGGACTGGGCCATTTGGCCCATCAAGCCCTCTATCATTCAAACAGATCATAGCTGTTCACCATCCTCTTTGGATGTTCCCCATTATCCCATATTCCCTATGTCCTCTTGGACAAAAAGAAAGATTAAGAATGAAGAATGATCAAGCTTCCATAGCCCTCAGGGGTAGAAAATTTCAACCAGAGATTAAATTCCTAATCTCAGTCTTAAATTTTAAAATAGTGATGGAAAAGGATAGACCAGATCTAAAAGTTAAAGTTCTAAATTGGAGAAAGGCCAATTTTGACAATATTAAGCAAGAACTTTCAAAAATGATTGGAGGCAGATGTTTGCAGATAAAGGGACAGCTGGAAAATGGGATGCCTTCAGAAATGCGATAACAAGAATTCAGAGAAAGTATATTCCTGTCAGGGTGAAAGGGAAAGTTGGTAGATATAGGGAATGCTGAATGACGAAAGAAATTGAGAGTTTGGTTAAGAAAAAGGAGGAAGCGTATGTCAGGTATAGACAGGATAGATCGAGTGAATCCTTAGAAGAGTATAAAGAAAGTAGGAGTATACTTAAGAGGGAAATCAGGAGGGCAAAACAGGGACATGAGATAGCTTTGGCAAATAGAATTAAGGAGAATTCAAAGGGTTTTTACAAATATATTCAGGACAAAAGGATAACTAGGGAGAGAATATGGCTCCTCAAAGATCAGCAAGGCGGCCTTTGTGTGGAGCCACAGAAAATGGGGGAGATACTAAATGAATATTTTGCATCAGTATTTACTGTGGAAAAGGATATGGAAGATATAGACTGTAGGGAAATAGATGGCGACATCTTGCAAAATGTCCAGATTACAGAGGAGGAAGTATTGGCTGTCTTGAAACGATTAAAAGTGGATAAATCCCCAGGATCTGATCGGGTGTACCCGAAAACTGTGGGAAGCTAGAGAAGTGATTGCTGGGCCTCTTGCTGAGATATTTGTATCATCGATAGTCACAGGTGAGGTGCCAGAAGACTTGAGGTTGGCAAACATGGTGCCACTGTTTAAGGAGGACAGTAAAGACAAGCCAGGGAACTATAGACCAGTGAGCCTGACCTCGGTGGTGAGCAAGTTGTTGGAGGGAATCTTGAGGGACAGGATGTACACGTATTGGAAAGGCATGGACTGATTCAGGATAGTCAACATGGCTTTGTGCATGGGAAATCATGTCTCACAAACTTGATTCAGTTTTTTTAAGTAGTAATAAAGATGACTGATGAGGGCAGAGTAGTAGATGTGATCTATATGGACTTCAGTAAGGCGTTCCCCATGGGAGACTGATTAGCAAGGATATATCTCATGGAATACAGGGAGAACTAGCCATTTGGATACAGAACTGGCTCAAAGATAGGTGGTGATGGAAGGTTGTTTTTCAGACTGGAGGCCTGTGACCAGTGGAGTGCCACAAGGATCAGTGCTGGGTCCTCTACTTTTTAACATTTACATAAATGATTCGGATGCGAGCATAAGAGGTAGAGTTAGTAAGTTTGCAGATGACACCAAAATTGGAGGTGTAGTGAACAGCGAAGGGGTTACCTCAGATTACAACAAGATCTGGATCAGATGGGTCAATGGGCTGAGAAGTGGCAGATGGAGTTGAATTCAGATAAATGCGAGGTGCTGCATTTTGAGAAAGCAAATCTGAGCAGGACTTATACACTTAATGGTAAGGTCCTAGGGAGTGTTGCTGAACAAAGAGACCTTGGAGTGCTGGTTCATAGCTCTTGAAAGTGGAATCGCAGGTAGATGGGATAGTGAAGGCGTTTGGTATACTTTTCTTTATTGGTCAGAGTATTGAGTACAGGAGTTGGGAGGTCATGTTGTGGCTGGACAGGACATTGGTTAGGCCACTATTGGAATATTGCATGCAATTCTGGTCTCCTTCCTATCGGAAAGATGCTGTGAAACTTGAAAGAGTTCAGAAAAGATTTACAAGGATGTTGCCAGGGTTGGAGGATCTGAGCAACAGAGAGAGGCTGAACAGGCTGGGCTGTTTTCCCTGGAGCGTCGGGAGGCTGAGGGGTGACCTTAAAAGAAGTTTACAAAATTATGAGGGGCAGGGATAGGATAAACAGACAAAGTCTTTTCCCTGGGGTCGGGGAGTCCAGAACTACAGGGCATAGGCTTAGGGTGAGGGGGGAAAGATATAAAAGAGACCTAAGGGGCAACTTTTTCCACACAGAGGGTGGTACGTGTATGGAATGAGCTGCCAGAGGATATGGTGGAAGCTGGTACAATTGCAACATTTAAGAGGCAGTTGGATGGGTATATGAATAGGAAGGGTTTCAAGGGAAATGGGCCGGGTGCTGGCAGGTGGGACTAGATTGGGTTGGGTTGTCTGGTCGGTATGGACGGGTTGGACCGAAGGGTCTGTTTCCATGCTGTACATCTCTACGACTCTAAATGACTTGACCATAGTTCCGAGATTGCACTCCTGGTTCTCAACCTACTAGCTGGGGAAACATCCTATCCATATCCACTTTATCACAATGACTTTGCAAGTTTCAATGAAATCACTTCTCATTCTTCGAAACTCTGGAGAAGACATGCCCCATTTCTTCAATGTCTGGAGATCAGAGCTGAAAATGCGTTGCTGGAAAAGCGCAGCAGGTCAGGCAGCATCCAAGGAACAGGAGAATCGACATTTCCTGAAGAAGGGCTCATGCCCGAAACGTCGATTCTCCTGCTCCTTGGATGCTGCCTGACCTGCTGCGCTATCCCAGAAATTAGTCAGGTAAACCTCCATTGTACTCCCACAGTGAAACTACATTCTTCTTTAGACAAGGAGACCAAAACTCTTCATAATACCCCAGGTTCAGTCTTAACGAGACTCGATACAATTGCAGCAAAATTCTTGATTTCAGTACTCAAAGATCCTTGTAATGAAAGTCAACTTATCATTTGCATTTCTAACTGCATGCTTGACTTCACGGATGCATCAAGGAGGACTTTCTTAAATATCAACACTTCACAACCTCTCACTATTTCAGGAAAATACAGTCTTTGTTTCTTCTACCAAAGTGAATTATTTCACACTTAGTCACGTTGTACTGTCTGCCATGTTCTTGCCCATTCACTAAGCCTATCTAAATCCCTTGATTGCATTGCATCCTGCCCACATGCAAGTTCCCACCATCTTCCAAAGTCATACTGAACTTGAAACCTTGACACCATTTCTCCAGTGGTATATTACCCTCAATCTGTGCACTCTAATTCTGTTTACTAAATATTTGTGTAGGACCTTACTAAAAGCTTTCAGAAAATCCAACATATCACAACAACTGGATCGTCTTAACATTTGCGACAAACAGCATCCTAAAAAAAACACTCCAACTGGTTTGTCAAGCAAGTTTTCCTATTCAGAAACCCATGTTGGCCAATCACAGGGTCCAGTTATTACGCACTTTATAATAGATTCATACGATTTCCCTATTACAGACATCAACCTCCCACATCTAGAGCTCTCCATTCTCTCTCTTCCTCACTTAATTAGTGGAGTTGCATTAGTCACTTTCTACTCTGCTATAACGTTCCAGGATGTAAAGATTTCAAGAAATGGGAAGAGGAGGCCATATAGCCCTTTGGCTATTCAGTGAGCTCACAGGAGATCTACCTCAACATCTGCATTACCCCCATAAGCCTCGATATTTTAAGGATATAGAATTTTTTTAATCAAAGAACTCCCAAGATTAACCACTCTCTTGCTTGCCCCAATGGCCTGATTCTGATGCCTGTCCTGGCTCCAGAAGATCCCGCAGATAAGAAAACATTTTTTTCTGCATCTGAAATTTGAAAAAAATATCCACCAGTGCAGCCACTACCCACTGTGTCACTTCTTCAATACTCTAGAGTGTTTAAAATGTGATTGAAGATTTGTAGCTCGGGTATCCGTTGTTGTGGTTCTGCTCGCCGAGCTGGAAGTTTTTGCTGTAAACATTTCGTTCCCTGGCTAGGGAACATCATCAGTGCTGTTGGAGCCTCGTGTGAAGCGCTGCTTTGATGTTTCTTCCGGTATTTATATTGGTTTGTTCTTGCCGCTTCCGGGTGTCAGTTTCAGCTGCAGTGATTTGTATGTGGGGTCCAGGTCGATGTGTCTGTTGATGGATGTTCTTGCCGTTTCCGGGTGTCAGTTTCAGTTGTAGTGGTTTGTATGTGGGGTCCAGGTCAATGTGTCTGTTGATGGAGTTTGGGGATGAATGCCATGCTTCTAGGAATTCTCTGGCTGTTCTCTGTCTGGCTTGTCGTATGATAGTGGTGTTTTCCCAGTCAAATTCATGTTGCTGGTTGTCTGAGTGTATGGCTACTAGAGATAGCTGGTTGTGTCGTTTTGTGGCTAGCTGATGTTCATGGATGCGGATTGTTAGCTGTCTTCCTGTTTGTCCTATATAGTGTTTTGTGCAGTCCTTGCATGGTATTTTGTAAACTACGTTAGTTTGGCTCATGCTGGGTATTGGGTCCTTTGTTCTAGTGCCAACATCCACGCTCAGACAACAACTCACTAGAACAAAGGACCCAATACCCAGCATGAGCCAAACTAACGTAGTTTACAAAATACCATGCAAGGACTGCACAAAACACTATATAGGACAAACAGGAAGACAGCTAACAATCCGCATCCATGAACATCAGCTAGCCACAAAACGACACGACCAGCTATCTCTAGTAGCCATACACTCAGACAACCAGCAACATGAATTTGACTGGGAAAACACCACTATCATACGACAAGCCAGACAGAGAACAGCCAGAGAATTCCTAGAAGCATGGCATTCATCCCCAAACTCCATCAACAGACACATTGACCTGGACACCATATACAAACCACTACAACTGAAACTGACACCCGGAAACGGCAAGAACATCCATCAACAGACACATCGACCTGGACCCCACATACAAATCACTGCAGCTGAAACTGACACCCGGAAGCGGCAAGAACAAACCAATATAAATACCGGAAGAAACATCAAAGCAGCGCTTCACACGAGGCTCCAACAGCACTGATGATGTTCCCTAGCCAGGGAACGAAACGTTTGCAGCAAAAACTTCCAGCTCGGCGAGCAGAACCACAACAACTCTAGAGTGTAATTCCTCTACTCCAGGGGATTTATCAACATTAAATCCAGATTATTTTTCAAGCACTACTTCTTAATTAATACAACTTTCATTTCTGTTCACCTGCACAAGTCCCTTGGTTCTTCAGAATTTCTAAGATATTTTCTGCATCTTTCTCTGTAAAGACAAGCAAAATAGTTTCATTGTCTAGTTGGTTCCCTAATGTATTGTTCCAAAAACCAGTACACTCTCCAGAAACTTGTCCTCCACAATCTGTGTTAATTAGGCATACAAATTGGATTTGCCTATTACCATGTTGCATGCAGCTCTAACGTCCTGATTTTTTCTACCATTACTACTAAAGCTTGATATCCTTATGTTTTTTTAAAAAAATAATGCTTCCTGCCCTTTGCTGTTTCTTAGCTTCACCTAAACTGCTTGGACATCTTGATCCTTCAAGTCTAAGATCCTTTACCATTAATATACTAATCTCAATCCTTAGTAACAGCAGTACCCCACTTCCTTTACCTTTCCATGCATGTTTCTCAAATAATGAATAGATCAGTCATGGTCGCCCTTTAAAGTCTCTATAATGGCAATTAAATCACATCCATCTACCTTTATTTGTAGCTTCAACAGGAAAGTGTTTGATCCACTATAATGCCCACACTAATTTCATTCACTTTCTAATTTTGCTCGACTTTGCTAGTTCTGGTTACCAATTTAGCTTCACTCCAATCTGAATTCCCTTTCATTATTCCATATCCCTTGCCAATCTACTTTAAACCTTCCCGAATAGTAACAGCAAATCACGCAGCAATTATTCTAGTGCCAGTAAGGTGCAACGCAATTATCTTATAATGATCCTGCCAGTCCCAATTCCTGCAAAATCTGATGCCCTCCTCTTTGCATCAATTGTCCAGCTACACATTAAGCTGATCACACCTCCGACAGCTGTGTTGGTCAAGGACACACGGTGCAGCCACGACTTCCCACATACCGCAGGAGACACATTGCACATAGTCAAGCTGCCCTGCCATAATTATTATTCTAATAATGAACAGTTTGGGGAGTAAAAAACTTGACAATCAAATTCTTCCCTTCTATGCAAGTAAAAACTAGAGGTTAACGCAGCTATAAAAAAAAAGCACTGCATTCCCTTAGTTCTCTCATGCACCAAATTCTCAATTTCATTCTGTTCAGCTACAATCTACCCAAGTTACACTTAGACCCCTACATTCATGCAACACAAAGCTTAAATGGGTCACCTCTGTTAAAGCTACACAACGTTTAATTTCAGCTGCTCTTTAGTGGAGAGCTTGGTTTCTAGTTGCCAGCTGAGGGAAGAAAGAACAAAAAAATAGATGGGAACATTGTCTCAAGCAGAACACAATGATTTGGCACTAGATCAACTGCAAGAATATGGTGATTACAAGGTAACCATAAATCAAGACATCGCTGACCCTTTTCACACCACTGCCAGGAAGCCAAATCTTTTCAAAGTTAACTCTGACAAATGCCCATCTGGCATTTGTATGACTTGAGTCTAATTCATAAATGATCACCAATGTACCCAAGTCTTTTGCAGGTTATGGGCTGCCATTTTGTATATCTTCAGTCACCATAATTTTCCAGTTTGATTAACCAAACTCTGCAAGGAATTCAGGGTCTGGTACCTGGATGACAGTTTATTTCAGCTCCAACAGGCGCAACCATATTAACAGACTGAAAGAGGTGCTCCAATGTTCAGTATGATTTATTCAGTTGAACTGAAGGCACACAAATGTGAAATGTCATAGGGTAACCAATTATGAGTTAAATCCTACCAAGAATAAGATTCAAGCAATAATGTGCTACGCCCTTGAAACATTTTAGTTCAGATCATTTTTGGGCTAAGTAAATTACTGCAGTAAATTCATAGCAGATTTGGCATCCGTTGAATCATCAAGGAATGCTGTTCTATGCACTTAGAAGAAAGAGTATGACAACGCTGAATTTGTATAAAAGCCAATGTGCATAGGGAACAAGGCTGACACACTACACTGTTTTCAAAGAAATTAAGCTAAATATGATGCTTCTCAACATGGAGTAGGTGCTGCAACCTTTCATGGACAGGATAGTGTAGAGGAGAGACCAACTTTATTTGCAGATGCTATGACAAAATTGTGCTCAGAACGTGAAATATTGTCCTTGAACTTTGGACAAAGAAATTTCATAAATATTTGTATGATTGTAGCTTTAGAATTTAAACTAACCATAAATCATTGACAGCCTTGTGGAATCCAAAGTCTCCAGTACCCACATTAGCTGCACCTTAGTGCAGAGATGGGGTTTGATTTTCGTTGCTGTAAGTCTAATATTAAATGTAGATGATCATGCAGACCCAAGAGAAAAGATACATTTTTTCTTTTCATACCTAGATCAGTTGGTAGTCACAGCAAATAGTGTTGGTAGAATAACTTGCAGCACCCTGGGTTGACAAGAATGGATGACTGTATCACAAATGGATAGCGAAGACAGATCCTGGGATGTAGGAACCAGGTCATTGTTATGCAAAAAAATGAGTTGTCAGATAGTTGTGTTCGTGTCACATGGGGAGCCAGAGTTATAACTTCTGAAAAGTACAGATTGCAGTTGCTACATTGATCAAGGAGATTATAATTAGGAAAGCGCTTGAGAAAGATGAATGAGAAGCAATCTTTGGTAACAATATTCGATAAGGCCATGGTAAAACATAATGGAACATTGCAATACACATCAAGCCATAGAAAAGCTGCTGCTCTTGGCACCTTTAGAACAGAAATGGCTGCCCACGTGTGATAGATCTGTACATAGGTTTTACAGACTTTGAAGAGCAAAAGATATTTATGATAATAGATAAGCCATGTGAAAGGGTCAAGGAGCTTCTGATGAATGAAATGACAAATTGTAAAATATCCAGATTTCTGTTCGTTCACTGCTTACATGTTGCCAGAAAAGATTTTATTTGACAACAGACCTCAGCTTTAAGAGTTTGCACAATTATAGATGGACAGAGTAGAAAATAACAGAATTCCATCATATCAGCCAGCTTCCAATGAGACAGCAGAGCAGAGAGTACAAACGGTCAAGCTTGCTTGTTAAACAAATGCTAGATAAAAATCTGACAACAAAAAAATGCAGGTTATCACTGGATAACAAACCATTTTTACCTTTACCCATCACAATAGATCTCAATATTACAAGTGACAGAACACTAACTGAATCAGTTTTAAGGAAAAAACCTAGAATGAAGCTTTCCATTAGTGATGCCACATTTTCTAGACCCTAGTCCTATCATGATTCTCTTCAGGTCTTGATCAGGTGAGAAACCGTCAGACAGAGTCATGATAGGGATACAGTGAGTGAAAGAAGACACATTGAGTCAAAACTTTTAGTCTTGGATTCATCACAAACAAAATGCAAGAAATCAGCATTAGAAGGTAATAGCAGAATATATATCATGAAGGGGGCACTGATTAATTGGACCAAAGTTGACAAGGCGATGCTGTAAAAACTATTTATTGATTCAATTAACTGATTAAATTCAAACTAGGCAAGTCGACTCTAATTGGTTAGAGTGCTGCCTCACAGAAACAGTAAAGACTGGCTGTGTCCACTGCCCTTTCCTCAGTGAAAACAAGGCAGTGTGGTTATATTCCTTTTACACAGCAAAAGCAGAATGCTATGTGTTAATAAATATTGCTTCAAGCATGTACAAATGAATCACCGACACTTTAAGAGTATGTATTTTAATATAATTGTAATTCTAAATGTTGATCTCAATTGATTTCCAGTATAATTGGTGCAGTCAAGACTATTTGATACAAGTCGTCAACTGCATAATCACATCTAAAAACACAATGTTATGTATGAATTTTGAAAGCACAGGCTAGTTAAGCACAATCAGCAGTCACACAAATCTGCTGTTTGACAGTTCACAAGTCATGGGGAAGCATGAGCTACATACCTTTCAGAAATCTGAAGTTGAACCAGGTTAGAACACTCAAGTGATTTAAGTGGCTACCAGGGAGGGGTGCAAAAACATATGGTCCTCACACACACTTGGTCAACATGCTTGCCAGCTGAAAGGTTACATTTGTACTTGCTTGTCAAGTTTCAACTTCATAAGATTATGAAAATGAAGTGAGTTCTGAAGAATCAAACAAGTCTGATGAATCAAAGTTGGGATAGAAGTACAGAACCAATAGTTACACCAACACAAGGAGTGCCAGAAACCAGCTCAAATCCATGTCAGAAAAGAACAGACATGTTTGATGAAGTCAACAACTCAATTGTACGTCTAGGTCAAAATCAGTTGGAGGAACTGCCTCAGTTCAATGTGGATGTAGGGATTTTCCACAGTTAAGGAGGCGGTAACATTTTAGGAATACAATATCAGTAATTAAGTGATTGATGAATAAGTAAAAAGGACTAAGACTGTGTGGAACTTTAAAACAGAACGCAACTTTCCCATTAGAGGAAGGAATGTTACAGCCCCCTCATGTGGCCATTTGTCTAAATATAAATGACAAAACTAGATTAAATTGGTCTGCTACTGACCCATATTGTTTATATGATTGTGTGCAAATTTATGCTACTAACCATAACTTAAATTGTTAATTTTAATGATACAATTTAATATACATTAGATCGGGCCTGTAAACCATGCAGCTGTAGAAAACTATGCAAAAAAAAACTCAATACAGTTTTTCGACACAATAAAAACATTTTCATGCAGTCAACATCAGTAACATTAAATTCGTTTGCACAGTATCAATTGATTTAAACTGGCTCGCAGAAAAGCCAGTAACCTATCCCCAAGTTTAAAAGTACATAGTTGAATTGTACATTAGGATCTCAAGAACAATAATGTGGATTCATGTCAAGTGGATCTCCAGACCTTTTTCCTTGAAAACATGGAGGCAAGAAGAGACATCAATATGATATAACACAGTTGTACAACTATCTATTTTCAATGAACATCACAAAGATGGTACCTTCTAAAAATTTTAGAGGTATTACAGTAAGGATGCCATGCCTTTTTAACTCAGAGAGGAAGTTAGCAGTCTTGAACATAAATTCTGCGGCAGGAAAACAACATTCATAGTGCGTTTGTCGCTTAAACACTTCTGCACCCGGGTGGACAAACAAGACGTGAAGAAGCACTCACCCTGTAGCCCTCAAGGTCCCGCATTTGAATTTGTAGAAGGGAAAGGTCTCTTAAAATCTGAAGATTGTCTTTGTCCCATTTTAGCGCATTCCGGTAGCATTTGATGGCTTCATCATATTTCTTATCTGATCTCTGAAGGAGACCATAAACGTGCCAGCCTGTGCCATAGTCAAGAAAAACTGCATCTGCAATTTTCATGAGTTCCTACTTACAAAGGTTTCATACTACTACACGGTTTAACATAACTTTATGTGGATATAATTTCCCTCTGATACAAGATCCCTCTCACGTTTTATAATACTACTACTACAAAATAATGAGTACTAAAGGCAATAATATCTTAAACTGCAAAAGGAAACAGCACCAGGAGTACTAAGTATGAGCAAAACTAACAGCATTCTATTATTGAATAGTGACAAACAATGTATTAGAGGCTAGTGCAACATGAAAAAGCAATGTTGTTAGAGGCTTGTGACTGCGTTTGGTAATCTAGAATGATTATAACAAATTGTATCATGAACAATCAGGTTACAATGATCTGCAATATTAGCACTTGCTACAGCTGCATCAGCTCCCTGCAAGTAATGATAGTCAATTTGGAAACAACCAGCAGCTCATTCTCACAACCAGCAGTTACTATTTGTCCTTGGTGGAAAAGATTTGTTGGATATTGAATTTAAGATAAAACTCAATTTTCAACACATGAACTACGCAAAACAAAGTACAGTTGTGAATAGCCCAAGGTTTGTTTAAAATGATGGCTTCTCAGGGGAGTATAGGACTAACTGCTGGTATTGTAACTGATTCTATTGTAATGAGGGGTATGTCAGGTTTTAAATGATCAATTGTAATACAGGACGCTCCAGTCTGGGGCACAGACAGGTGTTTCAGTGGCCATCAGTGAGACATCAGGACGGTGTGTTACCTCTCTGATGTCAGGGTTAAGGTTGCCTTGGACAAGGTGCAGGATATTCTGAAAATGGAGTGACCAGCAGGAGGTTGTTGTGCACTTTGTACCTGTGCCATGTACTAATGACAGTAGGATTACAAAGATAAAGCAGATGAATGCATGGTTGAGAAACTGGTGCAAGGGAAAAGGATACACATTTCTGGATGTTTGTGATTGCTTTGGGGTAGAAATGACTTGAATTGGAAGGGAGACAATATCACAGTGTGGAAACAGGCCCTTCAGCCCAGCAAGTCCACACTGACCCCCTGAAGAGTATCCCACCCAGACCCATTCCCCTACCTTATTACTCTACACTTACCCCTTACTAATGCACCCAACCTACTCATCCCTGAACACTATGGGCAATTTAGCACGGCCAATTTACCTAATTTGCACATCTTTGTGATTGTGGGAGGAAACCAGAGCACCCGGAGGAAACCCATGCCTAGCCCGGGAGAATGTGCAAACTCCACACAGACAATCACCCGAGGCTGGAATCAAACCTGGGTCCCTGGCGCTGTGAGACAGCAGTACTAACCACTGAGCCACCATGCCTCCCACTCGAACCTTACAGGGAAATTTGCCAGTGCTACTCAGGAGGCTTTAAATGAATTGGGGAAGGATGAGTGAGGGACCAAAAGCGAGAGTAAGAAAAGCATAAAGGCTGAGGCTGGTTCAATAGATAAGAGGAGCAAGACTAATAGTCAAGGCAAATAAGAGTTTGGCAGAGAATGAGGTTTGACTGATAAATGAAACTGCATTTACTTCAATGCAAGAGGCCTGGCAGATAAGGCAGATGAACTAGGGTCTGGGATATCATAGCTATGACAGAAATATGGCTCAGAACTGACAATTGAATGGCATGGGGTATAGGAAGGATAGAGAGATGAGAGAGGAAGGGGAGTGACGCCTTTGGATAGGGAGAACATCACGGCTGTACTTAGGGAGGATATTTATGGAAGATCATCCAGTGAAGTTATATGGGTGGAATCTAAAAATAAGAAAGGATGATTATCTTGTAGGCACGTATTATAGGCCCCCCGAATAGTCAGCAGGAAATTGAGAAGCAAATAAGTAAAGAGATTGTAGATATCTGAGAGGAAAATCGGGTTGAAATGGTCGGAGATTTTAACTTTCCAAACACTATGACAGCCCCAGTCAGTGTTCAGGGCTTGGATGGACAGGAATTTGTTAAGTGCACAAGATTCAATCTGTGGATATACCTACCAGAGTAGGAGCATTACTTGACTTTCTGTTGGGAAATAAGGTATGGCAAGTGACTGAGGTGTCAGTGATATGGCAATTGATCATATTTCTATTAGTTTTAAATAGTTATCAGAAAGATTAGGACTGAAGTAGTAGTTAACGCTTTCAATTTCAGCAAGGCGAATTTTGACTGTATTAGACAGGAACTTTCGAAAATTGACTGGGGGAAGACTATTCAGAGGTAAAGGGATGGTTGGAAAGTGAGAGGCCTTCACAAGTGAACAAATAAGAGTTCAGAGACTGTATCTTCCTGTTAGAAGGAAGGGCTAGGTTGGGAATGATGGATGACCAGAAAAATGGAGGCTCTGGTCAACATAAAGGAAGAGGAATATATCAGGTATAAATTGCTGGGACCAAGTGAATCCCCGGAAAATTATAAGAGTTGTAGGAGTATACTTAAGAAGGAAATCAGGAGGACAAAAAGGGGACATGAGACAGCTTTGGCAAATAGACTTAAGGAGAATCCAAAGAGATTCTACAAGTACACTAAGGGCAAAAGAGCAACTAGGGAGAGAATAGGGCCCCTTAAAAGTCAATGTGGCTGTCTGTGTGTGAAATCATAGGAGATGGGTGAGATACTCAACAAATATTTTACATTAGTAATTACTGTGCAGAAGGACATGGAAGCTAGGGAATTTGGGAAATAAACAGTTATGTCTTAAAAAGAGTTCATATTACACAAGAGGTGGTACTAGAGGTTTTAAAACGCACAAAGGTATATAAATCCCTGGGACCTGATCAGATGCTACCCAGAACTTTGAGGAAAGCTAAGGAAAAGATTGCTTGACCTCTTGCTAAGATATCTGTATCATTGATAGCCATGGCTGAGGTGTTGGAAGACTGAAGGTTGGCCATTTAGTGCAATTATTTAAGAAAGGCTGTAAGGTAAAGGCAGGAACTATGCACCAGTGAGTCTTACCTCAGTGCTGTGTAAATTGTTGGAGAGTATTCCGAGGGACAGCATTTATTTGCATTTGGAAAGGCAAGGGATAGTCAGCATGACTGCGCGTGGGGAATCATGTCTCACTAACTTGACTGAATTTTTTTTTGAAGGTGTGAGAAAGAAGATTGAAGGCAGCAGAGGGATACATGTTATCTATACAGACTTCAGCAAAGCATTTGATAAGGCTCGACATGGTAGACTTGTTAGCAAGGTTAGGTCACATGGAATCCACGGGGAGTTAACCAATTGGATACTAAATTGGCTTCCTCTTATGTAGAACATAGGAAGTAGTTGAGGTTTACTTTTCGGAATGGAGGCCTGTGATCAGCTTGACCCACAAGGATTGGTGCTTTGCGTCATTTTGTGTAAATGATTTGGATGTTATCAAGAGGTAAGTTTGCAGATGACACCAAAATAGATGGCGTAATGGACAGGGAAGAGTACAAGAGGGCCTTAATCAGATGGGCCAAGGAATGGCAGATGGAAATTTAATTTAGATAAATGTGAGGTGTTGCATTTTGGTAAGGTAAACCGGGGCAGAAAATACACAGTAGATTTTGAGAAGATTTGTAGCTCAAGTTGCGTTTCTGGATGTAGGTTTGCTCGTTGAGCTGGAAGGCTCCACCGCAGCAAGCAACCTAGTATACAATAAATGCTAAGGCCCTGGGAAATGTTGCTGAACAAAGGGATGAAGGGGTGCAGGTGCACAGTTCCTGGAAAGTGGAGTCATAGGTAGGCAAGGTGCTGAAGGCAGCCTTTGGAACACTTACCTTCACCGGTTATAACATTGAGTATCAGAGTTGGGAATAACATGTTGCGGCTATACAGGACATTGGTTGGGCCACTTTTGGAATAGTATGCAATTCTAATCACCTTTCTACAGGAAGTTTGTTGTTAAACTTGAGAGAGTGCAGAAAGGATTTACAACGATGTTGCCAGGACTGAAGGGTTTGAACTGTCAGGACAGGTTGAATAGGCTGGGGTATTCTCCCTGGAGCATCAGAGGCTGAGGGGTGACCAAGTAGACATTTACAAAATCATGAAAGGTACAGATAGGGTGAATAGCCATGGTCTTTTTCCTAGGGTGGGGGTTCCAAAACTAGGGGACACAGGTTTATGATGAGAAGGATATTGCTTAAAAAAGATGTGAGAAGTACCTTTTCACACAGAGGATGGTGCTATATATAACTAGTTCGCAGAAGACGTAGTGGAGATGATATAATTACAACATTTCAAAGACACCGGGATGGATATATTAATCGGAAAAGTTTGGGGGATCTCGGCTAAGTGCTGATAAATGGGTCGAGGTTAGATTGGGATGTCTGGTCAGCACAGATGATTTGGACGAAGAGTCACAGGGCACGGACAGACCCTATGCCATTATCATTGAACAATGTCAGCCAGAATGGCTCGCCTATAAAATAACAGCTCTTCACACAGAGATACTGTAACACCGCCAAGAAATTCGCTTATTTGAGTTCACAACAATAAAAGTGAAGCTTGAAAAAAAAAGCACAAAAGAGAGGTTTAATTTTGATATTACTTGGGATGCAAGCATTTGATGTTTAATGTAGCAATATCAATTATTATAAACAGGAATGGTGGCCTCATCATGGCTAACAAGGGAAATTATGAATAGTATTAGATCCAAAGAAGGGACATTTGAATTGGCCAAAAGAAGATCTGAGAATTGGCAGCAGTTTAAGACTGAAGCAAAAAAGAACGGGACTGTTTAAGAGGCATGAGGAATAGAGTATGAGTGTAAGCTTGTGATGAATATATAAACTGAGCACAAAAGATTCACAAGTATGTGAAGACAAAAAGATTAGTTTAGAAAATGTACATCCCTTACAGTCAGAAATAAAATAAATAGTAATGAGTCTCGCAGGTAATGTCTCAAAAATGTTTAGGAACAAAGGGTTTGTAAGAGGAAGGAAATCAGTATTAGAAGGAAAATGGTGTTGGGGAAATTACGATTAGATTAAATTCTCTACAACAGGGAAACAGGCCCTTCAGCCCGAGTCCACAGTGACTCCCCCCCCCCCCCCCCACCCCCCCCCGAAGAGTTACCAACCCAGACCCATTCCCTGACCCAACAATTACCCTTGACTAATGCACCTAACACTATGGGCAGTTTAGCATGGCCAACTCACCTGACCTGCACATCTTTAGATTGTGGGAGGAAACCCAAGCAGACATGGGGAGAATGTGCAAACTCCACACAGGCAGTAAGACTGAGGTGAGAATTGAACCCAGATCCCTGGCGCTGTGAGGCAGCAATGCTAACCACTGAGCCATGACAGCAAAGACCAATAAACCCCAGGGCTCAATGATCTACATCACAGTGTAGTAAAGAAGTGGCTCTAGAAACAGTGGATGCAATGGTGGTCATATTCCAAGATTCTACATACTCTGGAACAATGTCTACAGATTAGAGGGGTTGCACACATTTCTAAGGTAAAAATACTAGAGTCCATTGTAAAAGATTTAACAGTAGTTGACTTGGAAAGAGTGACAGGATCAGACACAGTCAGCATGGATTTACAAACAGGAAATCATACTGGATAATTCCAGCGAAATTTTTCAAGGATATAAATAATACGTTGATGGGGAAAGCATGGATGTGGGCTACATGGACTTTCAGAAAGCTTGAAATATGTTCCTACACAAGAGGTTAGCATGTAAAATGAAAACATTTTGGATTGCTGGTAGTATACTGATATGAGTACCACCTGATAAAGGAGCAGCGCTCCGAAAGCTAGTGCTTCCAAATAAACCTGTTGGACTATAACCTGGTGTTGTGTGATTTTTAAACTTTATATGGGTAGAGAACTGTTTGGCAGACAGGAAACAAAGAGTAGGAACAAATTAGTCTTTTTGTGGTCGTGGACAGTGACTAGTGAGATCAGTGGTATTCATAATCTATACTAATTATTTAGATATGAGAACTGAAAATCATATTTCCAGGTTTGCTGATGACAAAAACCGAGTGGGAGGGTGAACTGTGAGGAAACTAGAGATGATTCTGTATGGTTGGACAAGTTGAATGACTGGGTAAATGAACTGCAGGCTAGGTACAGAGGAATCTCGATTATCTGCCATTCGATTATCCGAATTTTGGATTATCTGAACAAGACAGCAAGGTATCAACACTTGGGGTTAAACTGTGGTGTGGCTTTGATTATCTGAATCAAGTACTCCCCTCCCGTGTCCTTCGAATAATCAAGGCTCTTCTGCATAATGTGGATAAATGTGAGATATCTGAAATGGCAAGAGGTTGGAAAAGAGGGAGATGCAACAAGATTTGGGTGCTGTTGTACATCAGTCATTGAAAGCAAACATGCAGGTGCAATAGGCTGTGAAGGCAGCAAAGGGCATGCTGGACTTCATAACAAGAGGATTAGAGTACAGAGATGCAGCAACTGTACACAGCAATGATGAAACCACATCTGGAGTAGTGCGTGTAGTTTTGGTCTCCCTATTTTAGGAAGGATGTTCTGGCTATGGAGGGATCGCAACAAGCATTTACTCCCGAGATGGCAGGAATTCCATATGGACAGAGCCTGGATCAGTTAGGACCATGCTGACTGAAGTTTAGAAGAATAAAGGCTGGATCTGATAGAAATCTTTAAAATACGAATCTTTAAAATACAAATCCAGATGCCATTTAAATGTTGCAATTGTACTAGACTCCACCAATTCCTCTGGCAGCTCATTCCATTCATATACCACCCTCAGTGAAAAAGTTGCCCCTTAGGAATCTCTTATATCTTTCTCCTCTCACCCTAAACCTACGCCCTCCCGTTCTGGAATCCCCCACCCCAGGGAAAAAGACTTTGTCTATTTACCCTATCCATGCCCCTCATGATTTTATAAACCTCTACAAAGTCACCCCTCAACCTCCGATGGTCTAGGGAAAACAGCCCTAGCCCAATTCAACCTCTCCCTGTAGCTCAAATCTTCTAACCCTGGCAACATCCTTGTAAATCTTTTATGAACCCTTTCAAGTTTCACAACAACTTTCCGAGAGAGGTAAATGCAGAAACGATTGTTCCTGATGACCAGGAATCAAGAACCAGGGATCACTGAATGAGGATATGGGATGGTCCATTCAGAACTGAAAAGAAGGAATATCAATCTTCAGTTAAGAGAGTGGTGCTCGAGTGGAATTCTCTGCCACAGAAAGCAATGGAGACCAAAACACAATGCTTTAAGAAAGAGCTAGATATTGTTTTTTAGGGTTAACGGGATCAAAGGGAATGGAGTTATAAAGAGAGGTTGGATAGGCTGGGAGGTTTTTCCCTGGACATAGGAGGCGGAGGGGTGACCTTATAGACTCTTTGTGATTTTTAAGAGGATTTGTAGCTCAGGTGGAGGTTCAGGTTGTAAGTTTTCTTGTTCACCTCGCAGGTTCGTTTTCAGATGCTAGGTAACATAATCAATGAGCCTTCGGTGAAGCGCCGATGTTCTCTCCCACTGTCTGTGTGTGTGTGTGTCCCGATCTCTCTTGAGGTGGGTGATATCATTTCCAGTTCTTTTTCTCAGCATTTGGTAAATGGGGTCCAAATTGATGTGTTGATTGATGGCGCTCCGATTTGGCCTCTTGTAATTCCCATGCGTGTCGCTGTTTATCCTGTCCTAGGATGGTTGTATTGTCCATTTTTTTTTTAGATTAGACTTACAGTGTGGAAACAGGCCCTTCGGCCCAACAAGTCCACACCGACCCGCCGAAGCGCAACCCACCCATACCCTTACATTTACCCCTTACCTAACACTACGGGCAATTTAGCATGGCCAATTCACCTGACCCGCACATCTTTGTGACTGTGGGAGGAAACCGGAGCACCCGGAGGAAACCCACGCAGACACGGGGAGAATGTGCAAACTCCACACAGTCAGTCGCCTGAGTCGGGAATTGAACCCAGGTCTCTGGTGCTGTGAGGCAGCAGTGCTAACCACTGTGCCACCGTGCCGTCCATGTAGAGGCTTATAAAATCATGAGGAGCACAGATAACATGAATAGCCAAGATATTTTCCCTCTGGTAGGAGAGTCCAAAACCAGAAGGTATAGCTTTAAAGTGAAAGGCGAAACCCTTCAAAGGGGCCTAAGGGACACCTTTTTCACAAAGGGTGGTGAATATACAGAACATGCTGCCAGAGGAAAATGGTGGAGGTAAGTACAGCTACGACACTTACAACATATTTGGACAGGCAAATGGATAGATAATGTTTAGAGGGATATGGGCAAAATGCAGACAAATGGGACTAGTTCAATTTAGGAAATTTTGTCGGCTTAGACGAGTTGGGCCGAAAGCTGTTTCCATGCTGTATGACTCTATGGAAGAAAGTGGAATAAATTGTTGTGTAGATGCAAAGGCTTATTCCTGCTCCAATTTCTAGGTTTCTACATTGTAAACATGCACAGGCATTATAGGTGTTGGCATTTTTGACTAGTGCATTAAATTTAGAACAGGATTAAACAGCAAGGTGATTTTGAAAAAAAGTCTTGGGAGGTAAATACTCATTCTATATAAACTTGACAGAACAGGGAGTCGGCCATTCAATCCTTCAAAACAGCTCTGACAAGATCAGAATTAGAAACAGGTGAAGACCACAATTTTAACTTGGTGACATTTGGGTAGTTACATAAATCAGAAAATAAGATGGTGAGATTGGACAAAACAGAACATGATGACAGCCCAAATGGGCACTTCTGTTCCACGAGAAGATTAAACACTTTGGCAGCCCTTTTGGATTCCAATTTACTTGATTATGTCCACAAAAGAACCCAAAGACCTGTATCTAATGAATAGCTGAATTTTACAAGCATGGGTGCCAGTTATCACAGTCGGCTGGACAGCTGGTTTGCGATACAGCACAGGTTCAACTCCCTCACCGAAAGTCACCAGGATGGTCCCACTTTCTTGACACCCCCAACCCTCTGGTCAGAGGCATGGTGACCCTCAGATTAAACCACCTCCAGTAGTCTCTCGCCTTCTAATGAGAAAACAGTCAGAATATTCTCTAAGACTGCAGCAACAATCAATCATTATCTCCTCTACTCTTGGCAAAAAAAATACTGAAAAAGGATACAGACATGACTCTTCAGATCATTGCGAAGGCCTCGCCGCACATACTCATATGCTTCTTCCTTTTTCCCCAAGCAGTTTAGAGTCAAACCCTTCATCGCCAGGGTCTCTGCAAAATTAAAGTGTACTGAATATGTCACCACTGATTTGACAATTTTATTATAAGATCACAGGTGTGCTATGATTTAAATTATAGTTCTGATTGCCAACCTAACAGGAATTCAGTTTAAGCATTTCTTCTGATATTCCTTAACCAGTATTTATTCTTTACTTGATACATACAGATCTGGAATGTATTAGCAACCTTTCCTCAAGTTTTTGTTACTCTTAAGTTCAATACTAGATAAAGAAAATTGATGTTCAATTGTTCCCTCTGCACATTTTATGGTCTGCATCTCTTGCTGATGTGCATCAGACAAGAATGGTAATAATTATATCACTTACAGAATAACTGATCGCGTCTAACTCAGATTTTCATCAAAACCAAAATTCACTATGCACGCAATATTAAGTGTTTATAACAGGATCATACTTAGGCATGCGCCCGAAATATCGATTATCCTGCTCCTCGGATGCTACCTGACATGCTGTGCCTTTCCAGCACCACATACTTGACTCTGATCTTTAACACCTGCAGTCCTCACTTTCTCCATATTTGTATACAGTAGTTTTGTTAGAAAGAATACATTGACAGTAATAACTATACACTCTAGGCATTAACAATCACGCAAGATTGTGACAAATTATTATTTGGCAGTTATCTGTAATTCTGACTAACTCCTTGGCATAAGGAATTAGTCCGAAATGAATAAAAACAATGTGAAGCACTTCTATGATTTCTTGCTAGTATTACGTTTATCTTCTTTTCTGCCCTCAATTGATAACCTTCTGGTTCACGTGGCTCAGAGTTACAGCAGGTGAAGCTTTTGTCCTTTAGCTCAAGGGAGCAGATCTTCAACAAATGAAGTACACTATCTGCCCTCATTACTATTACTTTTTACTAATTTCACAACGATAACAGTGAAATCACAACAGCACTGAACAATTTTATTCCAAGTACACCTAAACACAGCTTCAAAATAACTGTCAAATTATTTAGATACATTATAGGAAAGAAAGCTATTGTGCTTCATAGCTGTACTTTCAGACCTAACAGATCTTTATATCAGGCTAACACAGGTCAATTAGTACTCTCAGTGAAGGAATAGTTCAGACTTTATTATTAATTAAAGATTAATATAACAAAAATGAAATATTCCATATCCTGATAAAAGAGCAGCTTCCACCTCACTAAGAACTTAGGGAATAGGTCTGTTTGAAACAAGGACCCTATACAGGTTTTCACTTCGTTCTCTCTGCCCAGTCCACCACAACAACCATGTGCACAAATATCTCCCCAACTAGGAGAATCTCTCTCTCGTTTGTGGAGATCAAAAGATTGCAGCAATGGAAAGTTAAACTCAAATCTCAATTCATAACTTAGCAATAAGTAGAAAGCCCCATCCAAGAACCAAATCAAATAGGCCTATCATTTAGATGAGGTACTTGCTCCATCTCCCAGGGCTAAGTGGCTTTGCATCCTCCATTTCTAGTTCAAAGATGCTGAAGCCAGCTGGAGTACCTTTACTGACCTGAACATTTTTGCACAGATCAAGTATTGAGCCTAGCAAAATTAGTGCTCTGTCTAAAAAACAAAACAGAAGTATAACATTATAAAAGTAGTGATGGAAATACGCAGAAGTCAGTGTTTCTCTGCAAAGAGAAAAGAATGGCGGACATTTCCTCAAAATTCTAAGTACATATCCTTAGAGTCCACTGTTGGATTATTCACTTAGTGTTTATATTTATGGAATCAGGAGGCCACCAAAGTACATGCAACTTGACACTGACTGTATTCAGCAGACAAAAACTCAAATGTCAATTAAAGCCAGGAGTTTAATCATAAACCTACTGAAATAACGGATGTGAATTTTGCTTTCCAACAACTAGAGCACAGTTTAACAAGTTAATTTTGGATAATTTCTGTAAAATTGTAAACGGAATGTTTCTAAGTTCCAACTGTACAATGAAATCAGTTGTAGGTCATCTTAGTGCGTTGGGAGGATCAGATTAATACATTTTTCACCATCTTGGATGACTGCAGAGCTGCTGACCTTAAAATCAAAAGAAAGCTAGACTGTTTAAACACAAAAAGTGGAACAAACAGCTCCATTACCATACCATACAGAGAGACAATAGTAAAAACCTAAATATTACTTTGTAGGACATGATAAATTGTGATTCATTTCAAATAATGAAGTTACATTTAAACCAGGTAGTTAGAACAGCTTTCAAAAGCACTAACTATTACATAATTGACAGCAATTCATCAACTAGTTACGTGTAAAACAGTTGGGCCACAAACATCCCAGGTCCAATGATCTATCAAGGCAGGGATAGTAGTACTTGAGTTTGTTGATTATGATGGAAATATAGCAACCTTACTGGTAAATGCATGCAAATGGATATCTGGTGGTACAGAATCTGGTGGTGCTAGGAGCAAGAATAATATGAATAAACTCATGACCAAGTGCAAGTAGCACTTAATTCCTTCTCCTCCTACTGACAAACCATGTTCCTCCCACACACAAAGACCCTTCCAAACTACCACCCACACACTCTTAACGGAGTGCCAATCAAAAAACAAATAAAATGCAAATCAAATGGTAGAGAAAATATATGTTAAGAGTCTAGTTCAACACAATAAATCAGATGAATAATTAGACAAATGTTCAATGATGAATAGAAATGTCCACTGTTACAATGGACACGAGAACTTCGTGGAATATTGGATGTTATGGCAAACATTACAGTACAAAATGCCAAAACATAACAGTAGCCCTATATAAAATCTTACTAATAACAGTCTTGGGCTCTATTCCATGAGAAGGCAAGAGGATCTATCATAGAATCCCTGTAGTGTGGAAAGAGGAAATTCGGAAAGTTTACACTGATCCTCTGATCCCAGCATCACCAACTCCCCACTCACTCCACTAATATATCCCCACAATCTTGCATTTACCACTGCTTAACCCAACTAACATGGACTACAGGGCAACTGTTTTTTTAGCTTGGCCAATCCACCTAATCTGTACATCTATGGACTGTGGGAGGAAACCAGAGCACCTGGCAGAAACCCACGCAGGTACAGGTAGAACACGCTGACTCCACACAGAGCCACCGAAGGTTGGAATTGAAACTGGGTCCCTGGTGCTGTGAGGCAGAAGTGCTAACTACTAAACAACTGTGCCACCCTGGAACACCAATTTTGTACTTGATATATTAATATTCCAACGACAATTTGAAATTGGAAATAGAGGTGAGATTCGTATGACAGCAGGAAACTTTTGGTTTTATAATAGATCTTACCATTGTGGAAACAGGAAAAGACTCAAGTTTAATCAACCTTTAATTTTTTTTCATGTTTGTATTTTATAGGTTGAAAGAAGGGTCAGAAAATATGTCATGCATTCCACTTCTAACAACATTAATAAAATATCAGCAAGCTACCAGTATTACAGGTAAAAATACTGCAGGTTCTCCTTGTCTCAAATTGTTAGGCATCGTTGCAGATTTTTCCTCCAATTCTTGACAAATGAAATATCAACTGATTCGCTGTTTTCAATAGTGTAATTAATATACTTATTTTCTTTTATTGTATAATTAAATTCCTTTTATTTGTGAAATCTTATTTTAATTCATTTCCCGCATTACTGTTTTTCCTTTCCTGTCAATAAATCCAGCTCAGTGTCTACTTGCTATATGTACCCTACAAAAGCAATGAAACACAACTCTATGAAGTCTTGTCTCAACTGAAATTTAGCTTCTGTTTTTCCTATTAAAAAGTCACAGATATTTAGAAGTTAAAGTATTTGCTCATTTGGAATCTGTAAAGCATTACATTATAAACAGAAATGATATTGCTCAAGTCAGTAAAACAAAGTGGCATTCAGAAATATTTAGGTGAGCTTCTAGAAAGGTAAACTCAAAGATTAAGCTCTGATAACACAAAGTTGGTTGATTTCGAAAACAAGTGGCAGTTGACTGAGCCTAAAGTCTGCTGTCAATGTATTCTTAGGCAATTTTCCAACACTCATTCAAATAATGACTTCTCCCACATTTAAACCTATCTAATAAAACAAAATTAAGAGCCATCCCATGAATAATTATAAATAGGTAAAATAACTTGGGTAGAAATTAGAAAAATATTAAATATTTCACAGGGTAACAATATAATCCATCTGATAAATATGACGGTCATTCAATATAAATCATTGGCTTTAAAATTACAAAATAATATCAAGACTTAGGTTAAAGAAATACAGCTAGAAGGAAGTCAGAATATCAGGCCGTCAGGGTAGAAAAAACAAGTCATGAAAACCCATGGAAACGGACTGACTAGAATAGCCCCAAAATGTCAACTTGCCTTATCTGAAGTACAGCAACAGTGGCAAGGAATGAAAGGTCCAGGGGAAATGAAGGGTAAGACCCACTTAAAACAGAAATCGCTATGCCCTTGACAAAGCCTCTAACACTTGACCTTAAAAACAATTTTTTTCAACATTATCATTGGCAAAGCAACTTAACCCACTGCATAATTAAATCACAGATATTGCTACTACATGTATGTTTCACCTTTGAAATAGGAAAACATTGTAATGCTTCTGTGAAGCACCCTGCAAAGTCAAATTAGACAACGCAACATGTAGAAAAATGTTTTAAAAAGGTTAAGGATAACCTTAATTAAGAAAACGGGTAGAGAGATAAACTTTGGAGAAAGGGTTCCAGTGGCTTAGGACTTTTTGACGACCTGGAGGTAGGTCTGTCAATGACGGCATGCCTACAAGCTCAGAAGCCAAGTAGCGTAGATATCTCAATTGTGCGCCTATACAACATCACAGGCAGGAAGGGTGCAGTCACGGAGGCATTTAAAATCAGAAGGGAGAATTTTAAATTGACGTGCTCTTTAACCAGGAGTTCTTGTATGATAATGAACAAAGGGCGAGAGCATAGATAAATGGGACTAGATGAGAGGTGAGACCTGGGCTATAGAGATTTGGCTGACTTCAGACTTATGCAGGGTATATTAAAAAATCAGTTGATCATGTTGTCGTAGTCAAAACTACAAGCAAGGAGGGCACAGATCTAGGATTCAGATGGTATGAAAGAGAGGTTGAGCTGGGCGGTGATGCCTCAGACTTATTTTGTGGATCAATTATGAACCTGCTTGCTTATAGTTTTATTTAATTCTAAGACAGTTGCCAGCAGAATCCCGAATCGGTGGTTAAGGAATACAGTTTACAGTGAAGATCAAAGATAATGGCTTAGTCTTCAGGCATGTCTTAAATTTGATTGCCAGCTAATTCAGTACAAACCAGGCAATCAATAGTGAAAAAATAGATTTCCTACAGACGATTCCTTATGCTGGCTATCAATAGGGCTGTATTTGCAGTATTGTTTTCTTTGGTGCTTTCCTACACTTAACCTAACTCACCTTTCCCTCTCAATTCAACACAACAGATACAGTATATTTAGATTTAGGTTAATTATTGAAAGTCGATCTTCATTTGTAGAGTGCTAACTCAGCAGCATGAACACGCTCGGGAAGAAAATTTAAGAACAACTTGATATTACCCAAACAACAGAGACAGTATAAAAATATTTTCATGCTCTGCAAATAAGTAGAGCTGTGAATTTACCTGCACTGCCACCTAACCTGAATTACCCCTCCATTATTGAGGATAGTCATGATAGCAATTCTGCATTGCAAATCAAAGACAATGCTCACATTATAAAAACAAAAATGCAAAAGGAAAAATACACAGGCACACATGTTTAGGCCTATCCATCCAAAAGTAACTTACCTCCGTGTTCTGCATATTTTGGATTGCTCAGAATTTGTTTGCAGAACTTCAACCCATGTCTGTATTGCTTGTGTTCGTAGCATTTCTGTGATGGGTGGGGGTGGGGGGGGGGGGGGGGGGGGGGGAGAAAATAATGACACAATCATTTACATACGTTTAACAACCATTTACTCAAAATTCTAATCAGAATTAGATCAGAATTTTTTGGCCATTTTGTATTTAATTTTGATTATATATGGGCATTTTTTTAAAAAAATCCTTAAATTATGCAGAATGCACTAAAATTGATAAATACAGAGTGTGCGCAAAGTAATTGCATCCCATTTTAGTGAGGTCTCAAGTATTGTGCAAACTTTAAAATCATAAAATTCTATCACAGAAATTGTGAAAAATGTCTACAGACACTTTGAACATAGGATTTGCCAATGATGAAAAATGCAAATACAACTCTTTTTGCATATTATTATCATCAAGTAAAAAAGATTCAATTATGGCTCGGAAATATTGATATAAATCTGTGACACAAACAGACATTTGACCCACAGTGAACAAATTTTGGGTGTATGGTTATGGGGACGTTCTGAAGCAACTAACTGAGCCATGATCCTATGGTTTTGCATGCATGGTACTATGTTTTCCTATTCGTGATTTTGCACCTTCTTAAACTTCATTAGTCAAGACTCAATCACAAAAATGAGGAATATCAATGCTGTGGAATGAAACAGTTTGAATGTCTTAACTGTTAACTCTGGTGCCATTACAGATGCAAACAAAACTTCCCCTAATTTGCTCTGGATTGAATAAAAATCTTGATAACTTAGAACATTAGCCATCGAAGTCACAAATCAGTCATGTCAACACCATGTCACTTTCTGAATATCTCAAATCTTTTTCAAGTTTAGCTCAGTTGCACCAATGCTTAATCTTTCTGCAATCTGAACCACTACATTATTGCTTCTATTTCTTATGATATTATTTGAAGCTGAGGTAGATCCTTGATCAGTAGGAGAAATCAAGGATTACGAGGAAAGTGGAATGTTGTTGGATCGGCCATGATCCTACTAAATGGCAAGACAGACCTGAGGGGCTAAATGGTGCACTTCTGTTCCTATATTTTATGGTCTTATCAATACCTTCACCAGATGTCTGCTTCAGAAACAACCATTCTCCCTTTCTCAGCATCAGTTAAATTTCCTGGGTTTTTCATTCTCACATCTGCACTTGTCAAAAATCTGTCAACAGCTTTCTCCTTTTATGCATCACCCACAGGTTGCTCCTTAAAGCAATCAGCAAAAGGCAACTCTATGCATACACAACACCAAACTATACTTCTTCCACTGAAGATAGGGCACTTTCAACATCACCTTTTTGATGTAAAGGCTGCATAAATTAAATTTATTTTATAGCTAAACCTAAAACTGAAGACATGCGGTTCAGCTTTCCATCGTCTCTCTGGTTCCAATTAGAACCAAACAGTGCTAAAACAACTGAAGGCCAATTTAAATACTGGGAAAACCCTCTCCAAATAATAAAGGAAATCAAATAAGCTTCAGATCATAATGACTGACAGCACTAATTTCCCAAATATAAAGTCTATACGCACCATTTCTCCAAGACAATTCTCCAAACTTGCCAGAAATCATTTTTTAAATATTACACAATGCTCACACAATTTATATGCTAAAAATAATTTTTTGCTGTAAGTTTTTTTTTGCAATATCTGATGTTAATTGCTTATATCTATCACCGCACAGATACAATTTTGCTCAAATTTTGCAACACAAGGAGAGTATATCCTAGTTCCTTGCTTCCAGATACATGATCTAAGGCATATTAGCATCTATTACAGGAAGTCAATCCAGAATCATATTATTGAATATTTAGTCAGTCATCAGTGCTAGAAAGAATCCTTCTGAGTTGATGCGAGATTTCTGTAGAGCAATTCTGCTAATCCTATCCCATCAATCTATCCCCTTAAATTCAATAAAATTATTTCCCTGAAGTGTTTAATTCTCCCACCAAAATATTTAATTTAAGATTATTACCATTTGCCATGTAAAAAGGTATTCCTCTTAATCTTTCTGGATTTCTCGCAAATGCTTAAATTTGTCCTTGTAACATTAATTTATGGCAGCAGCAATCCATACATCCTCACTTAGCCAGTCCTTCTACTCCATATCCCCTGCCATTAGAGGTTTAGGAGCAACACTGTGCATGCAATTCCCTGCCAGTGTAGCAGAGCTAGGGGTCTCCACTTGTCTTAATAATTTCTAATACTGGACAATGTTATGACATGGCAGTGAGCCATTCTGTTAATTAAACCAAACACAGAAAAGCTCACCTCGCCTCATATCTGTCAAAATATGAGTGACCGAGAACTATCCACTAATTAAAGGAAAAAATACCAATTTATTCTTTAAGTCTAAAGGGGAACATTGAACAACAACTATTTACAATGGTAAGCCTCCTTCTTAAAGGTTTGTTATCTACCTCCCACTCTATAATAATATACTGACCAATAAAAAAACCTCTTAAATTTACAGCAGCTTTATTTTCAAAACCAGACAGTGGCTGTAGTCTCCAGTGTCGGTCTTCCTCTGTTTGTAGAGCTCCCTGGGTCCTCTTTGGTCTTCTGCTGCAATGATGTTGCATATGAAGGAGGTACTTTTAATAGTGTGTGTTTTCGGGCAGTATCTCAACAGCAGTTGATGTTCTCTCTGGTTAACTCTCCAAAATTCCGGCTTTTTTTAATATCCAAACATCAGATCTTCTCATTGAATCAACGTTCTCAAAACAGTAAAATTCAAATTAGATTGGTTTTAGTATCCTGGGGCATAATTTAATTATGGTTAAATCCAAATGATCGTCAAAACAACTGAGGTATCTAGTTTACAGCTAAATGTTACATATTTTCAATTTTCCAGTATAATGATACAATCAATCAATCACATGACACTTGCCTGCAAACTCACATTGCCAAAACAGCCTTCACACTCTCAAAGGTACAGTACATGTCCTCAATTTCATAACAAACACACAGCATCACCAGGACCATGTGACTGTCAGTATGCATTTGCCACTCATGTAAGAGAACTCAAACCCATGCATTTGACTGCCTGTTGAAACACTGGTCAGGAGCTTGAACATCAGAACTCTCACAGACAATTCTAGCAGCAGCAGACATGAATATCACATTTGTGAGCTTAACTGTGCTGGTGACAAAGTGCAAATATCCGAGAACCTACCAACCCGGGATCTAATAAAAGTGGTCATTATCAAGGGAACAGGGAAGGAGTACTTATTAGAAGCACTAAAACAATCTCCTCAAACGAGACTCATTCCACAACATCAATGCACAAGATTACTCAGCATGCTACCCACTACCAGACCAGCACAACTCAGACACACACAAGATTGAAAAGACCATCCTACAAAAATCTACAAGGCCACTTGTGCAAACAGAATGCTGAAATGCTGACTCTTGGCCAGTGTAGACAGCGCCAACTTGAAGGAGTAGTGTGTGTGCTGGGAATCTCCAAGACGTGCAACTGATATCATTGTCAAAGGAATTAAGATTCAATTCTAATAACGAGAGGAGTATCTTTGCTGCAGGCCCATTTGGATGCCAAACACCAACAGCTGAAGGACCAAGACCTACAGGAAATAGATTTGGCATGAGAACCAAAAGGTATGGAAAGCCAATAAATATTTTCAAACAAAGAAAAACTGCTCAACTTTTAGTTTCTTTTCTTCTGAATTCCTAAGAACTGGGAAACATTTCAGCTCCTCAAGCCAGGTCCAGTATTTACCACAACCATTGCTGATTTCAACTCAGTCTCAATTCCATTTTTCTGCCTTTTTCCCCGTAAACTTTTAACCCTGTACTAATTCAAAAGCTGCCAGTTTAGGGCAGCACAATGGTTCAATGGTGGGCACTGCTGCTTCAGCGCCAAGGACCCCAGTTCAATTTCAGCCACATGCGACTATCTGTGTGGACTTTGCACGTTCTGCCGTTATATGTAGGTAGCCCTCGGGTGCTCCAGTTTCTTCCCATAGTCAAACAATGCACAGATACTTGCATTGACAGTGCCCCAGGATGTGCAGGCTAGGTAGATTAGTCATGGGAAGTGCAGGGTTACAGGGATAGGATAAGGGAGTGGGTCTGGGTGACCCTTCAAAGTGTCATGTGGACTCAATGGACCGTATGACCCGATTCCACACTGCAGGGATTCTATAAATCTCCTCACTTAAATTTACCATTAGCCACACTCTGGCGTAATGAATTCAACTGATCCTTGATTCCATAAGAAAAATAATTCCTCCTCACCTGCTTTAAATCTGTCACCCTACAGCTTACAACTGGTCTATTGTTCTAGATTGCTCCTCAAGGGAAATAATCTGCTCTCCATCCATGTTTATTCAGGTTTCATCTTCCATTGATAACAATATTCTCTCAATCCCCATTGTAGCAACTCAAAGATTTTCCTAAACCTCGTGTATCTTAAAGCATCTACAATAACAGACATCTTAAAAAAAATCTGCCAAGCATGCCAATTGGGACACTTTCCAATCTGTGCTAGGTGCATTTTTTAAAAATTCTGATAAAGAAATTTGAATAATGAATGCGCCACAAGGATTGGTGCTGGGTCCACTGCCTTTTGTCATTTATATAAATGATTTGGACGTGAATGTAGGAGCTATGGTTCATAAGGTTGCAGATGACACCAAAATTGGAGGTGCAGCAGGCAGAGAAGGTGTTTATCTCAGAGTACAAGTCACCCTGATGAAACAGGCCAATAGGTCGAGGAGCAGCAGATGGAGTTTAATGTAGATAATGTGAGGTGCTGCATTTTAGAAAGGAAAAGCAGGACTGGACTAGTACAGTTAATAGTAAGGTCCCAGGGAGTTTTGCTGAACAAACAGACCTGGGGCACAGGTGGATAGTTCCTTGAAAACAGAGTCAAGGACAGGATGGTGAAGGCAGTGTTTGGCATAGTGCACTGACCAATAAAGGCAAGAGAGTGTAGGATTTGAAACACCATGTTGTGGCTGTACTGGACACTGGTGAGGCCACTTTTAGAATACTCCATTCAATTCTGGCTTTCTTGCAATAGGAAGGATGTTGAGATACTTGAAAAGATTTACAATGACGTTGCTGGGATTGAAGGGTTTGATCTTTAGGAAGAGGCTGAAAAGGCTGTTTTTTTTTCCCTCTGGAGCATCGGAGGCTGAGGGGTGACCTTATGGAGGTTTATAAAATTATGAGTGGCAAGGATTGGGTGAAAGCTAAAGTCTTTTTTGAAGGATAGGGGAGTCTAAAGTAAGAGGGCACAGTTTTATGATAAAAGGGGAAAGATTTAAAAAGGGATCCTAGAGGTCATCTTTTCACATAATGATGGTGTGCATATGGAACGAGCTGTCAAAGGACGTGCTGGACACAGGTACAATTACATCATTTAGAAAGCATCTGGATGCGTATATGAATAGGAAGAGTTTAGAGGAATAAGGCCCAAATGCTGGCAAATGGGACTACATTAGTTCAATACATCTGGTCAGTGTGGACAAGTTGGACCGAGGAGTCTGTTTCCATGCTGTATAATTGTCATGACAAAACACAAAATAAAAATAATGCTAACACAATGCTATATCCTGGGAAGCACAACACACATTGTCTGTGCTTGCAATTCACTTGCTATTGAAAGCTCTGGCTTGGATCCTACATTGTAACCTAAAAACTTTTTGGAAGATGAAACAGAACTACTTCAAAACAAATTGAAACTAATGGTATTTTGCCACTGGATCGAAAATACACTAAATAGGTCACCACCATGGTATGTGACTAATCTCACAGAAAACATGCAGAGTTTACAAAAAACAGTCTCCAATGAAGATGAACTATACTTATAGTACAAATTAACTGCATTTAAATTGCTCTGACAATAATAAGATTTGGCATTTCTTTTTCAATATGCAACCCCAGCTTTTTTAGTAACTGTTTAGAAAGTATACACTTAGGATAGAAATATCACATCATGCACCAAAGAAACAATTTATAGAACTCCCAATGCAACTGATTCAAAGTGCATCCCACAGAAGAGCTCAATTCTTGCACATTTGTAAAATGGTATGAAATGTTAAAGGGCTAGTTTGCTCTGCTGACCTTCAAGAAATAGATATCCCACAGTGGTATGTTTCTCTGTCTTGCAGGTAGAATGTAAAAAAAATTACATAGCCATCTCCTGCAATTCAGAGTCCATTTAATTACATTATTTTCAGAAACAATCAAATCATGACATTGTGTCTTATGTGGCACATGACTATGGGGGAGTGGCTGGGGGTTGACTTGTGGGCATTACTGACTGTGATATAAAATCTTGTATAAAGGAAGAACTGGTCCCTTTTGTAAAGCAGATCTCTTGACATGACTCCGCAAGCCCTGCAAAGAGTGTTACGGTTTCTCCAAACGTTTGTACTTGCTTAATCAATTTTGGCTGTTCACAGAAGTCAGTGTATTGCAGTTGCATCACGTATTTAAGAATCTCAAGAAAAAGAACCTAATGTTTGGTGGCAGCGATGGGATTCCAACATACATGGAGCTTCTAAGTGGACTGAATAAGTGATTGTCTGAGTGCCAATTGCAAGAGAAGGATGGGCCCACGAGGTAACATTTATCTTGATCTCTCTCTTTAACCTACCATTCAGTCGACCCCTCGCTCCCTAGGACTCTGTAGAGACAGAATCTTTGAGGTAATTTACACATTTGCATGCCAATGAGCCCGCTTTCAGAACCATAAGTTCACAGGAAAGGGAGGTTAGAGTCTGCCTTGAATTTGGAGGGTTCAGTCCTCAGAACTAGAAATTACTGGGAAGGGAGGTTACAGTCCCTCGAATTCAGAGATTACAGCCCTCTAAATAGCGAGGTTCGAGGACCCAGAGCACTGTGCATAAGATAAAAGATAACTACTGAGTCTCTCTCAATCACCCTGCCTTATACTGGTTAAGGGGGGGGAAAATGCCCCACACGAAGGCTAGGACCCTGATGTAGGTGTGGAGACTGAAGACAAGAGAGTAACAACAGAGAAAAGTTAGGAAGTTGACACTTTAAAAATGGGACAAGCATTCAATTACAGGTTTTAAATACAACAGTCTTTTATCTGTATAAGTGTAGTCAGAACTCTCCATGAGTTTTTTTATTGTAGCTTAAATAATAAACTATTGATATCTGACAGCAGATAGGAAATTGACATTGAAAAAGTTGATGATTATGACATAATGGGTCAATGAAGACCCAGATTTATTGAAATATTAAGTGACACCTATTTGCTGGTTTATGTTTTAGTTGCCTATGTTCACAGTGTATGGTCAAAATTTGAAGATGCTTATTAACACCAATCAAATTTGCAAGGGTTGAAACTGTTGAAAAATGTAAGGGAAAGCCATGCTAAAAACTTCCAGTACTTGTTTTGAAACCAAAGAAGAATGATGACCAGATAAAACAGCATTGTCTTTATTCAGGAAATAAGGAATGAATTGACAGATTATTTATAATTACAGGGAACTGGTTTTATTTTGCATGGAGTGTGGGGCAGAAATCCAAAATCCTTTTAAATAACTGTTTTGCCTTATCTGAATTAGGTTCTCAATTCAATGTGTTTTGTGGGCTATATAATAGGGCAGATTTTGTTTTACATTATTATACATTAGGTACTTCTTAAAATTATCAAACATGTAACCTTAAAACAAAATCAGGGCCTTGAGCCTCTCGTGTTCAAATTTCTAAAAGAATGTTGATCTCTTAGCGAGTTTTGAGAAGATTTGTAGCTCAGTTTGAGGTTCTGGATGTAGGTTTGCTCGCTGAGCTGGAAGTTTAATTTCCAGTTGTTTCATCGCCCTACTAGGTAACATCTTCAGTAGACCTCCAGTGGTAGTCCACAAACCCAGCAACACACTAAAACAGCAGCTAATTAACTTAAAAGACCCTATACAGACAATGGGCAAAATTAATGTCATTTATAAAATACTGTGCAAGGACTGTAACAAATACTACATTGGACAAACAGGCAGAAAACTAGCCACCAGGATGTGTGAACATCAATTAGCCACAAAACAACATGATCCTCTCTTACTAGTATCTTTACATACAGATAAGGAAGAACACCACTTCGACTGGGACAACACATCCATCCTAGGACAAGCCAAACAGACATACGCACGAGGATTCCTAGAAGCATGGCATTCCAACCAGAACTCTATCAAGAAACACATCAAGTTAGACGCCATCTACCACCCTTTGAGGAAAATAACAGGAAGTGACGTCGTTGCAGGAAATTACATCACCAACCCAGAGAAATCCAAACATATAAATAGAAAGCAGGAGTTATCAGCAGAGCTTCGCCCAAGGCGCACTGAAGATGTTACCTAGTAGGGTGACGAAACTTCTGGAAATGAACCTTCCAGCTCAGTAAGCTAACCTACATCCAGAATGTTGATCTCTACTGAAGTTGCAGTTACTGGTTTGTAACCACTAATTCCAACTGCTTTATTTGGGAAGTTAGATTTACAATGTCAGTTTGTCAGCAACCACATATTCTAATTAAAAACCTGATCATGAAACCTTTCAAAAAAATTAGGACCATTTTTGTCATTAATGTCAGGCATTTGAACTATATCTGAAGATAAATTTAATATGTATATATGTGGCAGTGAGTCATTGTTTGTTATAACAGAAATTATGGAGCTTTCATTTGGAGAATTTATTTTACTATATTCTGCATTTGTTTCTCACTAATATTTGAGATTTAAATCTGAACTGAAACTCCCTCTTCAATGGCTAAAGCACAAGTAGCATTTTGTTGTTCGCTTACTGTTCCAGATTTTTGAAATACTCTTCCTGACAGCTTTCACATTAGCCAAGTATTAATTTGTCACAGGAAAATAATTTTTGAATAACCTGAATGGGGTCCCCCAAGGGTTTGATTTTAGGACCACTGACTGTTGTTTATAAAAGACTGAATTGTGTAGGCAGTACAAATCAGAAGTTTATGAATTGTATAAAACGTGATAATGACATAAATAGTGAAACATAGTCTCTAGAGTTTCTCCACTCACAGGTAAAGCACACCTACAGACCACTGCCTGTCCCTCCACAACCTGCTCCAATGGATTCAATTTGTCATGACCACAAAAGTGATGAAGCTAACGACGGTGAAGAGGAGATCCATATACATTTTGTCAGTGGCTTTCCTATGGATATTAAATCACATAAGCTTTGCCATTTCTTCTGATCCATTTAAGGGATATGAAGGTTCACTGATCAAGTTAACAACATAACAGCCAGTTGGCTTTGTTATATTTGACAGGAGAGCAGGAGCAGAAGCTGCAAAGAATGCTATGTTCACCTACCTTGCTGCTGCAGCTGCAGCACCTCAAGCTCAGATATGCTGGCAGCCTCCATCTGAAGCATCCCCACAAGGATGGAAATCCAGTCAGTTTTGTTAAGTTTTTAATTGCCCTTCTCCAAGAATTCAGATTTTGCGCACTGTTCCAGAGTGATACGCAAGGACAGGCTGGATTTTGTTTTCAGGTTGGAGTTTACTGAAGGAGATTTTGGATAACTGACGCGTTTCCACTCAATTTGGACGGGTGGAGTGGTCACTAAGAACTGTGTATTTAAGAACTTTACTGGTGAACCTTTTTTCCATGTGAGAAGATCCTGTGGACCCTATCGATTGCATAGGCTAGTAAATTTTGTTGTTATAATCATTGTATGTTCTGTCAATAACATGCTTAAATACTGGCTGTAAGATTCTTATGAATAAACCGATAGTGCCTTTTTCAGCTTCCATTTTGATTATCATGGAATGATAAGGAGGGAATGAGACCTTAAAGGGTTAATTTGCTGTGCTGACCTTCAAGAAATTGGATGTCCTGGGGGTAGGGTGGTATGTTTCTGTCTTGCCGCAGAATGTAAAAAAATTTACATTACTATCTCCTGCTATTCAGACTAAATTTACAATGCCATCTCCTGCTATTCAGAATCCATTTACATAGCCATCTCATGAAATTCAGAATCAATTTAATTATTGTTTCTGGCAATAATCAAATCACTACACTGTGTCTTGAATGGCATGTGACAAGGGGGAGTGGCTGAAGGCTGACTTGTGGGCATTACTGACTGTGATATAAAATCTTGTACAAAGGAAGAACTGGTGCCTTTTGTCAAGACCGATCTCTTGACATGACTCCGCAAGCCCTGCGAAGAGTGTTAAGGGTTTCTCCAAAAGCTTGTACTGGCTTAATCAATTTTGGCTGTTCACAGAAGTTGGCGTATTGCAATTACATCAAATATACAAGAATCTCAAGATAAAGAACTGAACAGGTACAGCACTTAGATCACATATGAACTTTCTGGTTATGCCTGTATTCAGTTTCTTCTTTTCCTTTTCTTAAATGCTAAACATCAAACTGAAAAGTGTTACTTCAAAGTACTCACATTAAGTTAGTGCAAAGCAAACTTGATGCAAATCCCAACAATAAAAAAGTGTCAACACCTATTCACATGTACATCTGCCACTTCAGCAAGGTATATAGACAATTAAAACCATCCATGGAACAACAGGGAGTTAACAAAAAGAAAGCTGACCATTTGATTTCATTGGCAGTTATTATGTACAGCCTACTCAATACTTCAATCAATCATTCTTTATTTAAAAAGGAGCTACTTGATCATTTGAAGTCAGCAATGAAGTGGGAATTTAGTGCTAACAGTTTTGAAGCAATAACTTACAACTATTTCAAGTAAAGATCAGACTGCCTACCCATGCTGGTTTTCACAGAATAGTGACATTTCCACTGAAAAACCGGTTCATTCCTCAGATATTCTTTGCTGAAATTAACAGTAGACTACATGGACAGTCACAGGTATTGACTAGATAGCATAAGACTATATATTCCAATCAAGTTGCTTGTAGTCATGTGCCCACCCACATTTGGTTGTGGCTAAACATGTGCCAAGATCTGACTCCAGGAACAAGATTGCCCAGTTATAACTGTATTGTCCCTGATCAGGAATGTTTTTAAAAGACAACCACCAGACTGCTATTAGGAACAAGACTAGCCCCAGTTAAGTGCTTAAAAATGTGTTGCTGGAAAAGCGCAGCAGGTCAGGCAGCATCAAAGGAGAAGGAGAATCGACATTTCGGGCATAAGCCCTTCTTCACTGAATTTTGATTCTCCTTCTCCTTTGATGCTGCCTGACCTGCTGCGCTTTTCCAGCAACACATTTTTAAGCTCTGATCCCCAGCATCTGCAGTCCTCACTTTCTCCTAGCCCCAGTTAATTCTCCTCAACCTCAAATTAGAAAAGACAAACCGTTTAGATCAGCCTCGAATACTGAAGAAATCAGAGTTTTTGTATACGTCTTAGGACAAAATGGATCTGTAGAATCATATATATTGCACTGCTTGTGCAGCCTACATTCATGTATTTGCTTCAACTTAAACATCTTTTAAAATTAAGTATTTGAATTTCACAAACCACCTAACTTCACAGTACATACAAAATGCACACCTTTCTTTGACATAACATATGAACCAATTAAGTGAATGGTGAACACAGCTAACTGTCTTTCTATCAAGACTACTGATTTGTATTTTAAATAAAACAGAACCACAAGAATGAGATCCCAAAAACAACGCACAATTCTAAAAAACAACAATTGATTAACTTAATTGCGTACAGCAGAGCATGTTCAAATTAAGAAGAACTCTTGTTACAATGTGAATTAAGCAAAAAGCAGCAAATAAGGAGTCAGAGGGACTATAAATATAAACCATTAATGAATTCAAAAACAAATCTGGTGAAACTCCATTAACCAGACAACATTTACAGTGTCAAACTTGCTACCATGTGAACTACACGATCACCAAACGCCACATCTGCAGTTAAAAGGAAGCCAAATTGGTATGTGTGGCTAAGAGATATATGGGTAGGATCAGATGATTGGATGAGGCTTGTGGAATATAAATTCCACACAGATCTGGTGGGTTGATTAGCCTGTGTTTGCACATAAATTCTATTAGGAAAATTTTGCACTTCATGAATAATGTTCAAACACCAATTGTACTAGAACTGTTCTTGTCATTGTAAGAACAGAATGCACATAATAGTAAAGGTTCACTTCAATGTGTGCAAACGTGAAAATCCAACTGATTAGAACAATGAAAAGCAGTAAAATACAAATAAAGTAACAAAATGGAAAAAAGTTTATGAATTAACTTTTTTAAAATATTCCATTCATAGCACTACGGCACCACAGGCTGGCCAGCATTTACTGTCCACCATAATCACACTCGAGAAGGTGGTGGTGAGCTGCCTTATGATTATAACGATTAAGAAAATCATATTACTGTTAGCTTTAACTGTGAGGACAAGATGGAAGAAGTTAAAACAAAATACAAAAACCTTTGTGGACTATTTGTTTTAAAAATGACTATGGAGGGAAAAAAAAGGATTGCAGAGAAACAGTCCTCAGCACCTATAACCAACACAGAAACAGAACAATAGGCCAACTGGCCTGAGCATGCATTGTCATTTAATAAGACTGTGACTGCTCTGACTGTAACCTCAAATCCATATTCCTGAATGCCCCTGAATACACTTTTTGCTTACCAAGAATAAAGATAACTCTACCTTAATAATATTAAAGATTTGTTTCCATCACCTTTTCAGAAAGACAGTTCCAAAGATTCATGGCCCTGAGAAAACATTTCACCTTATCCGTTTTAAATATCAACTGCTCATTTTTAGACAGTGACCCTTAATTCTAGATTCTAACACAAGATCCTCTTCTCATCTAATCTGCCAAGACCTCTTAACATGTTAAGATAGTATTTTACTCTTCTAAACTCCAGCAGATTCAAGGCTGGTCTGTCCAATCTTTCCTCAAAAGAGCTTGTCTATACCAGATATTAGTCGAGAGTGTGGTGCTGAAAAGCACAACAGGTTGGGCAGCAAGCGAGGAGCAGGAGAGTCAACGCGTCGATAAACGTCAGTTCTCCTGCTCCTTGGATGCTCCTTGACCTATGTTTTTCTAGCACCACACTCTTGACTCTGATCTCCAGCATGTGCTGTCCTCAATTTCTCCTATACAAGATGTTAATCTGGTAGAACTTCTCTGAACTGCATTCAAAGCTTTTACATCCTTTCTTAAGTAACATGACCAAAGTGATCTCACTATTTCCCTGCATAACTGGTGTAGGCCACTGTTGGAATATCGTGTGCAATTCTGGTCTCCTTCCTATTGGAAAGATGTTGTGAAACTTGAAAGGGTTCAGAAAAGATTTACAAGGATGTTGCCAGGGAGAGGCTGAACAGGCTGGGGCTGTTTTCTCTGGAGCGTCGGAGGCTGAGGGGTGACCTTATAGAGGTTTATAAAATTATGAGGGACATGAATAGGATAAATAGACAAAGTCTTTTCCCTGGGGTCGGGAAGTCTAGAATTAGAGGGCATAGGCTTAGGGCGAGAGGGGAAAGATATAAAAGAGACCTAAGGGGCAACTTTTTCACACAGAGGGTGGTACGTGTATGGAATGAGCTGCCAGAGGATGTGTTGGAGGCTGGTGCAATTGCAACATTTAAAAGGCATTTGGATGGGTGTATGAATAAGAAGGGTTTGGAGGGATATGGGCCGGGTGCTGGCAGGTGGGACTAGATTGGGTTGGGATATCTGGTCGGCAAGGACAGTTGGACTGAAGTGTCTGTTTCCATGCTGTACATCTCTATGACTCTATAACGCCCCCCACATTTTTGTATTCAACAGTCCTTGCAATAAACATTAACATCAATCAGATTTCCTAATTCTTCCTTCTACCTAAAAATTTTGCAATTCAGGCATTAGGACGTTCTGCATTTTAGAGTTCTGCAATCTCTCACCATTTATCACAGTTCTTCCTGTAAAAATGGAAAACTACACATTTTCCCAGATGCTGACCACTTAACCTATATATTTTTGTTGCCTTACTCACTCTTTACAACTTACTTTCCCTAACTTTATAATGCAGAATGGAAGACAGTAAAAAATTGTGACTGTAAGAACTGCTCCTTTTTTTGAGATATTTTCAGTATTGGAGCTGATTTCCTCAAGTTCTAGGAACAGTAATTACTGTTTTATAAACTGTTACATTGTTTTATGGCTCTTTAAAAAAGGAGAAAGGGCGACAAGGGTAGTGACCACACGGTGGGAAGTGAATCAACAGAGAAGGAAAGCTACACTGCTGTCGTGACCCAGCAGCAAAGCTTCACAGCTACTGCCTCTGCTGTTTGATTTCAAGTATCTCTGGACATGAGTTCTTCCAAGAAAAATAAACAAGCAGCCAAACTGACAGCTGACCTTGTGGGGAGATCACAGCAGGGCTAGATCGAGTGACTAGTTTTCTCTTTGCAGATGTACAATAGTGAGCAGAGTGGGTTATTTTTGATTACGTATCTGTTTTCACTGAGATCTGTCTCTTGATTAAAACTTTTAAAAATATAAAGCATTGCTACTAAGTTAGCCTGGCAAGTGTTTTTAAAGAGTAGTAAGACGGTGCTATTTTCTGGGTGTGTAGATAGTTAAGGTGCAAAGATGGCCTTTCGTAAAGTGATGTGCTCTTCCTGTCGGATTTAGCAAGAGTTTCCACGTTACTGATGATTATGTCTGCAGGAGGGTGTGCTTGGTTAAGAACCCTTCAGGTTGGATGGATTGGTTGGAGCAGCAGTTACAGACAATGAGAAATGTACGGAGCTAGGGGTTGATGGATGGAGTTGTAGAAAGAATGATAAACCATGAATAGAGTTAGGTACATGGATGACCTCCAGTAAAGTTAAGAAGGGGAGGGAGGTAGTGCGAGTGTCTCCTGTGGCTAAGTCCAATTTAAACAAGTATGCTGTTTCAGAAAATGTAGGGGGTGATGGACCCTCACTGACAGCCACGTTTCTGGTCCCTACTGTACGGAGGCGTGTGTCATGTTCCAAGTGGCTGATTGTGATAGGGAACTCTCTACTCAGAGGCACAGACTGATGTTCACATTGGAACTAATGACATAGGAAGAGAGAAAGATGGGATTCTGAGGAGAAAATACAGAAAGTTTAGCAGGAATTTTGAAAATGAAGTCAAGGATAGTAACATCTAGATTACTCATGGTGCCACAAGCTAGTGAAAGTAGGAATGCGTGGCTGAGAAGCTGGTACAGGGCAGAAGGATTCACATTTTTGGATCATTGGAATCTCTTCTAGGGTAGAACTAACCTGTGTAAGAAGGATGGATTGACCATAACTTAAGAAGGGGACTAATATACTGCAGGAAGGGTGGGGGGAAAGAGTGAGGAAAAAGAGCAGTATGACATTAGCACAGTTGGGAAAAGTAGTAAGCCAATCAGGGCAGGCAAGGACAATGGGTCAAAGCAAAGAATGAGGTAGGACTGCTAAGTCAAAACATATTTATTTCAATCAAGATGCCTAACAGGTAAAGCAGATGAACTCAGGGCTTGGATGGGAACATGGGATTGGGATATCATACCAATTACAGAGACGTGGTTCAGGGATGGACAGGACTGGCAGCTTAATATTCCAGGATACAAACGCTATAGTAAGGATAGAAAGGTGAGCAAGTGGGTGGGGGTGGGGAATTTTTTGGTTAAGGATAACGTTACTGCTATAGTGAGGGAGGATATTCCTGGGAATACATCCAAAGTTATATGGGTGGAATTGAGAAATAAAAAAGGGATGATCACTTTATTGGGATTGTACTATAGACAACCCCTCCCCAATAATCAGTGAGAAATTGAGAAACAAATATATAAGGAGATCCCAGTTATCTCAGAAAAATAGTGACATAATGATAGGGGATTGTAACTTTCCAAACATAGACTTGGAGCTCACATAATATTAAGGGTTTGGATGGAGAGGAATTTGTTAAGTGTGTGCAAGGAAGTTTTCCAATTCAGTTTGTGGGTGTACCTACCACAGAAGGTGCAAACTTGACCAATTTGAAATAAAACAGGGCAAGTGACTGAGGTGTCAACGGGGAGCACTTTGGGGCCAGTGCCCAAAATTCTATTAGTTTTAAAGTAGTGAGAGAAAAGGATAGACTGGATCTAAAAGTTAAACTTCCATATTACAGAGGTGGTGATGCTGGACATCTTAAAAGTGGATAATTTCCTTAGACCTGATCAGATGTACCTTGGAAATCTGTGGGAAGCTACGGAAGAGATTGCTGGGCACCTTGCTGAGATATTTGTATAATTGATAGTCTCGAATGAGGTGCCAGCGGTTGACTAACATGGTGATACTATCTATGAAAGGCAGTATGGAAAAGTCAGGAAACTGCAGACCCAGTAGTGAAGAAGGGTCCTGCCCAAAACATCAACTCTGCTGCTCCTACGATGCTGCCTGAATTGTGCTTCTTGCAGTGCCACACATTATCGACACCGACTCTCCTGCATCTGCTGTCCTCACTATCTCCTAACTATAGACCGGTAAGCCTGACATTGGTGGTGGGCAAGTTGTTGGAGGGAATCCCGAGGGACAGGATTTATACATGTTTGGAAAGGCAAGAATGGATTATGGATAGTCCACATGTGTGAAATTGTGTCTCACTAACTTGATTGAGTTTTTTGAATTAGTAATGCAGAGGATTGATGAGGACAGACAGATGGACATGATCTACATGGTCTTAGTAATGCATTTGACAATGCTCCTCATGGCGTACTGGTTTGCAAGGTTAGATCACATGGAATACATACAGAATTAGCTGTTTGGATATACGACTGGCTTGAAGGTAGAAGCCAGAGGGTGGTGGTGGAGGTTTGATTTTCAGACTGGAGGCCCGAGACCAGCGGTATGCTACAAGGATCGGTGCTGGGTTCACTGCTTTTTGTCACTTATATAAATTATTTAGATGCAAACATGGGAGGTATGGTTAGTAAGTTTGCAGGTGACACCAAAATTGGTCTTGTAGTGGACAGTGAAGGTGGTCCATTTTGGAAAGGCAAATCAGGACAAGACTTGTACAGTTAACAGTAAAGGTCCTGGGGAGTGTTGCTGAACAAACAGACTTAGGGGTGCAGGTACATAGTTCCTTGAAAGCAGACTCGCAGGTAGACAGGGTGGTGAATGTTTGGCACACTTGCCTTTATTGGTCAGTGCACTGAGTTTGAAACATCAATTGTGCTGTACAGGTCACTGATGAGGTCAGTTTTGGAATATTGTGTGCAATTCTGATCTCCTTCCTATCGGAAGGATGTTGTGAGACTTGAAAAGGTTCAGGAAATATTTACAAGGATGTTGCCAGGGGTGGAGCATTTGAGCTATAAGGAGAGGCTGAGGCTATTTTGCCCATAGTGTCGGAGGCTGAGTGGTGACCATAGAGTTTATAAAATTATGAGGAGCATGGATAGGATAAATAGACAAGGTCTTTTCCCCAGGATAGGCAAATACAAAACTAGAGGTCTTAGGTTTAAGGTGAGGGGGGAAAGATTTAAAAGGGACCTAAGGGGCAACTTTTCACGCAGAAGATGCTGCGTGTATGGATTGAACTGCCGGAAGCTGGTATGATTACATTTAAAATGGATCTGAATGGGTATATGAATAAGATGGGCTTAGAGGGATATGGGCCAAATGCTGGCAAATGGGATGAGATTTATATAGGATATCTAGTCAGCACGGACCACTTGGACCGAAGGGTCTGTTTCCGTGCTTTATATATCTATGACTCTGTAAGGAAGATTGGCAACTATAACTTCCACCATTTGAAATCACGTACATGAATTGTCAGTTTAGATGCAGCACCTCTCACCAATGGAAAAAAAATCCATTTATTCCTACTTTGTCCTTCCTCTTAGAAAAATTATAATCTATAATCCATTCCAATAAGATACCTCAACACCATTAGTTTTTATATTCCATAATAATCTTTGATGTGACACTATAATAAATGTTTTACTGAAAAAGAAGCATAATATAACCACCAATTCCCTTTAAACAACAGCTCGGTATATCCTCAAAAAAATCCAAGATTGATAAAATATGATTTCCCTTTTTTAAAACCCTAGTGACTTTGCCCAATTATCCTTAACTTGACATCCTGCTAAACCAAAGTGATCTGTGTTTTACTATTTTCCCTTCCTTTTTGAATAAGGAAGTTGTATTAACTATATTTTAATCTAATGGGAAATCCTGAACCTAGGGAGGTTGAGCCCAATTAATCAAGAGCACTTGTCTGGTGATCGAGATTTTTCCAAATTCCTCTCTTTAGCCCTTCCATTTACTGATGTATAGCTATTTCTGTAATGTTGCATATATCCTCTTTAGTGAAGATTTTTCTGAATACCTACTCAATTAATTTGCCATCATTTGGTTTTTCACTCTCCATTCTCCATACTCTTTCATTCACCTTTTTGGTGCATTTGCATGATGGGCCTGTCCCTTGAAATCTTCTTGCTTGATGGAATGTACTGATGTATCGGTTTCTGCTGAAATGTCCCTTTACAGGTCTTTCACTACACCTCAATTGATCTATCCTTTAAACTAATTTGCAAATTCATTTCAGCCAGCACTCCTTTTCATAAGTTTTTAAGAAAGTGTAAAACCCACTCCTCTCCCTTAAATTAAATGTAGAATTCAATCATATAATGGTCACTGTTGCTTAAGAAAAATTTCACTGAGTTCATTAATCAATCCCATTTCAATGCACAATGCCAGGTGTAGCAGTCTGCTCACTGGTCAACGTCTGAGCAGTGCTGTTCTAAGAAACCATGACAAAGACATTTAATTTTGTCCTCATTGTTTTCCAAAGTTCATTGAAAGTGGAGTCACAAATAAGTTGGTGAAGATATTTTGCAAGCTTGCCTTTATTGGTCAGCACATTGCATAGAGGAGTTGGAAGGTCATGCTGCAGCTGTATAGAACATTGGTGAGACCACTGTTAAAATGCTGCACACAATTCTGGTTGCCTTTCTACATGAAGGTTGTTGTTAAACTTGAGAGGGCTCATAAAGGTTTCAAAAGGATGTTGCCCGGATTGGAAAATTTGAGTAATGGGGGAGTCTGAATATGCTGGGGCTACTTTCCTTGGACCATTGGAAGCTGAACGGTGTCCTTAAGGAGATGTACAAACTCATGGTGGGCATGGATAGGGTGAATAGCCATGGAATTTTTTCACAGGGTGGGGAGGGATTTGAAAGGGACCTAAGGGGCAAGTGTTTCACACAGAAGGAAAGTGGTGTGTGTGTGTGTGTGTGTGTGTGTGTGTGTGTTGGGGGGTGGGGAGGGAATGTGCTGCCACAGGAAGAGGTGGCGACGAGTACATTAGAATGTTTGAAAGGCATCTGGATGAGTATATGAATAGGAATTCTTTCAAGGGATATGGGCCAAATGCTGGCAATTGGTCAAGGTCAGATTGGATCAACTCGTTGGAATGGATGAGTTGAATGGAAGGGTCTGGTTCTGGGCTGTACGATTATGACTATCTGACTTTCTTGTCTATATTGAGAATAGAAACCTTCCCATGTACCTTTCTGCCAAGTTCTTATTATTTTTCCCTTTATGTGGTTAATGTGAGGAAGCCTGTGTGCTACTCCCATAAGTGACGCCTTTTCTTTAACATTTTGCTTCTCCACCCAGATCATTTTAAAATCCTGGTTTCTTAACTCCAGTCATCACTTTTGATTAGGCCAATCCCATCGTTAAGTAATAAGTATCCTATCCCAACCTTTCCTAGCTTCCTATCCTTACTGAATGTCATGTACTCTTCAGGATTCAGGTATCAATCCACATCATCCTGCAGCTGCTCCTCTTTCAATGGCGACCGGGTCATACATACTCTCATTCTATATGGGCCTGCTCTGATTTGATTGCCACGTGCACAAAGACTTTTTTTGTCTTATCCGCTTTTCCTTTTCATATAATCCTTTCCAATGATTTATTCTTACATTGTACATGGCATCTCTCCCTATCACCACCCATTCTGTCATTTCCCATCGTTCTCTTTTTTTGCCTCATCACTACTCTTTTCAGTTACCACATCTTCCAAAATTGATCCATTGCCTCCAAACTATTTAGCTTAACTGGCCTTCTGTACTTGTAACTCACAGGAACATCAGCCCTAGAGCTATTCAGGTAGACTGCCCTAATAGAACAGACGCCATTTTCATTATTTTTGGTGACTGAGTCCAAAGATCACTAGTCTTTCAGTATCTCTCTAATTTGAACTGCCCTGTGTCAAATTGCCAACAGCTCAAATAATAATCCAGAGATTATCATCTTTGAGGTTCTGCTTCTTGATTAGATGCCCAACTCCAAATATTATGCAGAATCTCCTCCTTTGGCCCGAATCCAACCCCTCCTATTCCAAGTTCTCCTAACTCTAAGGACAAGTCCCGAAACCTGACACAAAGTGGAGAAAACCTTCGAACTCCATGTTCTTTGCTACAGAAATTGAGGATGTGTGAATGATTCTAGTGCACCACCATCATGGTCAGTTAGCTCATCCAAACTACAGACTCCAATCTCATCTCAAATAAATTACTAAAGATTTTTAGATTCAGAAAATGTGGCTGTTGGAAAGCTGTCAACATCAGAATTATAGAATCATGACACAGCACAAAAGATGGCAACAGCACCCAAGGCAGTAATTTGGCCCTGTTTTCTCACCACTTTCTGCAAAGCTGCTCAGCCAGCCCTACCCTTACCGTTCCCAGTATTCCTGTAAATTGGCACTCTACAGTTACACGTCTAATTCAGTTTTGAAAGCCACAAATAATTCTGCATACACCAAAATCTGAGTCAGTGCATTACAGATCCCAACCTTTCACTGAAAAATTGTTTTTTCACACCACCATTAATTCCTAATTTCAATCTTTCTGCCAATGGGAACTGTTTCTCCCCCACTCTTCTGTCCATAGACCTTTACAATTTTTAGATTGATATCAAGTCCCCCTCCAAGGATAACCACCACAGGATCTCCAGTCATCACATATAACTTTAATATAACTTTGAAAATATTCTCACAAGTCTTTTCTGTATCCGAACACATTCAAATCAATCCTAAAATATGCTGTCAAGACATGGTCATAATACACAAGTTAGGGCTCTCCTATGCTTTCTTCTTATTACTTCACACGTAGCTGCAGTAGAATTTATCAGCATCATGTCTACATACTCCACTAACCTCTCTACATCCTTTGGAAATGAGCACTGCTGGGGGGTGGGGCTTCGGCTTCTGAATCTGTGGAATTTTATTTTAAACCAGAGGGCAGTAGAGACTGGATCATTAAGTATATTCAAGGCTGTGGTAGGGTGGGGAGAATCCAAAGGGTTTTTACAAATACATTAAGAACAAAAGGGTAACTAGGGAGAGAATAGATCCCTTCAAAGATGAGCAAGACAGCCTTTATGTGGAACCGCAAGAGATGGGGGGAGATACTAAACGAGTATTTTGCATCAGTGTTTACTGTGGAGAAGGTCGTAGAAGATATAGAATGTAGGGAAATAGATGGTGACATCTTGAAAAATGTCCATATTAAAGAGGAGAAGGTGCTGGATGTCTTGAAACACAAAAGTGGATAAACCCCCAAGACCTGATCAGGTGTACCCTCAAACTCTGTGGGAAGCTAGGGAAGTGATTCCTGAAGAAGGGCTCATGCCCATAACATGGATTCCCCTGCTCCTTGGATGCTGATTAACCTGTTGTGCTTTCCCAGCAACGCATTTTCAGCAAGTGATTGCTGGGTCCCTTACTGAGATATTTGTATCATTGATACTCACAGGTCAGGTGTCAGAAGACTGGAGGTTGGCTGACGTGGTGTCACTATTTAAGAAGGGTGGTAAGGACAAGCCAGGTAACTATAGACCGGTGAGCCTGATGTCAGTGGTGGGCAAGTTGTTGGAGGAAATCCTATGGGAAAGTATGTACATGTATTTGGAAATTCAAGGACTGATATGGGATAGTCAAATGGCTTTGTGTGTGGAAAATTGTGTCTCACAAACCTGATTGAGTTTTTTAAAGTAACAAAGAGGATTAATGAGGGCAAAGCAGTAGACGTAATCTATATGGACTTCAGTAAGGCATTCGACAAGGTTCCCATGGGAGACTGGTTAGCAAGGTTACATCTCATGGGAGACAGGGAGAACTTGCCATTTGGATACAAAATTGGCTCAAAGGTAGAAGACAGAGGGTGGTGTTGGAGGTTTGTTTTTCAGACTGGAGGCCTATGACCAGTAGGGTGCCACAAGGATCGGTGCTGGGTCTACTACTTTTCATCATTTATACAAATGATTTGGATGCGAGAATAAGAGGTATAGTTAGTAAGTTTGCAGAGGACACCAAAATTGGAGGTGTAGTGGACAGCAAAGAAGGTTACCTCCAATTACAATGAGATCTTGATCAGATGGGCTGAGGAGTGGCAGACTGAATTTAATTTAGATAAATGTGAAGTGCTGCATTTTGGGAAAGTAAATCTTAGCAGGACTTATACACTTAGGATGGTGAAGAAAGTGTCTGGTATACTTTCTTTTATTGGTCAGAATATTGAGCACAGGTGTTGGGGGGGGGGGGGGGGGTCACGTTGTGGTTGCACAGGACATTGGTCAGACTACTTTTGGAATAATGTGTGCAATTCTGTGCTCCTTCCTATCAGAAGGATGTTGTGAAACTTGAAAAGGTTCAGAAAGAAATTACAAGGACGTTGCCTGGGTTGGATGATTTGAGCTATAGGGAGAGGTTGAACTGGCTAGGGCTGTTTTCCCTGGAATGTCGGAGGCTGAGGGAAGAGCTCAAAGGTTTATAAAATCATGAGGATAGCATATATAGACAAGATTAGTAATCTAATCTAATCTAAAATCATGAGGATAGCATATATAGACAAGATGTTTTCCATGGGGTGGGGGAGTGCAAAACTAGAAAGTGGTGGAGGCTAGTACAATTGCTACATTTAAAAAGCATCTGGATGGGTATATGAATAGCAAAGGTTTAGAGGGACATGGGTTGGGTGCTGACAAGTGGGACTAGAATAGGTTGCGATATCCGGTCAGCATGGACGAGTTGGACACAAGGGCCTGTTTCCATGCTATACATCTCTATGTCACTGAGTTATAATCATAGAATCCAGGATCATGGGAAAAGGCAGTAAAGTGGACATGAGCACGACCAGCCATGATCTCAGTGAATGGCAACTGTGCACAAAGAATAGGTCACTGATACAGATCAAAAAAAAGCTGCAGTCTTATTACCAACCTCTGGGGAATCCCACTATACACCTTTCAGCAGTCTGAAAAATACCTTTACCAACATACCCTGTTTTTTGGAGCTCACTTGACATGCTATGACTGACCCTTTTTATTCCAGAAGGAAATTCCTTCCAACTACATAGCAGATTTATCAAATGCCTTTGGGGAATTTACGTATGCCACAAACACAAAATCCTCAGACTTTTTAAAAAAATTAACAATATATTAACCGAACACTATTTGCTCTTAACAAATCTGGGCCAGCTTTCCAAAGGTAACCAAACGATCATTAATCCCAGGATACTTTCTAAAAACTTTCGCAACAATGTTAACTTGACTGACAGGTACTTGTTGGGTGTCAGATCACTTTTCTGTTTACCAAGGCAGGTAGAAATGAAAACTACATCTCGTCAGTTAACACCAATTGTGAACAAGTTACTGAAATATATTTGAAGCACAGTGATCGTGCACTTGGAAGGTATCAGCTGATGTATCTGCTGTGTGAATTTGCCAGCATTTAAACCACATATGGCTAATTTATTGATTTTCTTTCGGCAAATTCATGGGCATTCTTCACAGGAAATGTGTAGGACATGTTGGAATGGACTTTTAGAGAAAGCCCAATAAAATCTTTACATCACAGATGAGCAAAATGAACATATAAAGTTAGAGCTAACCTTATGACAATGTTCAGTGATTCATTGGGAGTTAGGAAGAATAAGATGTTAGTTCCCAGGTTGTCAGGGCATGACAACTAGTGTTCCCCAGCCAGTTCTGTTAAGGCCTCTGAATTTCACGACAAATACATAGTTCCATATCTGAGGTCAACAGCAACCTAGATGTCACTTTTGAAGCCTTGAGAAATTCCATCTCCGGTGTCCCAAAAACCACCAAAGTGCAAAGGTAAATAGGCAACGTGGATGGTTTATCTTGAAGGCCACATGGTCTGCTCTGAGTGGACGCACCTTCATCTTTACAATACAGTCCACAATGCATATTTCATTCTTTGCCCCAGTTAGAAAGCACTTTTATGTAAACATCAATCAGAAAAGTGATAATTGACACTACGAAGACTACAGCATGTCATGGCCGAAAGGGAGCATGTGGTCAACGTGTAAGCAAAGTAAAGGCAAACACATTTCTGCTGTGATTGCCATAATCTATAAACTTTATATGAATTGGAGCAACAGGCCATAGACTAAATAAGCTGATAAAACTTTGGCAATTCAAAAGGCAAGGGCACAAATCCTAGAAGCTATTACTCAGATACAAGTATTCAAAAAGAACCACAAAGTTCCACATTCAGTTTTGGGTACTAAACCTCTTTAGAAAGAAGTGGCCTTGGAAAAACAGATTCACCATGATACCATGAATTGAGAACAGGAAGCATGAAAGTGGCCTGTATTCCCTGTAGAACAGAATGGTGAGCAAATCAGAGTGCTTAGTGATAAAAGGATTTATTTAAATAAAGCACTGTGTCTGAAGGGATATTACACAACAAAATGGTATATTCTTAAAATTAAAGCTCAGCCGCCTAATAGTGAAATTTGTCATATAATTGTAGCAAAAATCTAAAACTCACCCTCATACCTAAAAGGCTATGGAATCAGGGTCAAATTAAGTTAAAGAATTTTTGTTAGAAATGGGTTTGATGTGTAACAAGAAAAGCAACTAAAGTAACGGTCTGATGACTGCAATTAAAGTGAATTGTAGGACAGGCTTGAGGGACTGAATGGTCTTTTCTAGTTTCTTGGGTCGCACTCAGTCTGTAAATTTGAACTATTTTCACAGTTAGGCAAATAGAACCACTAAATGATTTTGGTATGGGGTACATATTTCAATTGAATCTAACTATAAAATTGCTGACCAAATGGAACAAAACTTTACAAGACTTCATCATCCTGACTCTATCCTGTTCAAACTGTATAATCAACAGCCTGATGCATTTGATGAACAATTAATCCTTCTCCTAGCATCCACCTGCAATTTTGAAATCCAAAAACTTGTCAGTTGTAGCTTACATACACTTGTATTTTTGGAAAACATGACATCGAATTTCCATACAATTGGTAAGTTGTTAATCAGTACAGGGTACTGCAGTATCATATACTAACAGTGTAAAATGTAAGTCACTTAATAACACTTGTTCCTCCTGGCCAGATGCGCAATACAGATATTCCTGCGCAGTACTGAAAGGGTGCTGCACTGTCAGAGGTGCAATCATTCAAATGCATTGTTAAACTGAGGTTCCTATCTGCTCTATTTCGTGGCATTACGTTGAACAGCAGGTGATTAATCCCAGTGTAGAGGTCTACATTTAGATCAGATTATTTAGTGTGGAAACAGGCCCTTCGGCCCAACAAGTCCACACCGACACTCTAAAGGGCAACACCCCAGACCCCTTCCCCTGCATTTACCCCTTCACCTAACACTATGGGCAATTTAGCATGGCCAATTCACCTAACCTGCACATCTATGGACTGTGGGAGGAAACAGGATAACCCGGAGGAAACCCACGCAGACACAGGGAGAATGTGCAAACTCCAAAAAGATAGTTGCCCGAGGTGGTAATTGAACCCAGGTCCCTGACGCTGTGAGGCAGCAGTGCTAACCACTGAGCCACCGTGCCGCACTGTGCCACCGTATTGTTTATCTCAAACAACATTCATAATCTGGTCTTACTTGACAATACAGTTTTAGGAACATTCTACGCAAAAATTGATTGTTTCCAATCGTTTATTCCAACACACTGACAATATTTCAAAGACACTGCATTCTGGAATATCTTCTCGAATCAAATGCATCACTAAAAGCACAAGTCTTTCAAATGGATTTCTGGATGTTTATTTCCCTACATCTCAGATTGGGTGGTGAATTTGACAGCTTGCGTTCGTAAGAAACTACTCAAATAGAATCTGTAAAGGACAGCAAGATGGCTCAGTGGTTAGCACTGTTGCCTCACGGTGCCAGGAACCCAGGTTCGATTCCCGACTTGGGCGACTGTCTGAGTGCAGTCTGCACATCCTCCCCATGTTTGTGTGGGTTTCCTCTGGGTGCTCCACAATCCAAAAGATGTGCAGTTAGGTGAATTGGCCATGCTAAGTTGCCCATAGTGTTAGGTGCAATAGTCAGGGGTAGGTATGGGGAATGGGTCTGGGAAGATTACTCTTCGGAGGGTCGGTGTGGACTTGTTGAGTCGGAGGGCCTGTGTCCGTACTGTAGGGAATCTAACCTAATGTGAGAAAAATACTTTGAAGGAGTCTTGTATCATTTATTACAAATAAATGATGGTTGTTTTGCAAAGCCAACAGCATGGGTTCCATTTCTGCACCAGCTGAGGTTACCATGAAGGACTCTCCTCCTCAGCCTCTCCCTTGCGGCCCTCGGGTTAAAATCACCACCAGCGTGTCTCTCTGAGAGCAATCCTATGGTCTGGTAAGAGGATGGCAACCTCTCTGACTTTTACTGGATATCATTTAAACTGCTGGATAAATTTAGAGCAGCAACTGCACATCAAATATTTACCATTGATGTACCTTCTCCATTTTGGGCGAAGGTTCATAGAGACCGATGTAAAAAAATCAAACCTTCGGCCTCAATGGATGGATTGAAAGTTCAGTTGCTTGTCATCCAAAATATTTGTGGCTCACGTTGCTTTGTCAATGCATCTTCTGATGCAGATCTTGGCCCTTCAGTTTCTGTGGAATCACTAATAAGCCCTATTATTTTAATATTTTCATAGTTATACAGTCAGGGCTAAAAAAGCTGCTTCACTTAGCTTCATGGTACTAGCTGTCTAACAATTCCATAGATAGCAAATATTTGATATCATGCAAATCTATTTACAAATCGATAAAGAGATGTGGCCAGTGATGACAGGGTTAGCGTAAAACAGCACAGAAACAAACCCTTTGGTCTAACTCAACTGCACTGAGCAGATAACCTAAACTGATTTAATCACATTTGCCAGCATTTGGCTCTTATTCCTCTAAACTCTTCCCATTCATGTATCCATCCAGATACCTCTTAAATGTTGTAGTTGCACCCACCTCCACTGGCAACTCATTCCATAAAGGCATCACCGTCTACATGAAAACTGCAACTCCGGTCCCTTTTACATCTGTCCCCTCTCACCTTAAACCTACAGCCTCTAGTTTTGGACTCCCTTACACTGGGAAAAAATCTTGGCTGATCACCCTATCCATGCCCCTCAATTTGTTTCAACCTCAATAAAGTCACCCCTCAGCCTCCAATGTTCCAGGGAAAAAAATGCCCATTCAGCCTCTCTCTACAGCTCAAATCTTCCAATCCCAGCAACATCCTTGTAAATATTTTCTGAACCCAGTCAAGTTTAATAACATTTTTCCTTTAGCAGAATGACATGTTGGACTGTTCACTCAAAGTACTTGAAGGTTAAGTGCAAGAAAGGCAGAGTTCAACTAAAAACTTGAGAATGTCTGTTCCTATGAACATACACCATGTCCATCTAATTGTTTTCCGATTAAATTATTCACCATGTCATTTGAGAACTAAATTCAAACATTCCCAATATGATTAAACAGTCTGACACAGTGCAAGTAGTTATTCTATTAGTATTCAAACCCCCTTCTAGACAAGCATAACAATTCAATATCAAAAATCATACTCAACCTGGGATATTGCAGGACACTCCAGAACATTTATCAATCTACTGTACCTGTAAGCTTTATTTGCTGCTTTATTTGGGCTGCTTTAAAACCAAATTCACAACCTCAACCAAAGTTTGGTATGCAGAAGGCAGTGAATAAACGCAAATTATTTTACACTTTACCCCTCACTTCAAAGTTGAGCCACAGTACTGTTTTTCTTACTTTTGCTGGTATATTTTATATAAAGACACACAATTACAACTTGTGGCCCATCTAGTATCTGAGGATCTAAACAACTTATGCCTCCCAGAAGGCTTAAAAGGCATGTTCTACATGCTGAGGCCTATACAAGGCCTGCATTGAACTATGCAAGGTAATTTCACAGGAAAGTCTTTTTTTGAAAAAAATACCTACGTGAGACCCAAGCAGTTGATTCAGTATCTACTCTCAATTTGTGGACAACAAAATCTAAGTTGTGTTTTAATAAAAATATGTCAACACGATTGCAACAAAGAGGTGGTGCAAGGCCTGGGGCCTCACTGCACAAGAAGCGGGGAGCGGCTGGAAATCTCACACCGGCCTCCAATCCACCGCGTTTCACGTGTTTGCGTGGAGCAGGCGCTCGCAGGAAGCGAGGAAGAGAACCGTCGGCAGCGGCTGGCGGGACGACCGAGCAAACTCCCAGGTTGTGGGGGTGCTGGTGGGTTGAGCCCCCACCGCCGCCACCCGCTCACATCCCACTTGGTCTGCAGCGTGCAAGGCCCCCGATGGCCGGGGTGGAGGGAGGCAAGGAGACGCTCGTCGACAAGCGGCTGCGGTCTGTGTGTGTGTTGGGGTTGGGGGCAGAGGAGGGGGAAATGTTGTGAACGCGAGCCGGTCAGAGTGTTCCCCCCCCCCCCCGGGGGGAGGGTGAGCCTGGGGACGAGGAGAGATGCGAGGCCGCGGGATGAGGAAGGGGAGAGGGGGGGAGAGGGGGGGGGGAGGGGAAGGATCGGAGTAGACACACATGCCCGCGGAACGGGGGTAAAGTTTCAACTTTGGAAAGGCACGAAAATGGATGCAGTTTCCGCCTGGAGGTTTTAACGGGGTCGGCAGGGAGTGTGTGCCGGTTGTGGGGCAGGCAGGGAGGGAGGGAGGGTAAAGGACAAAAGTGTTCCGATCTCCCGGGAAAGGCACACTCTCTGCATTCCCCCCTCCTCAAAGCCCCGAAACACTGACCAGGATCCGCTTGAAGAGGGCGTTCTCCTTGGCTGGCAGCGCTATCGACGGCATGGCTGGCTGTGGTGCAGCGGGCTCGGTGGCCGGTTCGCCGGGGTGAGTGAGACACGCGCTGTCTTTGGTGCTTCTCTTGCTCCCGAGTACGGTCCTTGGGGCTGCTCAGCTCATGGGCCGCTCTGCTGTTTTTTCCCCCCCTCTCTCTCTCTCTCTCTCTCTCACACTTCCTTCCCTCCCCCCCAGCCACTCCGCGGCCCCCACAGTTTGCTCTCCCTCCGAGCGGGACCTCCGCCTTCACGTGTTTCTCTCTCTCTCTCTGTTGCGCTCCGCTCCCTGCAGCACTGAATCCAGCGGAGGGGGGGGGGGGGGGTGAAAACGAAAAAAAAAACCCTCAACCAAAATGGCGGGGGCGGCAGTCAGCGGCAACGCCGGCTCCCTCCGGGTCAGCCGCCACTGCGCACGCGCCGCTCCCCCGCGAACCCCGCACACCGTCGGCTGACCTCCCTGGAGCGGAGCATGACGGGACTGTGGAGGACCGCGTGTGGTCCTCCCGAACGCGTGCCTGGTGGTTCGCATCAAGCGCCAACTTTGCTGGTTGTGTGTATTTCCCCAAAACCCTGCATTTACATCGTAAATTTATTTTATTCTTTATCCAGACAATACCAGTGACATAACATCAGATCCCGATTTTCTTCCTGTGCATTACATTGCAAAATTATCATAAGATGAAGATAATGGAACCAACAAGATAATAAAATACAAATAGCTCCCACGGTATTTTGCTTTTATTAAAACACAGCTTGTGGACCTCTGTGACCAGATTACTCATTATATCAGCAGGAATTCAGCCCCATAGCTTAAGGTTAACACTACAAGGTGATTCCCTCAGTTCTGCTCTTGCATTGACACTTCCTGATGGAAGGTTAGGAAGTAGGTGCGGCTCCCGGTTTACTTTCTGACTCTTTGGAGAAAGTCCTACCAGTTCATTTACGTGCAGCTGAATCTGCAAAACCTATCTTACCCATATTTTTTGCGATTCGTTTAAAGTAAGGAACCATTCACTTTAATAGCACCTCTTAAGTGGAAACCTGTCTTGGATCACGGCGTAAGTAGAGGATGATTATCAGGCTCAGGAATATCTTGCGAGAGGAAGAAGCGTGAACTTTAAGTTATATCAGTAATTTCAGGTATTTATTTTCGAGTCAAACAAGGCAGTCAATTTGAACATAAAGTTGCCTTCATCTGTCTGAGATTCGAATCCGCAAACCTCGCGCCGCTGATCCATTTGAGGCAGCTCGTATACGATAATTATTCAGTTTCAAAGGGCAGAAACGCAGGGATCCAGAGATGTGTATAATATGTATACATAAATGCAGAAATTCTTAACAGGTAGCATGGCAGGTTGAGAAAGTGATTAACTTTGTCTTTGACAAGGTGATCTTTAAAACACATATGGGGAATCCTGGATAAATTCTGCAGGTCTGAGCGTTTGTAGATAACGAGTTGCAGAGTCATGGAGTTGTACAGCACGGAAAGAGAAGCTTCCCTCCAACTCGTCCATGACAGTAAATATCCTAAATTAACTTAGTCTCATTTGCCGACATTTAATCCTATCACTCTAAACCCTTCATATTCATATTCCCATCCAGATGGCTTTTAAACATTGTTATTGTACCAAGCTCCACCACTTTCTCTGATAGCTCATTCCATGCACACTATCCTCTGTGTGAAAAAGTTGCCCCTCTTAGATCCCTTTTAAATCTTTCTCCTCTCACCTCAAACCTATACCCTCTAGTTTTAGACTCCCCACCCCTTAGCTATTCACCCTATCCATGCCCATCATGATTTTATGTTCAATTGGTTGCCTTGTTTAACTCAAAAATAACTACCTGAAATTATTGATATACCTTAAAGTTCACTCCTCTTTCCTTCGAAGTTCAGGCTTGAACTTCGTCATATTGAACTTGAAACATTAACTTTGCTTTTCTCTCTCAAGCTGCTGAGTTTCTCCAACATTCTCTGCCTATGTTGAATTTCCAGTGTCTGCACCATTTTGCTTTTATTAGAAGGGGTCTTTGGCTATATCAGTACAGGGATAATGTATGAGAACCAAAATGTATTAGCATTTTCTGAACTGCCCGTGAAAGACAGTGATGAACGGCCTTCCTGAACCACTAGTCTGTTTGATGCAGATAGACCACAATGCTGTTCGATAGGGAGATTAGGAAGGGTGTGGTGTCATTGGTAACAAAAAGATATTGGGAATGGTTCTAGATATGAAGTACTTCTGTTATTTGGATCAACCACAGAAGCTGAAGGAGAAGGTTGAGGAGGGATTTAATAGAGGGGTTTGATAGGTCATTAGGGAATCCAATGGCTTGCAAGGTTAACAGTTAGTTTCCTGCTTTTAGGGTAGCCCACATTTACCCTAATAGGGAGGTTGCACTGACTGAGAGGAAACTGCTACTGACTGCAATACTGAATTTTCTGCAATAGAAAACAAAGCAACTGAAACAGTACAGCAGGAAGGAGAGCTATCAAGTTAACAGAAGTGGTACTGAAGCGTTTGGTCATGGAACCTGACAGAAGGAGTATGATCATGGTTTCTTAGGAGTCAGGAATCCCTCAAGGAATGCCTTCCAATTAGAGGAGGTGACCAAAGAAGTCAAAACAAATAGTCTAATCCCATGGACCTGGCAACTGGCCAGTAAAATGTTCAATGACTGCATATAAATCAGGGACTGTACCTGCAGATCACAGATATGCTCTGGTGAGTATTGTAAAGTTCAGATCAAGCATTCTCTGCAGCAGAATCATTGCTTCACCAACAATATTTTTAGTAGCAGCTTGACATTCATTAATAGAATGGGGATCATTAACTAGGTATACCACCCTTGGGTCTGGTTTGGAGACTGAGGGTAATCTGTCTGAGAGTAGTGAGCATTTCTCAACATCGATGGAGCAACCGGCCATATAGCATATAAATATTACTCTAAGGCAAAGAAACTCAAAGGGGAAAGTGCATAAACCACAGTGAAGGAAGAAGTTAAAATTTGTATTTGATATAAAGCAATGACTTATGAGAATGCCAGAAGTGGTAAACTTAAGAATTTGGATTAGTTCATGTCCCAGCAAATGAAGTCCAAGGCACTATAAGAAAAGGGAAAAGAGAGCATGAATGCAAGTGAGAAGAACATAAAAGTGCCTTGGAGATATATCTCTGACACATGAAAGGAAAAAGATCAGCAACAATAAGAGTGGGTCCATTACAAGCCCGAAACGTCGAATTTCCTGTTCCTTGGATGCTGCCTGGCCTGCTGTGCTTTAACCAGCAACACATTTTCGACCATTACAAGTGGAGACAGGAGAATTTATATTGGAACTTATAGGGAGATGGAGAAGCTAGACTGAAACACAAGGTGACAAAGGGGCTGTGTAACTGAAAAATTAGCTGGACTGAGGATTGGTAAGTCTCTTGGACAAGATGACATTATCAAAGAGTGTTGAAGGAAGTAACAGTGGAGGTAGTAGATGCACTGGTGATTATCTTTCGTAATTCCATAGATTCTAGAGGGCAGCAACTATAACCCCACTATTTAAGAAGGATGCAAAATGGAGAGTTACAGACCTGTTAGCTTGATGTTCATCATTCAGAAAATGTTAGAATATGTTATAAAAGCTATGATAACTAAAGATTTATAAAATTATTTCAAATTGGGCAATGTCAACATGGATTTATGAAAGGGAATTTATGTTTGACAAACTTTTCAGAGATTTTTTTAGACATGTCACTTGCAGCATAGACAAAAGAAAATCAGTGGGTATGGTGTATTTAGATTTTTAGAAGGCTCTTGACAAGATCCCACAAAAGAGGACAGTTGATGTAATTATAGCACATGGAATGAGGGAAATAGTGGTATAGATTAAGAATTGGGTTAACAGACAAAGAGCTGAGAGGAATAAATGAATCACATGCTGTTACTCGTGAGGTTCCGCAAGGTCTGTACTAGGACCACTCGCAACCTGTTATTAGTTATTTGAATGTCAGGACCAACTGTACTATTTCCAAATTTAAATTGTGAGCAAGGTGCAAGCAAGCTTCAAGGGGACTTGGACATGCTAAGTGAATGGGCTAGAACATGACAGATGGAATATGACATTATAAGTATGAAGTTATTCATGTTTGTCGAAAAGAAAACAGAAAGGCAGAATATTTCTTAAATGGTGAGAAGTCAGAAAGTGCAGGTGTCCAAAGTGATCTGAGTATCATTATCCGTGAGTCATTAACAGGTAGCATGCAGGTGCAGCAAGCATTTAGAAAGGCAAACGGTATATTGGCATTCATTCCTTGGAAATTTGAATGCATAAGTAAAGATGTCTTGCTGCAGTTGTACAGAGCTTTGGTGAGAACTCACCTGGAGTATTGTGTACAGTTCAAGTCTTTTTATCTAAGAAAGCATACATCTGCCATGGAAGGAGTGCAATGGAGGATCACAGATTAATCTCTGGTATGGCAGGATTGTTGTGAGGAGAGGTAAGGGAAACTGTGTCTGTATTCACCAAAGAATTAGAGGTGATCTCATTGCAACTTAGAAAATTCTTACAGGGCAGCACAGATAAGAGAGGAGGTTTCTCCTGGCTGCCAGTTCAAGAGGGGCAAAGCCAAATTCTTTACCCAGCTCAAGAATGGCACTCAAATGAAAAGAGGACAGACGAAGCATTTCAAAGACTCTGAAGGCTTCCCCCAAGAAATGCAACATAGATGTCATGTGTGGGAGACCCTCATTCAGATTAAGCTAACTTGGAGGAATGTTCTGTAGGATGGGACACAATCCTTTGAGAACGCACATTGGCAAAAGGAACCAGAGAAAGAAATGCCAATGGTCTGAATGTCTCGGGCCAATTCCACCTCTCAGAAACATCTGCCAAATTTGTGGTCAGGAGTGCAGCTCTAGATTGAACTCATCAGCCATGTAAGGACCCTCAGAATCCATGACCAGTGACATGAAATTTCCTTAGGTGTACAACCATACTTGTGAGTCAGTGATTGGCAATGATGACAATTCAAGAACATGGGGATATAATCTCAATTTAAGGGTAGGCCATTAAAAATCGAGTGGAGGGGGAGTTTCTTCATTCAGAGGGTAGTCAATCTTTGGAACTCTATTCCAGGTGACTAGAAGCTCAATAATTCAGCAGGTTCAAGACTAAATTGATAGGTTTCTGGAGACTAAAGTCATCCTAGGATAAGAAGAAAGCGTGGAACAATGACACTGGGGAGATGAGTAGCCTAGAGTTTTAATAGCAGGGCATGCTCGATTGGCTAAATGGCCTACAATCCAATGATTGGTAACCCTGAACCTCTCTACATTGAAATGTGTGGACAGTCAGTGGCATGCTGTTATTTTGGGATTCCAATTATCCTGACAAATCTATATGCCTTCACATTCTGATGCAGTAAGCATTGTGAAAATATGATGCGATCACCTCTAATCACAGATAGTTTTTATCATCTTCTGGATTCACAGTGGCCGAATCACTTAGTCTCACATGGCTGTGTGAACACAGGTCCCCTTGAAGGTGTTGGCACAATTCTGTGACCACTTCCATGGTGAATCAGAGTCACATCAGACATTGTCCCTTTGTGAACAGGAAGTGTGAGAAATACTCTCTGAAAAAATCAATGGGTAGCACTTTCTGTGGAAACATTCTCCTCCTCCCTCTTTACACTGTATACTCTCTCTTTACAGCCTCTTATCCAATGTTTGTGTTAAAAATGGAGTGCACTGATGCCCTCTTAGCTTTTGTCTAGCATGACCAAATCCTCTGAACTTCCTCACGGTTGAACCAATGCATCAAAAGATCTTGAAAACAAAAGAGAATACTTGCACAAAAGTGACAAAGTCAAAGTTTATTCAAAGCTGCATGCCTCTCTTATTTTGGAGAGTGGGGCATACAGGCTCCTTTATCCAGCTGAACATGCATTCACTGGACTTGTCCAAGTTTTCACAATATTTGTCAAATCAGCTGGAATTGATGCTTGATACAACAATGCAACTTCTGCAGAATCTTCTGCTGCACTCGAGACAAAGTTTGGTAGTGCCCCCCACCTACCATGGACAACGTACAGGCCATACTAGATGTGGCTGGAAGCATAGCTCACACTATTTACAGAAATTTGAGGCATATATAGCAACTGGCAACAATAGCTCATTAAGACCGATTTCATGGCACAAGATTCCACAAGTAGCAACCGTGACAAATAAAATAATTGATCTGATTCAGTGAAAAGCTAGAAACAGGGGAACTCCAAGCAACAGCCTTGAGGGTCCAAGCAGGATACAGGAAACAGTTCAAAAATCCAATTTAGAAATGCTGATTTTTTATATCTAAAGGAATGGGATACAAGTGATTGGTCATGTTTCAACAATACAATGATTCTGGATCACTGGTGCTAGAAGAGCACAGCAGTTCAGGCGCATCCAACGAGCAGCAAAATCGATGTTTCGGGCAAAAGCCCTTCATCAGGAATAAAGGCAGTGAGCCTGAAAGCGTGGAGAGATAAGCCTGGGGAGGGTGGGGGTGGGGAGAGAGTAGCATAGAGTACAATGGGTGAGTAGGGAGTAGGGGAGGGGATGAAGGTGATAGGTCAGGGAGGAGAGGGTGGAGTGGATAGGTGGAAAAGGAGCTAGGCAGGTCAGACAAGTTCGGACAAGTCATGGATACAGTGCTGAGCTGGAAGTTTGGAACGAGGATGAGGTGGGGGAAGGGGAAATGAGGAAGCTGTTGACATCCACATTGATGCCCTGGGGTTGAAGTGTTCTGAGGCGGAAGATGAGGCGTTCTTCCTCCAGGCGTCTGGTGGTGAGGGAGCGGCGGTGAAGGAGGCCCAGGACCTCCATGTCCTCGACAGAGTGGGAGGGGGAGTTGAACTGTTGGGCCACGGGGTGATGTGGTTGATTGGTGCGGGTGTCTCGGAGATGTTCCCTAAAGCGCTCTGCTAGGAGGCGTCCAGTCTCCCCAATGTAGAGGAGACCACATCAAGAGCAACTGATACAATAAATAATATTAGTGGATGTGCAGGTAAAACTTTGGATATGGAAGGCTCCTTTAGGGCCTTGGATAGAGGTGAGGGGGGAGGTGTGGGCACAGGTTTTACAGTTCCTGCAGTGGCAGGGGAAAGTGCCAGGATGGGAGAGTGGGTCGTAGGGGGGCATGGACCTGACCAGCCCAACATTTCAACTCCCCCTCCCACCCTGTCGAGGATATGGAGGTCCTGAGCCTCCTTCACCGCCGCTCCCTCACCACCAGACACCTGGAGGAAGAACGCCTCATCTTCCGCCTCAGAACACTTCAACCCCAGGGCATCAATGTGGGCTTCAACAGTTTCCTCATTTCCCCTTCCCCCACCTCATCCTAGTTTCAAACTTCCAGCTCAGCACTATATCCATGACTTGTCCGGACTTGTCCAACCTGCCTAGCTCCTTTTCCACCTATCCACTCCACTTTCTCCTCCCTGACCTATCACCTTCATCTCCTTCCCCACTCACCCATTGTACTCTATGCTACTCTCTCCCCACTCGCACCCTCCCCAAGCTTATCTCTCCACACTTCAGGCTCACTGCCTTTATTCCTGATGAAGGGCTTTTGCCCGAAATGTGGATTTCGCTGCTCGTTGGATGCTGCCTGAACTGCTGTGCTCTTCCAGAACCACTGATCCAGAATCTGGTTTCCAGCATCTGCAGTCATTGTTTTTACCTCAATTATACAATGCTCTAGCTAGTCTGAACTTCAAATAATGTGAACTGACCCAGTGAGCACAACATGGGAAGGATATGATTTGGAGATGCTGGTGTTGGATTGGGGTGTAAACAGTTAACAATACAAACACCAGGTTATAGTCCAACAGGTTTAATTGGAAGCACTAGCTTTCGGAGTGCTGCTCCTTCATCAGGTGGTTGTGGAGTACACAATTATAAGACACAGAATTTTTAGCAAAAGTTTACAGTGTAATGTAACTGAAATTATACATTGAAAAATACCGTGATTGTTTGTTAAGCCTCTCATCTGTTAGACCATGTTAGTTTCACTTCTTTCATATGTAAATCACAAAACTTTTTTGAAAAGTTACATTCTCAAGTGAACTTTAAGAATTGGTGTCAGCCCCGATAATGTATTGAAGGTATAAGCACCCCTGTGTGCTGATGTCTGTGCCATAATGTTTAGACTGATTCTAATCTAAAAAATGAATTAACAGAATCTTACATGCATTCATGCAGTTTTTGAGCAAAGAACAATATAACTCTACAAGTTGAAAGAACTCTGAAAGAAGTGAAACTAACATGCTCATTCTAACAGATGAGAGACTTAACAAACAATCAAGGTATTTTTCAATGTATAATTTCAGTTACATCACACTGTAAACTTTTGCTATAAATTCTGTGTCTGACAATCGTTATGAAGGAGCAGCGCTCCGAAAGCTAGTGCTTCCAATTAAACTTGTTGGACTATAACCTGGTGTTGTGTGAATTTTAACTGGGAAGGACATATGATCCTGTTGAAATGCAGCGTACATTTTCTTTAACAATATCTGAACTCCGGGGTTAAATTATCAGTAATAATTGCACAAACTTGATTAGTCAATTAATAGTTTTTGATCAGTATTTTCAAGATATTAAGGAGTACAGAATAAACAGAAACTAGTTCTGCTAGTTAACAAGTTTAGATTTGGAGCCGTAGTCTTTTTAAAAAAAAGTCAGAACTTTCAGGACCGAGATTAAACATGGCACACACAGTGGGTGTAGATTAGTGTGGTGCTGGAAAAGCACAGTAGGTCAGGCAGCATCCGAGAAGCAGGAAAATCAACGTTTTGGGCAATTTCCCGATTAAGGGCTTTTGCCCGAAACATCGATATTCCTGCTCCTCAGATGCTGCCTGACCTTTTTGCTTTACCAGCACCACATTAGTCTAGACTCTGACTGCCTGCATCTGGAGTCCTCACTTTTGCCTACACACAGTGGGTGATTAAAGTTTTAAACTCTCTTCCACAAATGGCTGTTGACACCAGATTAATGTTTAATTTAAAGTCTGAGATTAATAGATTTTTGTGAAGCAAAGGTAGTAAGAAATTTGGGCAAAGACAAACATGGCATTAAGGTTGCAGGTCAGCCATGATCTTAATGTACGGTGTAACAGGCTCAAAGAGCTAATGGCCTTTATCCAACCTCATGCTTTTCATTGAGATCCTTGAGGAATTTATAATGGTTCGGAATCCAGAAAAGGGCCTGCTCTTTTGTTTTGAAAATAGTGCTTTGGAATAATTTTCATCCGTCTTCTAATCTGAAAACAATTTTGCTCAGTTCTGCATAATCAGCATTATGGGTAACAGTGTACCTTAAATTTCCCCACTCTATTCCCCACGCCTAATTTTAAAGCAAGAGTGTTGCCATTGAGGTAAACTGTCACTCAAAGGGAGAATCAATGAGATCATTGTTTGAAGGAAGCAAATAAGTTAGGTTGCATGGCATTTTTTTTTCTAATGTTCGTTGCAAAGTCTTAGATTTAGCAATTGAACTTCCATGAGGGTTTTCTCACTTGTTTGCTATTACTTAAACTGAAAATGCAAGCAAACTCTACAAAAATGGCATAAACATGAATTGAAACTGGTTTTAAAGCAAACAATTGAGAGAACCCCACAGACGTTCAACTCAAAACCATGAAGAAATTACTTTTTCAGTGGAATAAAGGGGGAGAGCAAAAACAAAATCCTGAATGCAGGAGCAGAGGTAATAGGCTAGAGCAGGTGTCTGGTTAACCTTCTCAAATAACGTAATGAAATTGGATGGATTAGATGATAATTAAGACCTTCATACTGATACACGGGAATGAGAAAGGCAGAAGAACTTAATAAAAACAAGGGTAATACATACAAAATATACTTAAAAAGAGCGGTCTCAGTCTTAAGGTGCTTAATTAACCAAAGATTCTGAAAAGTGCAGAAAGGGATGTTGGTAGACAGATCAGTGGAAATGTTTGTTCTGGAGGAGAGCAGTGGATTGAATAGAGCTTTTTTTCATGAGCAGAGAGAAATGTTGTGACTAGAAACAGTTTCATATCTGACCAGATGTGAGGTACGAGCACCCCTTCAGATTGTGCACCATCTAAACCAACCTGAGCACAACAATAAGAAAACCGAGAGGCTGGACTAATGGCACACAGTTGTTCATCAAAATTGAAATTGGTTTGTTTCTTTTTCATCTCCAATGATACCTTCCTATGCAAGAGCAAGATGGGCCACATATGCCTTTATGCTACCTCAGTGACCAAGGCTCTAAACTTTCCTACCAGATTAAATAGGGAATTCAGCTTAATGTACCGGACGATGATCAATGCTCATGATGTCTTTTCTCTATATTGCAGAGATCAAACACAGACTGGATGATGGCCTCATGGAGCATTTCAGTTTAATTGTGTATATTCTCATCTTCCTGTCCATGGCCTCCTATGTTGTTTCGATGAAGCTTTGTGTAAGGAACAGTACCTCATCCTTTGGACAAAACAGACTTCACAGCATTCTGGACTCAACAATTTCAGTTCATGACCTCTGCTCCTATTTTGTCTTGTTTTTTTTAGATGACAGCTATTGTTAATAATTCTGCACACTCTTATTTGCACACATCTTTTGATTTTCTACATGATCCATTACCACCTTTAAGTTTTTCCTTGCATCATCATCATCTCTTTGGTTACTTTCCACTCTATCAATGACTTTTTATTATTTTTCTCCCAATTCTCTTTCCCTGCCTCCGACCCAGCTTTAAACTGTTTTATGTCAAACTATTCGATTTGAGGTGATGACTGAGTGGTATTATCATTTGAGTGTTCAACCAGAGACCAAGATAATGTCCTGGGGAACTGGATTCAAATCACACCTTGGCAGATGGTGGAATTTGAATTCAGGTTTTAAAAATCTAGAATGAAGAGTCTAATGATGACCATGAATCCATTGTCGATTGTTGAAAGAAACTACCTGGTTCACTAATGCCTTTTAGGGAAGGAAACTACTATCCTCACCTGGTCTGGCCTACATATGACTCCAAACCCACTGCAATATGATTAACTCTTAACTGCCCTCTGGGGCAATTAGGAATGGGCAGTAAATGTCCACATCCCATGAATGAATTTTTTAAAATGCAGTTCTGATTAAAGATCATCAACCTGAAAGATTAATGTATAATCTGTTTTGGCAAATAACACTAGATGTGCTGACTATTTCCAGCATTTTCCATTTTTCTTTCTGATTTATGTTGAATACAGTATTTTGATTTTGACAAACTATTGTGTTTTGTTTACATAACATTAAACTGAGGATAATTTTGATTCATCACAATGTGATATGGACAGGAAGGACAGACAAGTAGTCAACAAATTTTACCAATATGATCACACGTGTCAAACAAAATGGTGGAAGCAAATGCATTTTTAAGCAGTTTTGAAGGAAATAGGTGGATCATGGAGGAACAGTCTACAGTAATTGATTCAAGAGATATTATTCATTACTTTCCAATATTTACTCAGTATTATGAATGAGTTAATGGCATGGAGAGGCTTGAAAATTAAATATTGGAAGAGATGGATTTTGCATTCAAGCATTTTTGGAGAGAGATAGGATCATAAATAGGAGGATATAAGGATGGAAGCTTTAGGGAAATATATTGATAATAATTGGAAGAATGGTCTTTTAATGCTTTTAAGGGAGAGGTTAGTAGAATCTTGATAAGCAAGGGGGTGAGAAGTTATAATCAGATCAGCCAAGATCTTATTAAATGACTGTACAGACTTGAGGGGTGAAATGATCTTCTCCAGCTCCTTATTTGAATGTTCCTGTAACAATTTTGAATCAGGTTTTGCAAGAAGACAGAAAACGTTGGCAATCATAAGACCAAGGAGATGCAGCTGAATAATTAGGAACTGAGTCAGTTAAGGGACAAGGTAGTAAATCAATAGCTTGCACTTATACAGTGCCTTTCATGACCTCAGAATGTCCAAAAGTATTATACAGCTAATGATGTGCTTTTGAACTATCGTCCCTGCTACAATTTAGGGAAATACATTTGCCAAGTTGCACATAAGTGAAAATGAGATAAATGATCTGCTTTCTGTAAATTTGGATTAGAGATTTATATTAGTCAGGATACGGGGAAATTTCCTGCTTTTTGTTGAGTAGTGCATTTTGTATAGTGCCACTAAGACAGGTAATGCATAAATTAAACTATTATTCATCATTTTCATCTTCAATACTCCCTCAGTATTATATTGAACTGTCATCCTAAATTATCTGCTCTAGTAACTAAGCTATCATTTGAATGTTTGGAAGATAGAAAATAAGAGCTGATGTAGGCCTTTAGCTCTTACAACCTGCTGTATCATTCAATGTGATTATGGTTGATCATCCAACTCGTTGCCCTGTTCCTGCTTTCTCCCCATACCCTTTGATCCCTTTAGCCCAAAGAACTACATTTAACATAGAAGAAAAGGAATCCCTACAGTGTAGAAACAGGCCAATTGTCCCAACAGGTCAACATCGACCCTCAGAAAACCATCCCATCCAGACCCATTCCCTAATACTCTACATTTCCCCTGACTAATAAAAATAACCTACACATCTCTGAACACTATGGGCAATCTTTGTATTGTGGGAGGAAACCAGAGCACCCGGAGGAAACCCATACAGACTCTGGGAGAATGTAGGAGAAAGTGAGGACTGCAGATGCTGGAGATCAGAGTTGAGAGTGTGGTGCTGGAAAAACACAGCAGGTCAGGCAGCATCCAAGGCGCAGAAGAATCACAGTTTTGGGAATAAGCCCTTCATCAGGAAATGGCTTGTGGGCTGAGAGATAAATGGGAGGGGGTGGTGGGGCTGGGGGAAAGGTAGCTGGGAATGTGATAGGTAGATGAAGGTTCTGGGGGGGGAAGGTGATGGGTCAGAGCGGAGGGTGGAGCAGATAGGTGGGAAGAAAGATGGACAGGTCAAGTGGGCGGTGCTGAGTTGGAGGTTTAGGACTGGGATAAGGTTGAGGAAGGGAAATGAAGAAACTGGTGAAATCCACATTGATCTCATCTGGTTACAGGGTCCCAAGATGGAAGATAAAGCATTCTTCCTCTAGGCAATGGGATTGGTAATGGAGGAGGCCCAGGATCTTCATATCCTTAGTGGAGTGGGAGGGGGAGTTAAAGTGTTTATTTTAATTTCCCCTCCCACTCCACCAAAGACATGCAGGTCCTCGGTCACCTCCATTGCCAATCCTGAACCACCCAATACCTGGAGGAAGAATGTCTCCTCTTCCACTTTGGGACCACTGAGCACCATGCCACCACATGAGCAACTGACTCAGAGACCAGAAGGTAATTATTGAGCAAAGGCTGATTTCTACAAGAAATCAGTTTGGTGAGATTAGAACTGAAATCGGAAGAAACTGTGCTGTAATTTAAGTTCTTCATTCAGTCAAATACTCACAGGTAAATTAACCTATTGGTGATACTGCCAAAGTAGGAAACTGAGGGAGGGGGAAGAAGATTAGTTTAACCTGGAACAGTAAGTAGGTTGGCTGGGGATCGGTTAGAAGTGGCTGAAAATGATATGTATGTGTCTGGAAGCTGTGCTTTTCCAGCACTACACTCTCAACAGCTGTTTCTAATGCGCTGACTTCCATTGTCAATTTTGGCATGTTTGACCAGTTATGTATCATGCTTCTCTGGAGACTAGTTAGTAAGGTTTGCTTGATGAGCTCCCAGTTTGGTGAACTTCCTGCCTAAAATAATGGAATAACTTTGTAGAAGTTATGACCTCTTGCTGAGAGCTCTTTCTCACCCACCTTCTCCTTCTTTGGGTTGCTTGTGTACCTTTGCATTGCCTCAGTCTACTCTACATTATGTTCTGCAGCCAATGGGGATGGGAATTCTCAGAGCTATGAGTGGAAGCAAGTTATCTGAGTAGGACGCATGAGGTGCACACCAAAGCCTTCATCATGTCTCATTCCATTCATATTGATGTCAGTAGCTTTAAATATGGAGTACAAACCAGTAAGTGTGAGTCGAGATCCAATAACAGCCAGTCGACCTCAATCAGCAATAAACTGGAAATTGCTGATTATCCCCTTTAAATAGGTTGAGGGTTCCTTCTGTTGATGAATGCATGTTCAGTTGAACAAGTTTAAGAGAGGACTCTAGCTGGAGGATTCACATTGAAAATAACAGAATAGACTCAAATTTGCATAACAAGGTGACTGATGTCACAATCTGCCCAGATTTTATACCTGTGGTACATATTCCCAGTTCCTATGCTCCTATTCAGCCAAACTCATCCCATTGCAGAAATCAGTTTAGAGCAACTTTAGACCAATGCAACACCCCAAAAGTATAATGTTACAAACTGATTTTAAAAATAAGTGAAGAAGAATAGGAACAAGATTCCTGCTGAAAGTATTCACAGCGGCATGGTGGCACAGTGGTTAGCACTGCTGCCTCACAGCGCCTGAGACCTGGGTTCAATTCCCAACTCAGGCGACTGACTGTGTGGAGTTTGCACATTCTCCCTGTGGCTGCGTGGGTTTCCTCCAGGTGCTCAGGTTTCCTCCCACAGTCCAAAGACCTGCAGGTCAGGTGAATTGGCCATGCTAAATTGCCCCATAGTGTTAGGTAAAAGGGGTAAATGTGGGGGAATGGGTGGGTTTCGCTTCGGCGGGTCGGTGTGGACTTGTTGGGCCGAAGGGCCTGTTTCCACACTGTAAGTAATCTAATCTAATCTATTCACTGAACATAAACTGTCAGAAAAGCTAATTATGTATCAGGATCCATCTAAAAGTCATTTGACTTGAAGTTCCTAATGTATTAACAGATCATTTGGAACACTTCACAATTTTATACATTCTCTTTTCAAAACATATGTTGATACATTGAAATGCTTTCGGGGAACAGCAGAATGATTTCAAAAGTTAGGGCTCTAAGCATGAAAAGGGTTGCCAAAACAGAACTGGTTATCATCAGAAAAAATAAACTTTGATGGAGACACAATCCAGGTCTTTAAAATTCTGAGGATAGTTTCCAATAATGGTTTGTGGATAAATGCACTGTGTATTGGAAATATGCCATGTAGATGAGAGGGATCAGGCTTCTTTCACAGACTGTGATTAACAAATCTCTCTGCCTGAGTGAAGGAACAAAAATGGCTGGGTTCTGATTCCAGAACACTAACTGGTGCTTCCTGGTGGAAAATATGCATCTATAGAAATTAGAGTTGAGCAATGAATCCTCACAATTACCAGTTAGGTTGTAAAAGCTACAGGAAGGACTTTGCACTGAAGAAATATCAGCTCTATTTCATAATTCGAATGGACATAGACAACGTCTGAACATGCATTCTGTGCAAACGTCAGTTCTCATCTAAGGAACAGTAGTTAGAATTAAATTGTATTGAGCAGAACACAGCCTACAACATAATAATAAAATGATATGCACTGCCATTGCATTAACCAGTTAGAAAGTGCTTAATTCATGGGCAGATTGAGAGAAAAGACGCATATTACAAACTATCAGTACGCAGAGAAATTGGCATTGAAACAAATTCATACCACTTGTCATAAGATAATAAATTGTAATCAATCACTCACCATCATATTGCACTTTTTATCAGAGCAAAACCGTCCTCATTATAAAGGAGCATTTCTTGACTTATTGTGAAGTATGAGACTCAAGATTTGATACTGCATATAGGAATAGAATTTTATAATTTTAAAATAGCAATTTATAATTTACAAAACAACAATTAAATATTCTACATCTATACTTCTCCAGCTGACATTGATGCATTGTATTATATCAACAGACTCGGACATTGTTTTGCACTTAAATTTAAATTTTCCTCTTGGTTTTCTCTTGTTAGACACTGACAAATGGGTGATGTTATTGCAATGAAGTCTCAAGATAAGTGAAGCCACTGACACCCTCCAAAGAATGAAGTGCATGCAAATTAGAATCAATTCCCTTCCTTGTGTTTAAAGCTGCTTTAACACCTTACCGTCAACACCCACAAAGCAATGTAGATTCTTTACCTTCAAACAGCTTCCCTACCGAAGGATTGATGGAAACTATGGATATTTGCATATCTGGGGTTTGAAAGAAAAAGAGTGATGGAAGAGGAAGGTGAAGTTAGAGGGTCAGAGATGTTGACCTTAGCTGAAAATCACAAGGTTTAGATTCCACAGGTTCTGCTATTAAAAGGTATATGTTTGCAGAGCATCTGCAGACAGTGGAGAAAGTGCTGACAGTACAATAGATCAATTAGAGAAGTCCATTAGCTATTCATTTGGCATTGTGAAGATGGTTCCTTAGCATTTAGTACATTGTGAAATCCAGCCAACTTCTCCAGACAGATTTTAATCACATTCCTGCATGACACAACCCATAAAATATTCTTTGTTCCTGAAATATACTTGGTTTGCTGCTGTTGAAGCCCAATGTGCAGATTGATGACAACTGTCCCAATGTGCCTTTGTTGCTATGAAACAGGAAAGTATCTCTTAAGAGTTCTCCCCATTTTAGTGGAGTCATTAAATCTTATTTCCTGAAGATTTTGTGGCTTTGTGAAAATAGTGCCAAATTTTCAGGAGCCAGACAAGGATACTTCCATGTGAAACAGCTGCATCCTAGGAGAGCAGCCCACCTGAGCCCTAATAACAAGACATTCATCACACAGCAGGTGGCTGTGAAACCAGAGATACCTTGGGTCTCATAAACCTCACATTGACTTACAGCAGCCAGACACTTTTGGATCCAGGAAGTCTTGAGGTCTGGCATGAGTTTAAAGTCAAGATTTCATACCTTCCATTGGTACCACTGTAAGGTATGATATTAAAAAGACTTATAAAAGAAAGCAGAGAAAATTATCAAAAAGAGGTGGAGGACATATCTCATATTTGTTATAATTCATTCATGTATCATGCTGGAAATAGAGCCCTGTCAGTCCTGAGTCATCACAAAAGTAAAGATTTTATAAAGTATGCAAATTCCCCCAATTTATCCATCCCTTAAGATTCAGGGTAATGAAAACAATGATCAGGTTTTTTAAACTGAACAAGAATTATTATTTATCACAAATAATTAGACTCTAGCAATGGGTAAATAGTTATAAACATTGGCATATAACACTATTAAATAAAGCTTTTAATCTCTACTCACATAAACAAACTATAAAATAGGGTAAATAGGTTATTGGGTGGGGTGTGTGTAGGGGGGGGGGGGGGGGGGTGTTGGAGATGGAAACTGGAAAGTGAGTTCAGTAGTCTTTATTTCCAGGTTCTACTGTTGAAATGATTCTTGTAACACCTTTGCTAGTCAGCATATTGCTTTAGGTATCTTTCTCCAGATGCTTCTCCTGTTTGGTAAGATACAAAAGATGACTAATTCACTTCGCTGAATTTCATAGGTCCCTATTGTGTGGAAACAGGCCATTCTGCCCAACAAGTATTGACTTAAGAGGACACAGAGACACTCCTGAGCTGGGGAAGAACTGAAAACCTTTCTAGATTAGAGTGGTGCTGGAAAAACACAGCAGTTCAGGCAGCATCCGAGGAGCAGGAAAATCAACGTTTCGGGCAAACACCCTCTCCGACTGCAACTCCCAGGTCATTTCCTCTGCCCTGAAGCTCTTCAACCATGTTCTGAAACAGATTCGCTACCAGCACCATTCTAATCTAGAACCTGGTTTCCAGCATCTGCAGTCTTTGCTTTTACCTAGTTGATGAAAACCTCTCTCTCTCTCTCTCTCTCTCTTTCTAATTTATTCCCAACTTCAGGTTTACTTGAGAATCAATCACAGTTTCTGGCAGACAAAAAGGTTTCTGTCATTGGGATAATTAGTCACTAGTCCATAGACCAATAAACTTCTCATTGCTAACAAAAACTATGTCACTGCAACTCCTCAACTCCAAATCATCTCCAAGTCAAAGTTCAATTGCTGCTGTTTCAAACAGTTGTTTATATGCTGCTTGCAATAGATGATAGGTTACTTGTTTTCAAGACATACAGCCACGCTTTCAAACAATAGTTTTAAAAGAGCTCTTACTCATTTCAGTCCAATTACTTAAAAAAGAAAATAAAAGTCCTGATCATTTATATACTGTTCAGGAGCATATCTGAACTGCACCCAGATTTTAAACACTCCGAGGCAATCAGGCATCTCACTAGTTACGGGCAAGTTGTACAATATAATAACTGAAAATAGTTTGGGAGATGACATAATCCATGTCTTTAACATACAAAAGGAAAGAGTTATGCAGGTTTTAATAGGTTATTTATCTGAACGATTTTCATTTTATTGGAGGATACATATGTGTAATCTCTCAGCCGAGACAGAGGCCTTTACTTGCTATGGACAGATTTCCATCAAATGTACTAAATAACAATAATCTCCATTAAAAAAGATGACTGACCATCAGGTTAAGAATGACTTAATGACTCAGGCAAAGTAAATGTGCTCAGTATCAGTCTTGTGGCTTTCTTAATAAATAACCAAAACTGTAATTCAGAAGGGCTGAAACCTTTACTTCATGTCTGCATGCATTTGAGATTTAATCTAAAACTCTCCAATTTTAATGAGAGAAAGCAACATTTCTGGAGTATTCTTAAAACTCCTTATAAACATTACAATATGTTAAATGTTCCAGTATGTGTTGCACCTGCAATTGCCTTTATATTATACCTTGAACATCATAAAATGGTTAAGACACTTCATAGGGCCACAAATTATGGCATCAAACCATGTAAGGAGACACTCAATCAATTTATTAAAAACTTGGTCAGAGTTCAATGGTCATTGACAGTTCTGTTAGGACCTTAACAAAGATTTATGAAATACATGGAGGCCTTTTTTAAGTGCACTAAATCCAAATGATAACCATTGGTTTCCTTCTTCCTCATATGGCTCAGCTATTTTCACTTTAAATGCATCTTTACTATTTGCTTCAACCACTCCATGTGGTGGTGAGTTCCACATTCTTTGATCAAAACCTTTTCTTCTGAATTCCCTTTCAAATTTCTTTCCAATATGCAGTGCACATAATCCTTAGTTATTTTAAGGCTGTGTCACATCAATTGCATCAAATTTTCAATGTTATTAGATTACTTACAGTGTGGAAACAGGCCCTTTGGCCCAACAAGTCCACACCGACCCGCCGAAGCGCAACCCACCCATACCCCTACATTTACCCCTTACCTAACACTACGGGCAATTTAGCATGGCCAATTCACCTGACCCGCACATCTTTGGACTGTGGGAGGAAACCGGAGCACCCGGAGGAAACCCATGCAGACACGGGGAGAACGTGCAAACTCCACACAGTCAGTCACCTGAGTCGGGAATTGAACCCAGGTCTCAGGTGCTGTGAGGCAGCAGTGCTAACCACTGTGCCACCGTGCCGCCCACAAATCCTTGCTACAAAATTGGACAAAAGGGTTATATTGGACAAAATCTTATAGAGGCCTGAACAACATGAAATATGGCAGAATTATGTGAAATGTCAAGCTTTAGAAACAGATCATAACACCATAAGAAACAGTAACAGGAGTCGGCTGTTTGGCCCTTGAACCTAATCTGTCATGTAGTTGGATCATGATTGATTCAACATTCTTCACATTCACTTTCCTGCCCTTTTCCTTGATTCACTTTTTGATCAAGAAACTATTTATCTCAGCTTTAAATAGACACAAGGACTCTACTCCTACAGCTTTTTGTAGCAAGGATTTGTGGAGACTCTCAATATTCAGAGGGAAGAATTTCTTCCTCATCTCAGTCTTAAATTGGTATCTGTTTATTCTGAGATATGTCATCTGGTCCAAGACACTCCCAAGTGGGGAAACATCCTGACAGCATTCATTCTGTCAAGCCCTTTAATAATCTGGTGTGTTTCAATGAGATCACCTCTCATTCTTCTAAATTCCAATGAGTTCCAACCTGTTTAATATTTATTCATAAGACAATCCCTCCTTATCAGGAAATTCCTGGTGAACATTTTCTGAACTACCTCAATGAAATTGCAGCTTTCCTTAAATAAGGGGATCAAAACTGCTCACGGTACTCCCATGTGTCACCAGCACCTTATATAGTTTGCAGTAAGATTTCCCTACTCTTATACTCAAATACCCTTTAAATAAGGGTCACCGTTTCATTGGCCTTCCTGATTACCTGCTGTACCCGTGTGGTAACAAGTATCCCCAATTCCCTTTGCAGTGCAGATCTCTGCAGTTTATCTCCAGTTAAATAATATACTGTTCTTTTATTTTCCCTTCCAAAATGAACAATTACACATTTTCCCACATTATACCCAGTTTGTCAACTTGTTTCCAACTTAGGTAACCTATCAATATCCCTCTGTAAACTGACTGTATCCATCTCATGCCTGCCTTTGCACCTACTTTGTGTCATCTGCAAATTCAACAACACTACATTCACTTGCTTCTTCCAGGTCATTAATATATATTGTAAACAGTTCCGGTCCCAGCACTGATTCCTGTGGAACCCCATAGGTCACAGGGTCAACCTGAAAAAAAACCCCTTTTCCCCACTCACTGTTTTCTGCCCATGAGCCAATTCTCCGTCCATACCAATATGCCCCCTCCAACACTGTGGGCTCTTATTTTATGACTTAATCTTTGTGAGATACTTTGTCAAATGCCTTCTGGAAATTCAAATACAACACAGGTATTCCCCTGTATCTACTCTGATCGAGAATTCCTCAAAAAACTCTAATAAATTAGTCAGACACAATTTCACTTTCATGAAGCCACACTGACTCTGCTTAATTTGATTATGATTTTCCAAATGTTCTGCTATTACTTCCTTAAGAATTGGTTCCAATACTTTTTCAAACAAAGATGTTAGGCTAATTGGCCTATAGTTACCTGCCGTTTGCCTCCTGCTTTTTTTCAATGGGGGTGTCATATTCACAGTTTTCCAATCCTCTAATACTTCAGTAGAATCCAATGGTTCTTTTGGAAAATTACAACCAATGCATCCACTATCTCTGTAGCTACTTCTTTTAGAATCTGAGGATGCAAGCTATCTGGGCCAGGGAACTTACCTGCCTTAGTCTTGCTAGTTTGTCTAATGCTAATTTTGTAGTAGTGGTGATGGTACTTAATTCCTCCCCTGTATTCTTTAGTATTAATGGAATGATTGATGTATCTTCCAACCTAAAGACTGAGGCAAAATATCTGTAACTCCTTGCTCTCTAAAACTGTCTCAGATTCATTTTCTATGGGACATATGTCCACTTTGACCTCTGTTTTCCTTTTTTATTTAAAGAAACTCTTATTTTCAGTTTTTGTATTCTTTGCAAGTTTGCCCTCATAGTTAATTCTTTGTCTTTATTATCTTTTTAGTTCTCCTTTATTGGATTCAGAATTTTCCCAGTTCTTCAGGGCTATTACCAATGGTAACCTCCTTGCATGCTTTTTCTTTCACCCTAATATTCTCTTAACCTCCTTGGTTAGCCATGGTTGGTTTATCCTTCTTTTTGAATCTTTCCTCCTTTCTGGAATTCATTCTTGCTGAGAGTCCTTACATGTCTGCCACTGCTCACTTACAGTCATTCTTGCTCATTTAACTGCAAAGTTTACATTAGCTAACTCTATCCTCATTTCATTTTAGTTCCCTTCATTTAAGTTAAACACAATTGCTTCCAACTATAGTTTATCAATCTTGAACTGAATATTAAATTTTATTGTATTATGATCACTACCTCCTAGGAGATCATTTACTCAGAGGTCATTTGTTAAATCTGCCTCGTTATCCCATGACCAGATCCAAGATAGCCTGTTCCCTGGTTGGTTGCCTGACATATTGCTTGAGGAAGCTATCCTTAATGCATTCCATGAATGTGTTGTTGTAGCTACCCTTTCCAATTTGATTAATCCAAAATTAAAGTCACCCATAATTATTGTTGCATTTGTTTTAGATGCTCCTATTATTTGTTGATTTATAGCCTTTCTTGCAGAGTGTTGTCAATATAGGAGATGTCATAGAATCCCTAAAGTGTAGAAACAGGCCATTCAGCCCATCAAGTCCACAGTGTCTCTCCAAAGAGCATCCCATCCACACCCAATCCCCTGACCCCTTAATCCTGCTTGTCTTTCTATCATGGTTAGTGAAACTAACCTGCACATCTTTGGACAATGGGAGGAAACTGAAGCACCCAGAGGAAATCCACACAAACACAGGGAGAATGTGCAAACTGCACACAGGCAGTCACCTGAGGATGGAATCGAATCCGGGTCCTTGGCCCAGTAAGGCAGCAGTGCTAATCACTGAGAGACCATGCCACCCACGACAGCACTCCCACCATCGTCTTCTTTCATTTGCTGTTTTTTTACTGCCACCCAAATGGACACGATATCATCACTCACAACTATTCATCATTTCATTTCTTATTAACAATGCTATCACTCCATTTTTTCCATCTCTCCTGTCTCTCCAAAATGTTAAACATCCCTGAATGTTAAGTCCCCTGTTTTGATCTCCTTGTAACCATTGCTTTGTGATGGTTACAAGATCAGATTAATTTAACTCGAATTGTGCCTTGTTTACTTTAATACAAATATTTTGTGCACTAAGATACAATGCGTTTAAGTTTGCTCCATTTTCGAGTTTCCCTACACTTTTAGGTTCCTTGGTACAATACGAAATTCAAATATGCTGTCCCTTACTTTTATTTTCTGGTAACAATCAATTCTATCACTAAACTTTTCCTATACTACCTTCTCTTGTACCTTTTGCTTTTATACTTTTCCATGCAAATGATTCTATCCTCCACACTCCCCCTGTTTAGTGTAAAGCCCTATCTACAACCATAGTTATGTGATTTGCCAGGACTCTGATCCCAGCATGATTCAGATGGAGTCCGTACCATCAGAACAGCTCTCTCCTGCCCCATTACTGATGCCATATCCTATGAATTCAAGCCCATTTCTCCAATACCATTCTTTCAGCCATACATTTACCTCTTTAATCTTGTTGACTCTGTGCCAATTAGCTCATGGCTTAGGTAGTCATCCTGAGATTATCATCTTTTTGGTTCTGCTTTTTAATTTAGCCCTAGTTACTCCTATTCTTCTGCAAAACCTCTTTCCTTATTCTACCTATATTGTTGGGACCTATGTAGACAATGATAGCTGGATCTTTCTCCTACCACTCCAACTTCCTCTGTAGCTTGGAACAATTCACTGCATGTTTTAACTAAATATTGGGTGTCCTGGCAACACTCCCACAAGGCAGCAGTGAGTTTCTATATCAGGGGATTATTGCTTGTTAACAATCTTCTTAACTTCAGATGTCTCCTCATTATTATGCGGCATTCTATCATACCACATTCCACAAGCACATTGGACACTGAGAATTCTCAACATGGAAGTCAGAGTGGATGCCTGGAGACTTTAGCTTGCTGCTTACTAGAAAGGATGTCCATGTTAGATGCCTGGTACTAATATCTTGGGGCGTACTCCATGGGCATCATATATGCACTTCACACCTATGGCCATTGTGTGATACATGCTAGCCATGAGAGCCCTCATGGCACATGTTCAATCCACTTACAATCCATTTTGCAATTTAATGCTTTAGGACACTATGGTAACCATCATTGTAATGCTGCAACAACGTAATTTGTGTTTAGGGACACACACCCAGCTCATTCACTGGACCAGACTGCATCTCCCACCTGTTTGCTTCCTCTCTTTGACATTCATTCATTTTGACCCTATCTGGATCCTCATTGCATCCCTTGCCTTGCCTTGCCTATTTTGATCTTGCCTCTCTGATAGAGCTACCAGACTCTCAGTACACTGCACTGTCATTTTGTTTTGTCTAGTCAAAAAGTCAGGATACCTGTCATAGCTATCAGTAGTCCTCAGTCAAGGGTGATAGCCTATAATCAGAGGTCCTGGCACAATAAGTCAAATGCAGCTTCTGCTCCCAGTCCAGGGGTTTGGACAGTCAAATGTCAGGCTATCAATCACTCACCTTCATTCCTTTCTGACATATTATGCATTGGTTTTGTTCAAGAATGAAAGAGAAGCAAGTGTGATGAAAGTGGGCGGTGCAGTTATTACATTTTGGTACAGGTAGCAAGATGTCCCAAGTGACTGAATAAGAGTTGAGGCAAGGGAGAGCAAATGATGGAAGATGTTGCAGGTAATATTATTTGTGGCAAAGCATAGGTGTTGATGAGAGGTAGGTACAGAGATGGAGTGAGTGTGAGGTAGAGAAAGAAAATGCTGCACTCATGCTGGAGAGGAGAGGGTGATCGATCTTCTTCCTACATTGCTGTGCATTACTTCAGACAGATGAGAGAGCATTGACCTCAGGTCACAATGCCATGGTCTGGTGTTGTGGCCTCCACTGCCAGTCCTGCGGGAAGATGCCATCTTGCTCCTACACCATCCCATCTTGCAGGATCTTCATGTCCATGCTTGCAAAGTGGGGTGCCAATTTTCCCTTCTCAGCTATGGCTGGGCAAATATTAAGAAACCATGCTGGACAGGCCCACATGTTTCGAATCTGATGACATATTTAGAAAGATGCAGCGAGTAAACTTCTAGGCCTCATGGAGTGAAATCCTCCAAAAACTTGACAAAACTAACATTTAGTAAAAAAAAATCAGATTTTTCTTGCATTAATTCTCTTGCCATCCATGAAATTGAGGCTCCAACTTAATCATGTAATACTTATGGGTTAGTGATTGGACCGATATATGTAGAAAGGATGTTGTGTTTGTTCAATCTATGCTGTAGACTGCCTGTCAAAGCATATTTATTGCTATTAAAATTCTGCAAACGCCAATGATTAAATAGGGTCTTGGCAGACAAATATTTACAGCTATGAACTGTTAAAGTATTTTCTCAGTATATGCACAGTTTCTTGAAACATGATTGCGATGGTTGATGTAGTAGAGTCTAAAAATAGAAACATTATAGAGACATCAGCAATGTATGCATGTGTGCAACCAAACAGGCAGAATAAACTCTTGCAAAATCAGAATACGTAATACCCCAAAATAACTGACCAAACTTCAATTTGGCTATTAATTTGAAATAAACTAATGAAAGTTAGCATTAAAGCAAAGATATGAATGAGTCAGATTTTTCTGAATGCAAAAAAATTGCAACAAACATACTTAAAGGACTGTTCAGCATCAAAGCTAGAGCAATGAAGACCAGGCATCAGATACTGCCACCTGCATCACCCACATCATCTCAGTACAGGGAGCTTAAAAATGAATGTAAGTTTAGCTTAAAAATGAACACAGGTTCAGTCCATTGTCTATAATAATTCTTTCCGACACTACATTAATATGTTTGTAAGCAGATAACCATTCTATTTTAAAATTATGTTCATTATGTGAAGCAGATTGAGGTAGTACAATGTGATACGATCATATATAAATGTAAATGTTTACTTTTTGGGTAAATAAAATAATCAAAGCCATTCGTATGAAAACAAAATTGTGATATTTTTCTACATATTTCCTTGAAAAAATAAAGTTTATTTATTTAAGTTGAGTGCAACATGTAAGGTTTAACCTCTGACCCTTCAGCTACTGAAAACAATTTGTCCTTATTTACATTTTTGAAGCTATTCATTTTTTGGAACTTTCAAAATCAAATCTCCTCTTAATTACCCTGCTCTGTGGAAAGCAATCCCTTCTTCCTCTGTTTCTGTATAATTAATGTTCCTCATTTTCTTTGCACCTTCTTTAACTTGACATTCCTAAAGTAAGATATCAAAATTGGGCCCAACTTTAACTCATTCAAAACCCATTCATTTACTGATACTCCACCATTAAATTTCACATGTTCATATCATAGTCTGCCTATATCCTCCTAAACATGTTACGATGATTGTTATCTTTTACTACATATTTTTGTGTTGTCTGCAAACTTTGAAATTATGGCCAAATCCAGTTCATTAATACATATGAATTAATGTTTTATGTATAGTGGTCCTAATGGCAACCCTTGGGGAACAACCTCGTATATTTCCCTCCATCATATAAAGTTAAAGTTGCCATTGTCTTACCATACCATAGAGCTACTCTCTCATTAGAGAGAGAGAGAGAACTGGTGCTGGTTTAACCTCAAAGTCAGCACATCTCAGGCAAGGGGGAGAGTTTAAAAAGAAGTGTCCTTTATGCTAACTTCAGCTGCTGTGGGAACTGAGCCAATGCTGTTGGTGGCACTCTGCAGCTAGTCAAATGACCCTCAACAATTTAATATGATGAAAAAGATCATTCAGCTCATGTGTCTGCACTGGCTTTCTGAGCATTTTAATTTTGCGCCAACAATCTGCTTTTTCTCTGTGTTCCACATTGGATGAAGTCTTCTCAGGCAATGTTAAGAAAGTTGCGAGAGTTGTGTGAAATCAGTAGTAAGGAGATTTCCAGTTTTGTTGAGCAGTGTGATGGAATTCTTGGCCTGCCCCTGTGTGATGCTCGTATCGGGCATAGGCCACAAAGTCTTCGAGAAGGGTGCAAAGAGTGGGAAAGAAGAGGCATCCTGGAGCCCAGCTCTCTCTGATTTTGCACCTTTTACAATGACCTTCAAGCGACAGCCAGGCTGCATAGCATCTTGTACTCTGCGGTGTGCATTAATAGACTGACCAAATCCAGAAGATCACCTCAGTGAGACAGCCTAAAAAGTTGAACAAGTCCTAGATAGAAGGGAAAGCCAAAATAAACAACTATACATCCTGAAATGTCAGCCAACCCTCAGAAACAGGAACAGCCTGCCCTAGCATTAATAAGTGGGCATTGTCAGTTCTTGTTGATAAAGTGTGAAGCTGGAAAAAAAGCACACCAGGTGTCAAACAGCATTAGAAGAGCAAAGAGTCGACATTTTGGGCAGGAGCCTTCATTAAGGCTGGTGAGGGGGAAGGGGGCAGAGAAATAAGGAAAGGTAACAGGGTGGGGCTGGTGAGAAAGGTAGGTGGGATGGCAACAGACTGATGCAGTTAGAAGATGAATGGGATTGGTCAGTCTGAAGGGTGGGGCTGATGGGTGGCAAGGAACATTGACAGGTTAGGTCAGGTCAAGGGGGTGAGACAGAGAGGGAGGGTTGGACTAGGGATGAGGTTGTGATTGGGGAGATTTGGAAGCTGGTGAATTCTATTTTAAGGCCCCTCCATACCTGGCACTCGCCCTGCGGCCGCAGGAGGTGCAACGCTTGCCACCACACCTCCCCTCCTACCTCAATCCAAGGCCCTAAAGAATCATTCCAAGTCTGGCAGAGATTTATCTGTATTTCCTCTAACCTGATTTACTGCATCCATTACTCCTAATGTGGTCTCCTCCACATTGGAGGGACTGAGCGCAAACTCAGGGACCGGTTCAGGGAACATCTAATTAATCCCACCTCCCAGTCACCAGCCATTTCAACATCCACTCCCACTCCCCCAATGACATGTCCATCCTGGGCCTGCTTCACCATCAAAATAAGGTCAGATGTAAACTGAAGGAAGAACACCTCATCTTCCACCTCGGAAGCTTACAACCACACGGCCTTGAAGTGGAATTTACCAGCGTCCAAATCTCTCCAATACTCCAATTGGCACTTAGCTAACTTCTGAAATAATTCAGCCCTTTGTTTCTATTTAACACATGTCCCCTTAAATGCCTCAGTCGAAACTGCCTCCACACTTCCAGATGGCCCTGGAAGTTCTATGTCCTTCTCCTAATTACTCACTGAGTGACCAAAGGTTTTTCTCACTTCACATTCGCTTTAAAATTGTGTGCACTGGCCCTCAATCCATTCATGAGTGGTAATGTTTCTCCCTGTCAACTCTGTTCGGATCCCTCATGATTTTGAAAAGTTCTTTCAAATTTCCTCTTGACCTTCTCCCCATAACTGAATTATCTCCTCCCACAACAATTGCCAGAAATCTCCTCTGCACACATTCATCATTCCTATAGTGTGTTGCTTAGTATGCAATACTGCAGCTGAGGTCTTATTCATAACCTCCCTCCTTTTGTACCCTCTGCCCTTGTTTATGAAGCCTCGAATACTGTATGCTTTACTATCAACTCTTTCTACCTGTCCCATCACCTTTCATGACTTACGTACATATATATGCAGGTTTCTTTACTCTGCACATTCTTTAGAATGGTACTCTTTATTTTATTCTGTCTCTCCATGTTCTTTGTTTTCTAGTCTCTTAAACTACCTTCCATCTCTGAGCCAATTCTGTGTCCATCATCACTTAAATTCAATGAGCTTTAATATTGATAGGTCTATATTTTTGTGGTATTTCAACAAACTAGTTTTGGTCAGATTTTGAAACAAATACAGTAACCTGATACATTTAGAGAAGCCATCAGAAGCCCTTTGCACTCAAGTCAAGATAACCATTAATTTGTTTTCCTTGATTAATTCAAAAGGAGCTGTTTTATGTCAAGTAGAACCCAATGTGGTTATATCCTTGAATTTAAATAAGCTATTTTATGCAAAGATATCATTGCATCTGACAAAACAAAATAAACAGCAGCTGAAAAGGAAATGTTAATATAGTTCTAAATGTTACTTTAGGGTTGTCTGCAAAGTTTATTTCAAAAGTCACAATCCACTTCTTGTGGTAGAGTACTAGAATTTCCTGCCTATGTATTTCTGCCTCTATTATTTTATTTACAAATAAATTCAGACGGTCATTTACCCTGTTTAAAACAATTCAATGGTGTAAAAATGTTGTGCTGATCCAAATAGAGCTGAAAATGTGTTGCTGGTTAAAGCACAGCAGGTTAGGCAGCATCCAAGGAACAGGAAATTCAACGTTTCAGGCCAGAGCCCTTAATCAGGAATGAGGAGAGGGTGCCAGGCAGGCTAAGATAAAAGGTAGGGAGGAGGGACTTGGGGGAGGGGCGATGGAGATGTGATAGGTGGAAGGAGGTCAAGGTGAGGGTGATAGGCCGGAGTGGGGTGGGGGTGGAGAGGTCAAGAAAAGGATTGCAGGTTAGGAGGGCGGTGCTGAGTTCAAGGGAATCGACTGAGACAAGGTGGGGGGGAGGGGAAATGAGGAAACTGGAGAAATCCGAGTTCATCCCTTGTGGCTGGAGGGATCTCCAGCATCTGCAGACGTCACTTTTTACTCTGATCCAAATAGAGTCATAGAGATGTATAGCACAGAAAGAGCAAGGTTTGTGAAGGTTTGTAGCTCAGGTTGAGGTTTAGGATGTAGGTTTGCTCGCTGAGCTGTAGGTTTGATAGAAACAGACCCTTCGGTCCAAGTCGTCCATGCCAACCAGATATCCCAACCTAATTAATCCCATTTGCCAGCACTTGGCACATATCCCTCTAAACCCTTCCTATTCATGTACCCATCCAGATGCCTTTTAAATGTTGCAATTATACCAGGCTCCATCACTTCCTCTGGTGGCTCATTCCACGCATGCACCACCCACCACATGAAAAGGTTGCCCCTTAGATCCCTTTTATATCTTTCCTATCTCACCATAAACCTATGCCATCTAGTCCTGGACACCCTCACCCCAGGAAAAAGACTTTGTCTATTTACCCAATCCATGCCCATGATGATTTTATAAACCTCTATGAGATCACCCCTCAGCCTTCGATGCTCCAGGGAAAACAGCCCCAGCATATTCAGCCTCTCCCTGCAGCTCAAATCCTCAAAACCTGGCAACATCCTTGTAAATGTTTTCTGAAACTTTTCAAATTTCACAACATTCTTTTGACAGGAAGGAGACCAGAATTGCACGTAATATTGCAAAAGTGGCCAAACCAAAGTCCTATTCTCCAGTATACAGCTTACCATGAGCAGGGTTCATTATTAGAGCTAAACTAGCCCCACCATGGCAGTAAACTTGCAGATTTGGTTCATAACAACAGATTATTAAAACCAATTACCGAATAATTTACATGAAAGGGTGTTAGGAAAAAGCATGACCCCAGGCAGAGACTTTAGGGCAGCCCAATGGTGTCATTGTAAAATTCTGGGAAATCAAACTGCACCATGGCAAATTTGCAGTTCCAGTCTACAGCCTGCTTCCAGTGTGGTGATAAAATCAGTTCGAAATTGAAACCTTACCATTTGCAAAGGAGTTACTTTAGGGTTGTCTGCAAAGCTTATTTCAAAAGTCACAATGTACTTCTTGTGGTAGAGTTCTAGAATTTATATTCTTTTTAACAAGTGAAGAAAAGCAAAAAGAGCAATTTGGACAGCAAATGCATTCAACCTGCACAGGTTTACCTCTTTAACCAGTAGGTTAGTGGTATGGAAGAGTGGCTTTGGGTGCTTCATTTTGAGAGGAAGCATCTGGGCTCCTCATAATAGCATAATAACATAAGAACACCACCCACAGGATTGCAGTTACTATCTTGTACTATTGTAGTTACTTTTGTAGTTGTATTACTGAAATGTGACAAGATAAACAAATCCCTTTCTGCAGTTTTATTTCTTTAAAAATCCCAAGTATACATACTCTGCGGCTGAACTTTTATCCTGTTGGAAGTAAGTGTAGTGGTAACTTTATGCTGCCAATGAATGCACCGATGTATTGACATGTCTTTGGCTCTGGCTTATTTCAGAGAAGCAGCTTCTGGGGGGTTGAAACTACTAGTCCACAGCCACGAGTAGCCATTTAAAGTGCTAATCGAGGGGAGTCTTCACTCACTCTTTGTTTTAGCCAAATGATGCATGGCCCTCTGATGTTCAAAGATGCTCCCAGCCTGATAATGCATGATCACAATGTCTCTGGGTGGGGTTGCCAGCTGTTCATAACTTTGAGTGCTCCTATTGCCACACTTCATTGTGTAGTCCACCTATTATCTTTAATTAGATGGGCTCCAGGTGGCCTCTGAATTGGCTGCTGCCTCTGAATGTCCTCTTTACAGAGTCCCACCAGGGACACCTCTAAACCCCCAATCCTGCAATTCAGCATATTGCCAGGATTAAAACCCTGGAATTAAAATTCAACCTCATTTGTCTGCCTGTTTTCTTTCTTTATTTATATTTTCTATTATTCAGCTGGCAACACAATTATGATCTGACAAAATGAAGTCACTGAGGCAGGTATGTGAATCATACTTTCTGTTTGTACTCAACATGCCCTTTAGCAGACCAGCCTATGAATTCTGCTCTTTAACTATCACCTGATTAAAAGTGATTGGGGCAGCAGTTCAGAAATGAGGATTTTCAAGTTATATGACACTGCCCTGTATGCAGGTAAGGAACTCCCCCGCTCACTATATTCTTGCTGACAAGTTTGAGACTTCACATAATAAAACTGTCTCCAGATTTCTGGATTTAGAATCTAACAATCTTTGATGTACTTTTTATTAGCAATAACAGCATATATCACAAATTTCTTTCAAACTTTATTTTATTTTCTTCTCTCTTTGAGGCTGTTTTATGTTAACTTTTGTATTTCTATCAACTTCACAAAATGTTTCACTCAACGAGTACTTATTTAAAAAGGGCTTAGATACTGCATCAGGCCTGACAGATGCAGGATGAATAAATAACGAAGATATAAAAAAGAAAGGTTGGACTTGAGTATGACTATTAATATAATACTGAAAATATTATTAACTAGGCTAACTAAATACACATCTGAAGAATGTTTGCCTCTGATATGAAGCAGGTGCTGCACTGGGAGAGTTAGCGTGCTTTGTGCACTTGCTGTGATGATTCATCCATGGTATTTCTTCAATGTGTATGTCATTCAGATAAAAGGTTCCGACCTGAAAAGTCAACTCAACTGCTCCTCTGATGCTGCTTGACCTGCTATGCTTTTTCCAGCTCCACACGTTATCGACTATGTCACTCAGAAGCAATCTACTTTCATTGCAACAAAGAAGACATAGAAATGATTGAACATTTTGTGATTCTTAACTAGAAAACAATCCAGATAGCTTAGGCCAAGTTTTCACAATTAAGGAGTACAAGTATAAACCAACAAACCTGAAACAATACTACAGCTTAGAGACTTTTATTTTCATTCAAGATCAGCTGATAAATGGAGCAAACTGATAGTACCTGTGATCAGTACGCATCAGCTATAACAAGGATTAAATTAGTATCTGGTTCCAAATGGAATTGAAAGCTATGAGTATAAAATGTTGCTTTCTGATGCAATAAGAGTCACATAAATATTGCCAGTAGTGTTTTATTAACTAGACTGCAATGATAGCAGATGTAATTTTAATTTTGCTTTATTGTCTGATGAAGAGTTTTTTTCTTCTTGTTCGATGCTGTAGGAGACAATATTACTTGTATGGAATTCCCTGGAGGAGAGAATGGGCTTATGAGCCATAACTTCATTATGAAATCTTTGTTTAACCAGTTTTTTTTTTGTGTTTCAAGGAGTGATTTTAAATGAAGTAAGAAAAGTAGAGATGGCACAGCCATCAATGGGGGTACAATTAAATGAAGAACGACCAAAGGGATTTTGACGATGTCCCAGAAATCACTTGGTGGGGGAGCTACAGAAATAAAGAAGGACTAGACTATGGAGAAATCTGCAAAAAAGGAAGAGAATTTTAAAATCAAGGTATTGCATTACCAGGAACTAATGTAAATCAGCAAACAGAGGGTGTGGGGTAAACAGATCTTAGTTTGAGTTAGGGCACATGTAGTAGAATTGTCGATGACCTCAAGTTTATGAAAGGTAGAATGTGAAGGGTCAATTAGGATTGCATTGGAATAGAAGAAAGTGGGGGTTGCAGATGCTGGAGATCAGAATGGAAAAGTGTGGCACTGGAAAAGCACAGCAGGTCAGGCAGCATCCGAGGAGCAGGAGAATTGACCTTTTGGGCATAAGTCATCAGGAATTTCTAACAGAGCTTAAAAATAATAGCTTAATCTTGCCAATATTTAATTGGAGGAAATGTTTGTTATCTAGTACTGGATTTATGACAAGCAATTTGACAATTTAGAGGCAGTGGAGGAGTTAAGGGTGGTGATGCAGAACCTGGTGCTTCTACAGTACCTGTGCAGAATGATTCACAGTTTTTGGATGTCATTCAGTATGTTAATGATATATGGTGAACGTGGTGGTGGTTGGCACTGGGGTAGGGCATGAGTGGAGGCAAGGATAAATATTTGGGAGACACCAAAGATAATGGAATTGGGAAGAGAAACTGTTGTATGTGATATTTTTACTTTGATCTCATGTATAAAAATGGAACAGGACTTTGCAATCTGAATGAGAATGAAATGGCATTGGAGGAAGATGGTTTGATCATAGAAACATAGAAAATAGGAGCAGGAATATGCAATTCAGCCCTTTGAGCTTGCTCTGCTATTAACTATGATCATGGTTGATAATCTAACTCAATACCCTGTCTTGCTTTTCTCCCTTTAACTCCAAGTATATAGCTATATCCAATTCCTTCTTGAAATCTTACAATGTTTTGCTTCAACTGCGTTCTGCGGTAGCCAAATTCACAGGCTCACTTCTCTCTAGGTGAAGAAATAGTGCCTCATCTCAGGAAATGAGGTGCCTCATCTCAGCCTAAATGGCTGCTTTCATATCCTTAAAATGTGAACCCTAATTCTGGACTCCATCACCTCTGAGAACATCATTCCTGCATGTACCCTGTCTAGTCCAGTTTTGTAGATTTCTATCAGATCTCCCTCATTCTTCTGAACTCCAGTGAGTATAATCCTAACTGATTCAACTTCTCCTCATACGTCAGTCTAGCCGTCAAAGCATTAGTCCAGTAAGCCTTTGCTGTACTCCTTCTATAATAAGAACATTTTTCCTCAGATAAGTGATATTGAGTTGAAAGGCATTGAATAGGCGTAGAGTTGAGGAACCACAAAGAAAAGGATTCTGATAGGAGTTGTATACGGGTCTCCTAGCTGTAAGCAGGACGTGAGAGAAAAAATAAATCAGGAGATAGAAAAAGCATTTTAAAAAGGTACTATTACAATAGTCAATAAGGATTTTAATATGCAGATGAACTGGGAAAATCCGCTACCAATCTGGGTTGGTAGCGGATCTCAAGAAAAGGAATTCCTGGAATGTCAGTGAAATAAGTTTTTGAAGCAGCTGTGGGGTAGAGCCCTATCAGGAATAGACAGTTCTGAATTTAGTGATGTGTGATGAGGCAAACTTGATTAGGGAGCTTAAAGTAAAGGAACACATTGAGGGGTAATAATTGTAATATGATAAAAGTCACTCTGTATTGTGAGAAGGAAAAGCTTGAATCAGATGTAATGGTATTACAATTGAGTAAAGGTAAGGTTTTTTCTTATTCACTCACAGGAGGTGGGTGTCTCTGGCTAAGCCAGCATTTATCATCCATTCCTAATTCCCAGACGACAGTTTAGAGTCAATCATATTGGAGTCTTATGCAGCCCAGATCAGGTAAGATTAGACTTACAGTGTGGAAACAGGCCCTTCGGCCCAACAAGTCCACACCGACCCGCCGAAGCGAAACCCACCCATACCCCTACATTACCCCTTACCTAACACTACGGGCAATTTAGCATGGCCAATTCACCTGACCCGCACATCTTTGGACTGTGGGAGGAAACCGGAGCACCGGGAGGAAACCCACGCAGACACGGGGAGAACGTGCAAACTCCACACAGTCAGTCGCCTGAGTCGGGAATTGAACCCGGGTCTTCAGGCGCTGTGAGGCAGCAGTGCTAACCACTGTGCCACCGTGCCGCCCAAAAGGATGACAGATTTCCTTCCCTAAAGGACATTAGGGAACCAGATGCATTTTCCTGATGATCATCATTAGACGCTTAATTCCAGATTCATTTTATTGAATTCAAATTCCATCAACTGCCATTGCAGGATTTGAACCTGGGTCCACAGAACATTAGTTGAGTTTCTGGATTAGTAGTCTAGCAATAATGCCACCAGGCTCTCAACTGAAGTACAAAATAAATAAGGGAGGAGCTTGCCAGTGTTGACTAGAAGGAGAGTCTCACAGGGAAGACATTGGAGCAGTAATGTTTCATCTTCTCCGTCCTTATTGCTTTCTTAGTTATCCACTGTGTTTCGGTTTCGCATTAATTTTCACCACATTGTCTGCTTTTTTTCTTTTGCTTTGATGCTGTCCCTAGTCAACTGTGATTGCCTCATCCTCCCTTTTAATATCTTTCTTCTTCCTTCTGATGAATTTCTGCTGCACCTCCCGAATTACCCCACAACATCCTTCTGAATAGGAAGGAGACCAGAATTGCACGCAATATTCCAAAAGTGGCCTAACCAATGTCCTGTACAGCCGCAACATGACCTCCCAACTCAATGCTTTGTCTGATAAAGGAAAGCATACAAACGCCTTCTTCACTATCCTACCTACCTGCGACTCCACTTTTAAGGAACTATGAACCAGCACCCTAAGGTCTCTTTGTTCAGCAACACTTCCCAGGATCTTATCATTAAGTATATAAGTCTTGCCCTGATTTGCCTTTCCAAAACACTGCACCTCACCTTTATCTAAATTAAACTCCATCTGCCACTCATTGACCCATTGGTCCATCTGTCAAGATCCAGTTGTGCTCTGAGGTAATGTTCTTCGTTGTCTACTTACCTTCAATTTTGTTGTCATATGCAAACTTACTAACCATACTTCCTGTGTTCACATTCAAATCATTTATATAAATAACAAAAAGCAGTGGTCCCAGCATCAATTGTTATGGCACACCACTGGTCACAGGCCTCCAATCTAAAAAGCAACCCTCTGTCTTCTACTTTAAACCAATTCTGCATCCAAATCACTAGTTCTCCCTGTATTCCATGTGATCTAACCTTGCTAAACGGTCTGCCGTGAGGAATTTAGTCAAACGCATTACTGAAGCCCATATAGATCACATCCACCTCTCCGACCTCATCAATCCTCTTTGTTGCTTCTTCAAAAAACTCAATCAAGTCAATGAGATATGATTTCCCATGCACAAAGCCAAATCAGTCCCTGCCTTTTCAAATTTGTGTAAATCCTGTCCCTCAGGATTCCCTGCAACAACTTGACCACCACCAAAGTCAGGCTCACCAGTCAATACTTCTCTGGCTTTTCCTTACCATCTTTCTTATATAGTGGCATAACCTTAGCCAACCTCCAGTCTTCTGATACCTCACTTGAGGCTACTGATGATACAAATATCTCAGCAAAGGGCCCAGCAATCATTTCCCTAGCTTCCCACAGAATTCTACGGGAAAATCTGATCAGGTCCCAGAAAGTTATCCACCTTTATGCAATTTAAGACGTCCAGCACCACCTCCTCTGTAAAATGGGCATTTTTCAAAATGTCAGAATCTATTTCCTAACGTTTTATATCTGTCGTATCCTTTTCCACAGAAAACACAGATTCAAAATACTTGTTTAGTATCTTCCTATTTTCTGTGGTTCCACACAGACAGCCTTGCTAATCTTTAAGGGGTCCTATTCTCTGTCTAGCTACTCTTTTGTCCTTAATATATTTATAAAATCCCTTTGGATTCTCCTTAACCCTATTTACCAAAGCTATCTCATGTCTCCTTTTTGCCTTCCCGATTTCCCTCTTATACTTTTCTAAGGATTCACTCGATCTCTGCTGTCTATGCCTGACATATGCTTCCTCCATGTTCTTGATCAAAACCTCAATTTCTCTAGTCATTCAGTATTCCCTACACCTACTAGGCTCCTGAAATGTCATGAGCTTTCCTCTCTGGTACTCCAGATATCCACAACCCTCTGGGTAATAAAAAGAAAAATAAGGTTGACCTGCTGTCAGAAGGAACATGTATCTCAATGAAAAAGGACAGCACATCCTGTTTTCAGGAGGTGGCATGATGGCTTAGTGGTTAGTACTGCTGCCTCACAGTGCTAGGGACCCGTCTCGAAGATAACTGTCTGTGTGAAATTTGTCCATTTTCCCCATCTCTGCGGGGGTTTCCTCGCACAATTCAAAGATGTGCAGATTCGGTGAATTCAGGAATAGGTTCGGTGTAGGTTGGGTGCATTAGTTGGGGTTGTAGGGGGATGGGTCATGGTTCAGTGTGGACTTGTTGGGCTGAAGGGCCTGTTCCCATGCTGTTGGAATTTTAATTCTAACTCCTTCCAACAAAGAGTAGTGAAAATCTGGAACTCGCAGTTGGAGAAGCTGTCAAGGTTGGGATTTGATTTTTCAGGGTGGCACGGTGGCTCAGTGGTGAGCACTGCTGCCTCACAACGCCAGTGACCCAGGTTCGATTCCTGCCTTGGGTAACTATCTGTGTGGAGTTTGCACTTTCTCCTGGCGTCTGTATGGGTTTCCTCCGACAATCCAAAGATGTAAAGTTTGGTGAATTGGTCATGCTAAATTGCCCATAGTGTTCAGGGATGTGTAGGTTAGGTGCATTAGTAAGGGTTAAATGTAGAACAGCAGGATGTGGGTCTGGATGGGTTACTCTTCGGAGGGTCGGTGTGGACTTGTTGGGCCGAAGGGCCTGTTTCCACACTTGTTGGAATTCTAAATAATTCTTCATATTGTTCCAAAATATTTCCCACCCCATCACCTGCCCAAGCGATAGCCACGCCCCTCAGACCCGTGGCTCCGTCAGCATGGCCCTCTTGATTGACAGTTGGTGCACGGCCCGTTCCGTGCTACGATTGGGTGGCCGGTCGTGCAGCCGCAGATTGGAGGGACCGCTCGCGCCGGAGCCGTTGGGGGGAAGAGTGGGCGGACGAGGAGAGGCAACGCCAGCCGCCATCTGCATCACGGTCGGCGGCGCAGACAGAGAGGGCCGTCTAAAATGCCGGCTTCCCGCGTTCTCCTGAGGTCGGCCCAGATTACTCGAGGTGAGTACGTGAGGACGGACTCAAGGTCAGGAGAGGCCGGGCTGACATTGTCACCGGGGCCTGTCGCCCCGGGTCCTGCCCCAGCCTTAACCAGGGTTTCGATGTTGGATGTGTGGAGCCTCCCCCCTCTGTCTCCATCCCCTCCGCGCTGCAGTCCCGAGTTTTCGCTGAGACGTTAAACCAAGGTCCCATCTCTTGGTGGAATAAGGATGATAGTCTGAAGTGTTGGTCATATTCGACTCAGAAGTCGTTCATCTGTCTGCAAAAACCTGACGGTTTTCTGTTTACCTTCCCACACATCCATTGCGAAAAAAAGTTGGTCCTCGAATAATGCTGAGTTTCTATTTCTCCACTGCACCAACTGGATGTTTAGTTTAAAGTATGCACAGCTTCCTGAATATTAATCCTGAATGTGTATCCTTTTGTTGTCAACCTGTGTCTGCTTGTCCTCCATTCGTAGTTTGAATTCATTTTAAGGCTTGTATTTTACTTATTGCCTCGATAAGATTACCTTTCTAACTTCCAGAGAAGGTGATAAGCTTTGTTTTTAAATAGAATGTTTTAGTCTGGAGTGCTGTAGTTAAGTAGGTGGTTCAAGTGGTTCTGTTTAAAAACTATAACAAGTCATTGGATATATGGTTGTAAAAGTAAAATTTGATAACGCTTTAAGGTTTGATGAGTGGAGCCTCCCTTTAATATACTCTGCAATTCTTCCAAATCTGAAAAGCCAAGGATTCTTCAATTCCACATACTCTGGCTTCTAAAGCATGTAATGGTTAAAATGACATAACACCAGGTTATAATTCAACAGGTTTAATTGGAAGCACACTAGCTTTTGGACCGTCGCTCCTTCATCAGGTGACGTATATTCCTGATGAAGGGTTTTTTCCCCGAAATGTCAATTTTACTACTGCTCGGATGCTGCCTGAACTGCTGAGGTTTTCCAGTACCACTCTAATCTAAACTTTGGTTTCCAGCATCTGCAGTCATTGTTTTTACCTAATGATTAAAATGATTCAGTTCTGCAGAAGGATTACTAGACCTGAAATGTTAACTCTGATTTCTGTCCACAGATGCTGTGAGACTTGCTGAGCCTTTGCAGCAATTTCTGTTTTTGTTAATGATTAAAATTGTTTTTTTTGTGCTGCTTCCCTGGAATTTTTGACCAGAAAACTACAATTTCATTGCACATTTCCCTAGTATCTTTTGGTTTCTGTCATTGCACTGCATTAGATTAGATTACTTACAATGTAGAAACAGGACCTTCAGCCCAACAAGTCCACACCGACCCGCTGAAGCGTAACCCACCCAGACCCATTCCCCTATATTTACCCCTTCACCTAACACTACACGGGCAATTTAGCATGGCCAATTCACCTAGCCTGCGCATTTTTGGATTGCAGGAGAAAACCGGAGCACCCGGAGGAAACCCACGCAGACATGGGAGAATGTGCAAACTCCACACAGTGTCACCTGAGACGAGAAATGAACCCAGGTCTCTGGTGCTGTGAGGCAGCAATGCTAACCACGTGCCACCGTGCCGCCCATTGGTTAGACTTAAAACGTTAGGTAAAACAGAGGCTTCCTGATCCTCCTTGATTGCATACTTAATCATTTTCACAACATTTATGAAATACATATCTTGCCCACTTGTTGAGTATTACTTGCAGGAAGGATCATTTGTTTGTCAAATTTAATCTTCTATTGTACTATTCATATTTTGTCAAGGTCATTCTTCTTAATCCTTCACCTACTGAGGTCTGTCTGCTAGTTCAATTCGATGTAAAAGATCCTCTGGAACACCAGAGGGGTCTTCTGGCTACCTATCATGAACCAATATTTCATGTTTCTTCAGCTATTTGTGCCTGTCTTTGTTTACATAACAAGTGTTACAATTCATTATTTGGAATTTTTTGAAACATTTAGATCCTGGATTATTTTCTAAAGTAATGCCTAAGATCTGCCTCTAAAAACTGAAACTCCATTCCATTCTCTCAAAACTCCATTCCATTTTAGGATCTGCTATGTGCTCCTCTGCCATATTTAAATAAATTGCAGAGGTTTAATGCATTGATAAATGTATATATGAATGTGTAATATTTTTGTTCTGATACTATAATGTTACATTAAATTTTAGACATGTTTCCTCCTTTGTGGTCATGACTTTGTTTGCACCAAGCAGTTTGCAATGTCAGGTTACTGGCAGTGTTCAAAATTCATTATTTCCAATTTCAGAACATTACTGAGTGTCACAAGAGCCAAATTTGTTCTGGGCAATAGATTTTTGTTTTACAGCTGAGATATAAATGCAAGAGGTTTTCAAAAAGGAACACCTGATCCAGCCCTCAAAGGTGTGGGTGACATGATGATATATGTAGGCAGAGTAGCGTACTGAAGTGATAAAGTTAGGTCCACAATTTTAGCTTGGCTGGTGAAAGAAAGATTGTCTTCATAAACAGATACAGTATTTAGCATGCCACTTGTTTCAAAGCCAAACAAAAAAGAAGCATGAAGGATTGCATCATGTTTGCGCAAATGAAATTAAGTGTAAAACTTGCTTTATTTAGTCTTTTGTATATAAACAAGTGGATACAATTATCTATCGTAAATCCATAAGAAATAGTTTGGCCCCTTGACCCTGTTCCACCATTCAATAGGATCATAGCTGATCCAATATTCCTCATATAAAAAACCTTAAGAAATAGAAAAGGATTTTGGTGCTGGGTCCACTTATATAAATGATAAAAAGAAGTGATTTGAATATAGGAGGAATGGTTAGTAAGTTTGCAAATGACACCAACATTGATGGTACAGTGGTTGATGAAGAAGATTATCTCCAAGTACAGCAGGACCATCATCAGATAGGCCGTGGAGTGGCTGATGGAGTTTAATTTAAATAAATGTGAGGTGTTGCATTTTGGTAAGGCAAATCAGGGCAAGACTTGTACACTTATATAGGGTCCTGGGGAGTGTCGCTGAACTAGGAGACTTTGGGTGCAGGTTCACAGTTCCTTGAAGATGGAGTCACAAGTAGACAGGATAGTGAAGGTGGTGTATGGTTTACATGCCTCTGTTGATATAGGTTGTGTTGCGATGCGTTGCGTATAGACATTGGAATGACTTGCTGTGGCTGTACAGGACATTTGTGAGGCTGTTTTTGAAATACTGTATCTCCCTGATGTAGGAAAGATGTTGTGAAACTTAAAAGGGTGCAGGAAAGATTTTCAAGGATGTTGCTGGGTTTGGGAAGTTTGAGGTATTGGGAAGAGGCTGAATAGCCTGGGGCTTTTGTCCTATAGCGTCAGAGATTGAGGGATAACATTATAGAGATTTATGAAATCATATGGGGAATGGATAGGATGAATTGCCAAAGTATTTTTCCCAAAGTAAGGGAGTCCAAAACTAGAGTGCATAGGTTTAAGGTGAGAGGGAAAGGATTTTAAAAGGGACCTGAGGGGTAACTTTCTCATGCAACGGTGGTGCGTGTATGGAATGAGCTGCCAGAGGAAGTGGTGGAGACTGGTTTGATTACAAGATGCAAAAAACATCTGGATGGATACGTGAATAGGAATGGTTTAGCGAAAAAGGGGCCAAATGTTGTAAATAAGTGGAACAAACACAGAACTGTTAATCCAGAGATCCAACTAATGTTTTGGGCACCCAGATTCAAATCTCACTATGGCACGTTGTGGAATTTGAATTCAATAAAAATCTGGAATTAAGAGTCTAATGTTAACCGTGAATCCATTGTCGATTGTCAGAAAAATCTATCTGGTTCACTAATGTCTTTTAGGGAAGGAAACTGCCATCCTTACCTGGTCTGCCCTAAATACAACTCTTGATCCAGACCATGTGGCTGACTTTGATCGCCTCTCTAGGCAATTAGGGATTGGCAGTAAATGCCCTCACCCCATGAATAAATGAAAGGAACTGCATTAATTCAGGATATCTGATTGGCATAGACAAGTCGGACCAAAGGATCTGTTTAGATACAATACCACTCTCTTACTCTGTCATTACCCTGAACAATCCCTGTTGTGATGTGCTGAAGCTGAGACGACTGACTTCCAGCAACCACAGCCTTTTTTTTTTGGTGCCAAAACTAATGGTTTTGGAGAGGTTACTAGTTCAAACTTCTATTTGCATTACTCACGTCCCAGCTACTTTGGGTTTTTAGATGTCTGTTGTGTCTCTTTTGCAATATTACATCTATTTTGCACATATAATATAATAAAGAACTTTTTTAATAGCAAAATGGATGGAGCACTGCTGTAGGCAATGTTTGAACAGTTTAGTAAATAAGCATATTTTCTGTTTTCAGTTTTTACTCGTTCTGCTTTCACTGCAAGGAAACCTGACTACACAAATCCCAACTGGTTGCGTGTTGGTCTAGCATTTGGAAGCACGATAGCACTGTGGGTGATGGTAAGTAATTCTGTAAAAATATGTGAAGGAAAAGACAGGGGCAATTGTTCCAATAGTCAACACCTTACTTACCCATAATAACTTAATTGTTAAACTAGAAAACAAATGTATGACGTTACAATTGTATGGTAAATGTGAAAATAAACATTTTCCAGTTTATGCAATAAATAGAAACTTTGAGTTCTGCTGTTATTAATAGTTTTGGAAAATTGGTGTGGCGTAAGGAGAGGCTGTAAGTCAGAAGGCTTGATATGGTGGGAGTGAGGCGGGGAGGAGTTCTCGGAATGCACCCAATTGGTTGAAGGTGCAAAAAACAATGTTAAAACAAAATTTATGACTTTAAATGAGATATTAGGCTTCAAACACTTGATTTAAAGCAGGCAATGGTAAACCGATGATGTGAAACGAAGATTCTGGTTCAGACTTTCTCAATATATAATCATGACAAAAGCATTGTTTCCATAAGCTGATTCAATGCATCTTGGTGGTAAATTTGCACATTATGCTGACTCTGGCTCTCTGAAATTTGCACATTATGCATGCCATAAATGAGGTAGCATGTCAATTATACTTTTATTCTGAAGTGATCAACCAGAAACCCCACAATTCCCAATGCACTGACCTAGGAACTGTCAAAGTTGCTTAATATCAGACTGTTACATTTTAAAAAAACTTATCTATAAATGCATTTTTGGCCAATGCTACCATCAGGTGAAACATCATGTGCTCTTTTAAACTTGTGTCCAGTAATAAATCAGTGTAAATAAAGTCATCCTAGCCAAAGAATTGTAAGTACATTTTGTGGACTGGCACTAGGTAGCAAGTATAAAGTTAAAAGGCTTTTGACTGATTTTTCTACCAAAAGAAATTCTTCCTCCAGATACTTACAAGCTGATTGTACAAAACCTTTTTAAAATAAGAAACTGTTTAAACCTATTTGGAAGTTGCATTACATTTTAGTTTAATCACAATGTACAGGCGAATGTTATTGAATGTTTGATTTGACTGTGTCTACAATTACCACAATGGTTACTCTAAATCAGAAATATTTTGCTTGATGAAACTTTGTATGGTTTCAATTACTATCGAGTAGTAGTGTGAGTACATGGGGCAACAGCGCATGTGCAGATGGATCGCAGTGCACCTATCCTGCATTTGGAATATGTACTACTTTTATTTGCAAACAAAATAATTGCACAGAAGTAGAACAAGTTCACGATCACATTAATACTTACTAAATACTGATTTGTCTGCCAATATTTATTTTAGAAACATCCTTTTAAGAAACTTACACAGTATGATAATCTATAAATTGGAGTAAAGCAGTCTTCAATAGACTTCTCAATGTGATGCTCTTAAATAGTTCAAATGATGCTTTGCACAGTGCAGAGTCCAACTGTCACTTTCGACTCTAGAAATATTCTGAAGTACATATTTCATGTTCATCTGAACTTTGAATAGCAAGTTATCGATCAATCAAATTCTGATTGATAATGCCTATATTTTATGTGAATCTACATCTTCCCTGTAAGCTCATGCATATTTGACTTGCCAGCAATCAAAATCATGCATTTGACTGGAACTTCAAAAATTTTCACAGTCCGTTAAATTGTAGTTTAGTTTAGCTAAATCTTGAAAGCCATTGGAGCATTGTTTTAAAAATCACATTGAGTCCCCTGCTACCAATACCAGTCTAATCTCAGTGGTGGGAAAGTTATTGGAAAAATGTGAGGGGCAGCATATATCATCACTTAAAGAGACACGGACCAATCAGGAATAGTCAGCATGGATTTGTTAAAGGAAGTTTGTGTTTGACAAATTTGATCCAACTTTCAGAAGAGGTAACCAGAAATGTTTCTCAGAATGATATATTTGATCTGCTCTACAGGGGCTTTAAAAAGAATTTTGATAATGCAGACAAGTCCAAAAAAAAGACTCTGTGCACTCCAGGGTAGATTAGCATATTGGATCCAAAGTTTGCTAAAAGACAGGAAGGGGAGAGATAATTTTGTAACTGGAAGTCTGATTTCTGTGGGATACCACAGGGGTCAGTGCAGGGCCCTTGCTAGTTGTGGTCTGTATTAAGAATGGGTTTTAAATATTGGGGTATGATCAAGAAGGTTGCAAATGACAGGAAAATTGATAGCATGGTAAACATTGAGTTTAGCCATAAACTGGAGGAGGATATTAATGGACTGGTCAAGTGGCCAGACAGTGGCAAATGGAATTTTACTTGTAAAATTGAGAGGTAATACATTTAATGAATCAAGATATTATGCTATCAATGGAAGCATTTGGAAAGTCCAGAAGATCAGATGGTTTATATCCACATATGGTGTTCATATCCACAGATCCCTGAAGATAGCAGGGGTGGATAGATAAGAATGGTTAAGAAATATATGGGATACTTGCATTTAATATTAGTTGAGGCATAGAATACAAATGCAAAAAGGTTGTGCTGGAACTATATAAAGTGCTAGTTAAACCATAACTGGACTACTGCATGCCATTCTAGTCATCTCATTTTAGGAAGAATGTGATTGCACGTAGAGAGCAGGTCAGAGGAGATTTAGTGTGATGCAGCCTGTTCTTTAGGGTCTGAGCTGAGAAAAGATTGGATAAACTGGGACTGTTTTCCTTGGAGTAGCAAAGGTTGAGATGGTGGGAAGCTGATAAAAAGATGTATAAAATTATTAGGGACATAGAGTGGATAGGGAGGCAGTTTTTCCATGAGTACAGGGCTCAATAAGATTTAAGGGGAGTATTGAGACAGTATTTTGCAGAGTGGTGGGAGTCTGGAACTTGCTTTCTGAAAAGGTTGTTGAATCAAACTCTAACATTTAAGCAATACTTATTTTCAGTTGTGTTGCCATAGCATTCAGAGAATTGGGCCAAGAACTGGAAAATGTGATTTCTGTACTGAAGACTTGTTGACTGGTTTAGACACAATGGGCCAAATGGCTTCCCTCTGAGTGTCTACAATAGAGAATCCAACTTAACATCTGTCAAAAAGTATTTCTAATTTTTTCATAATAGAATGACTTTCTTTATCCAGAGTCATCATTTCCCCCTTTTAAGGTTGACTTCAAGTAGGTTTGCATCATGTGGATACTGTAGTAAGTTAATTCTTGAAAATCCCTGTGTGCTCTTAGTCAGTTCCTCCCTCCAGGTAAGAATAGTTTGCATTCTCTAATAACTGAGGAAAATACGGTTTTTGGATGGCAATGATTCAACTGAATTTGCAAAAGCAATGCTTGTGGCAGATCCCCTATAAACAGTGGGCTGCATTTTGGCTAGAAAATCATACGTGAACCAACTGCTGCAATTTACTTGGGGAAGGCCCTTGCATTGAATAAATTTAGATGGTTGGTAGCATTTATTTTTCATTCATGAAATGTGGGCACCACTGACTAGGTCAGCAATACACCTTTCACTGTACTCTTGTATTCCTATGTTTGAGTACATGTGGCAATAAAATTGAATTCTAAAATGTTATTCATCTTCCCTAAATTACTTTGGAACTGGTGGTGGTGGTAAACTGCCTTCTTGAATAAGTGCATACCTTGGGTTGTAGGGGCACCCAAGGTGCTGTTACGAAGGAAGTTCCAGTACACGCTGCTGCCACTGTGCATAGGTGGTGAAGGGAATGAACGTTGAAGTTGGATGAGTCGCTAGTCAAGTGTGTGAAGGTGGATGCGTTGCTAGTCAAGTAGACTGCTTTGTACTGTATGGTTTCAAGCTTCTTGTTGTAGCTGTACGCATCTAGGTAGCTGGAGCATAACCTTGTGGACAGTGGGCAGGCATTATTTGCTACAGAGATCTTAGCATTTGACTATCTCTTGTAATCACAATATTGCCTGTCCATTTTTGTTTCTGGCCACTGATAACCTATAGTCATTGTTATTGGGGATTTAGCAATAATAATGCTGTTGAATTTCAATGGGTGGTTGGTTAGATTCTGTTTTGTTGGAGATGGTCATTGCTTTGCACTTGTCACATGAATGTTACCTGCCAGAAATCAGCCTAAGTCTGGATGTTGACCATGTCTTGATGTATGTTTACCTGGACTGCTATAATACCCGAGGAGTCATGAATGATGTTGAACATAGTGTGTTCATCAGCAAATATCTTCACTTCAGACCTTATGGAGGGAAGATGAAGCAGCAAAAGACGGTTGGGCCTAGGACACTATCCTGAGGAGCGACTTTGTGACCATCACCATCTTCTTTTTTTCTAGGTATGACTCCAACCTGCAGTCCCTGACCTCCCATTGACTCTTGATGTGTTGGAGACAAATGCTGCCTTGATGTCAAAGGCAGTCACTTTCATCTCATCTTGAGTTCAGCTCTCTTGTGCATGTTACAGCCTTGGTCCATTTAAGGTCAGGAGCTGAGTTACCCTGATAGAACCTAAATTGAGCATGACTGAGAAAGTTATTGCTATGAAATTGCCACTTGGCAGCACTGTCAACAATCCCTCTGTCATAGAGTTATACAGCACTGAAAAAGACCCTTCGGTCCAACTTGTCCATGCCCAGCAAATATAGAACTATAGAACAATACAGCACAGAACAGGCCCTTCGGCCCACGATGTTGTGCCGAACATCTATCCTAGATTAAGCACCCATCCATGTACCTATCCAATTGCCGCTTAAAGGTCGCCAATGATTCTGACTCTACCACTCCCACGGGCAGCGCATTCCATGCCCCCACCACTCTCTGGGTAAAGAACCCACCCCTGACATCTCCCCTATACCTTCCACCCTTCACCTTAAATTTATGTCCCCTTGTAACACTCTGTTGTACCCGGGGAAAAAGTTTCTGACTGTCTACTCTATATATTCCTCTGATCATCTTATGAACCTCTATCAAGTCACCCCTCATCCTTCGCCGTTCCAACGAGAAAAGGCCGAGAACTCTCAACCTATCCTCGTACGACCTATTCTCCATTCCAGGCAACATCCTGGTAAATCTTCTCTGCACCCTCTCCAAAGCTTCCACATCTTTCCTAATGTGAGGCGACCAGAACTGCACACAGTACTCCAAATGTGTTCTAACCAAAGTCCTGTACAGCTGCAACATCACTTCACGACTCTTGAATTCAATCCCTCTGCTAATGAACGCTAATACACCATAGGCCTTCTTACAAGCTCTATCCACCTGAGTGGCAACTTTCAAAGATCTATGTACATAGACCCCAAGATCCCTCTGTTCCTCCACCTGACTAAGAACCCTACCGTTAACCCTGTATTCCACATTCTTATTTGTTCTTCCAAAATGGACAACCTCACACTTGGCAGGGTTGAACTCCATCTGCCACTCCTCAGCCCAGCTCTGCATCATATCTAAGTCCCTTTGCAGCCGACAACAGCCCTCCTCACTGTCCACAACTCCACCAATCTTCGTATCATCTGCAAATTTACTGACCCACCCTTCGACTCCCTCATCCAAGTCATTAATAAAAATTACAAACAGCAGAGGACCCAGAACTGATCCCTGCGAAACTCCACTTGTAACTGGGCTCCAGGCTGAATATTTACCACCTACCACCACTCTCTGACTTCGACCGGTTAGCCAGTTTTCTATCCAGTTGGCCAAATTTCCCACTATCCCATGCCTCCTGACTTTCCGCATAAGCCTACCACGGGGAACCTTATCAAATGCTTTACCAAAATCCATGTACACTACATCCACTGCTCTACCCTCATCCACATGCTTGGTCACCTCCTCAAAGAATTCAATAAGACTTGTAAGGCAAGACCTACCCTTCACAAATCCGTGCTGGCTGTCCCTAATCAAGCAGTATCTTTCCAGATACTCATAAATCCTATCCCTCAGTACCCTTTCCATTACTTTGCCTACCACAGAAGTAAGACTAACTGGCCTGTAATTCCCGGGGTTATCCCTATTCCCTTTTTTGAACAGGGGCACAACATTCGCTACTCTCCAGTCCCCTGGTACCACCCCCGTTGACAGTGAAGACGAAAAGATCATTGCCAACGGTACTGCAATTTCCTCTCTTGCTTCCCACATAATCCTAGGATATATCCCGTCAAGCCCGGGGGACTTGTCTATCCTCAAGTTGTTCAAAATGTCCAACACATCTTCCTTCCTAACAAGTATCTCTTCTAGCTTACCAGTCCGTTTCACACTCTCCTCTTCAACAATACGGTCCCTCTTGTTCGTAAATACTGAAGAAAAGTACTCATTCAAGACCTCTCCTATCTCTTCCGACTCAATACACAATTTCCCACTACTGTCCTTGATCGGACCTACCCTCGTTCTCGTCATTCTCCTGTTTCTCACATACGCATAAAATGCCTTGGGGTTATCCTTGATCCTATCCGCCAAGGATTTTTCATGCCCTCTCTTAGCTCTCCTAATCCCTTTCTTCAGGTCCCTTCTGGCTATCCTGTATCCCTCCACTGCCCTGTCTGAACCCTGTTTCCTCAACCTTATGTATCCTAAACTGATTAGTCCCATTAACCAGTATTTGGCATACATCCCTCTAAACCCTTCCTATTTATGTGCCCATCCAGATGCCTTTTAAATATTGTAATTATACCTGCCTCCACTAGCAGCTCATTCCATAAACACACCACTCTGCGCGTGGGAAAAGTTGTTCCTTAGATCCTTTTTCAACCCTCCCTTCTTACCTTATACCTATGCCCTCTAGATTTAGACTCTCCTACCCTGGGAAAAGACCTTGGCCATTCACCCTACCCATGGCCCTCATGATTTTATAAACCTCTATAAGATCACCCTGTGCCTCCAATGCTCCAGGGAAATAAGCCCCAATCTATTCAACCTGTCCCTATAGCTCAAACTCTGTCACTTTGCTGTTCGAGAGTAGACTGAAAGGCGGTAACTGGCTGTATTGGATTTGACTGAAATTTCATGGGCAAGATATAATTGGGCAATCGGGGATTTTTGTTGCATTGTGGTAGTGTCCTGATTCAAGCACCACCTGCACTAGCTGTGTCACAGCATGTCTGAATAGGTTGATTTAAATTAATTTTAACTAGGCAATTTTCCACAGTGTTAGGTAGATGCATATCACCAGTGACGTGCATTACCCACTGACAGATGGAGGAAAAAACCATTCGTATGTACTTACAATTATTATGTGGTGTTTGTTCAGATTAGTCCTGTCATGAGTGGTCATTAGTAACAATTGATTGCTGCTCAGTTGTTCTATAAAGGGTCTTTTAAAAAATTAATATTTCTGTTGTTAGGACAAGTTTGTAAAAATGTCATTCAGAATGGATGCATCACTTTATAGCAGAGTCCATTTTCTGACCTTTGTTAGTAAATGCAAGACAATTCAAAACTATGTGTAAAGTCTCTCATCTTTCTTTCTCACCTCCTTTAATGCATGCCATGCATAAGAAAACAAATTTGTTTTGAGCGATCACTACCAAAGATCGTGGTCTATACCTTGTGCCTTGCTCCCAACAATCTTGTGTGTTCATTCAGACCTTGGTGGCCATCATTCATGTGTAAATATCAGAAGTAGAAAAGAGTTAACAATGTAAAACCTCATGTTAATCTCAATACTAAGAGTTACTGGACAATATGCAGGAAACATACCAATTTATCTGTTCCTTACAGATTTAAAAACTCACGCTAAGATAGCATTTTCAAGAAATGAATTGGAATGCTTTTGTTTCCTTCTCCCTTTTTTAGGGGTACTTCTGTCTCTCCATTTTTTTCCTATTTAAAAACTGACATGGTATGATCCTGTGGTCAGCAATATGGATGCATTGAAGCATATAACACTGCTCTGCTGCTGCCCCACCCATTGAAGACTAACACTACAAGTTAGAGATTTGCAAAACATTTGATTAAGTTCATTCAGTTGATTAAGTTCATTGTATGAAATACCTTTATGAAAGCATTCTCTACAAGTCGAGTTTATTGTGCACCATTCTGTTAAATGTTCAGCTCTTCAACCAACATGAACATGATGTCCAAGAATACAAAGCACATCATGGAATCAAGTAACTGACCAACTGCCGTTCTATGCACAGTAAGTAAAAAATTTCAATATATTATTAGCCATATATGTTTAGAATGAGACAAATTCAGCAAGGAATTTGTCACATTGCCATTGTTTAGGAGGTTGTTCAAAGCTACCTTTCATCTAAGAAAGTCATGATCAAACTGTACAATATACTGGACAGATTGTGCCTTTAATGTTGCATCCATTTGAATGCTGTGTCCACTTTGACTAACTAGGAAAGATTTGCTTGTGGGAGACGATACACAAGGCTGTCTGACTATCGGGGATCTGAATAATGAGAATAGCAGGTACCTAAGAGATCATTTAATAGAGTTTAAGGCATTGAAGGGGAAGAAAAACATGAACCTGAAATAGTGCTCTGAGTTGAGTTGAAGGTTATAAAAAGGTGACACATTTTCAAGCTAGCAAAACATAAATTTTAGACTCATTTCAGGAAGTTCTCAGCATGAACAATGTACTTCCACAGTGATTCCACCTCTTTCTCAGACTGTTGTCTCAGCCTCCACTGGCTTGTAAGCATCAAATAGGTGTCTTGTTTGTTCTGATGATTAGTCACTGAGCCCAAAAGGTGGACTGTGCTTACTCTCCACAGATGCTGCCAGACTGGCTGAGTTTATCCAGCAATTTCTGTTTTTGTTTTAGGTATCATTTTTGGCCTTGAGCTGGACAGCTGAAGCTACATGTCCCATCATGAGGATTACATGCCTCCACCTCCAATTAGAGAGATTTAAACCAATCTTTGGATAAGCACATGGATGATGATGGGATAGTGTAGGGGGACGAGCTGAGAGTAGTTGACAGATCGGCGCAACATCGAGGGCCAAAGGGCCTGTTCTACGCTGTATTGTTCTATAATGCCTGCCTTATTCCATCTTCTTTGAAACAGTAAACCAAGTTTTTTTGATTTCAAAGTCCACAGTTACAATGTTCCCTAATCATCCTTCCATCTTCATCCTCAAACTTGACATCATCCAAACTTTGGCTGCCTGTATCTTAAATCTATGCTATGTCCTGTTCACCATTACCCCATATGCTCGTTGATCTACTTTGGCTGCTGTCTGCCCTTCCATTGATTTTAACATTCCCAAATTATTACATATGTACAACAGTAGGCCATTCAACTCCACAAAAAACTGCCACCAAATTAGATTGCAGATGATCTGTAGACAGATTTTGGCAGGTCAATGGTAATTAGCATGGTCATGGTCACTGAAACATGCTAAACATGTGCCATCACCTGCTCTGACAGGATTAGTACCTGTCACCAGGGCATTAGTCCAGTAATATTGCCACAAAACCACCAGCTCCCAGAATTGAGAGAGCAAATTTATGCATATCCTAGCCCTCTTTCTCTTCCTTGTTGACCTCATTTTCTTCCTTACCTGATTTACACCTTTTACCCCTTTTTTTTTAATCCTGAAGAGTGTGACTTATGTTGGATATATGGTGAGTCTCAAACATCTTTGGGTAACCTGGCTAAGATATCATGATTTGTGTGGATAATTAATATTCATGGGCTATTGGACCATGGGGCAACTCTAAGTTTAATAAGTGCAATCAAGATTTCTAACTTTCGGGGCGGCATCATAGCTCAGGGACCTGGGTTCGATTCCAACCTCGGGTGACTGTCTTTGTAGAGTTTGCGCATTGTCTACATGGGTTTCCTCCCACTGTCCAAAGATGTGCAGGTTAGGTGAATTGGCCATGCTAAATTGCCCATAGTTTTCAGGAATGTGTAGGTTAGCTGCATTAGTCAGGGGTAAATGTGGGATGGTGGGAAACTGGGTGTGTTGCTCTTTGAATGGTTGGTGTGGACTTGTTGGGCCAAAGGGCCTGTTTCCACATTGTTGGGATTCTAATTCTAATTCTTTGCTACCCTTCATTGTTTTGGTTTGTATTTCTGTAGATGTGTAATGCCCCTGGCTGTCATACAATGAGAAACAAAGTCGAGGTAATTTCCCTGAGAATCTGTAATAGAACAGGATGAAAGTTGTAGTGTTGTCAGCTGTTATAGAATAGTACTGGACCACGTGGTCACTTTCTTAGTAGGTTCATGGGACAAGTCTTTAATTTAAAACAAAATTGTAAACTCTTTTTCTCTCCACAGTACTTAGAAATAATTAATTGAAGGAACACTGGCTTAGGAAGATGCATCAGGAAGATGAAAACCATTTGTCAAATGAAAAGCTTGAATTGACACCTCAAATTACCTTTTACTTATTCTTAATAAACAGACTCATTTTGGAATAAGTGAAGAGAAAAAAATCTGTCTGTGCCTCATTCAGTGTCAGTCTTGTAATATTTTTGTGAAAAATGTAAAATGTACCATCTGTTGTAAACTGAAATGTTCCTGTGGTGAATAATAAATGTAGTGGAAGGTCTTACTCAGTGTTGTACTTGTGCTTTTTTTGAAATAAATCTGATGTTTTCATTGATATATATTGCCTTGAGAGTTTTAACAATTTTTCCATCTGTTTAATTCTTAACCACCTGCCTCTGTCTGACATGTACATTTCCCAATCAAACAAGAAATGATTATTTGCTGCTTGTTGTGAAGATGGACTAATTTCTACTTTCTTTTTTCGTAAATATAAATTCCATGTCCTTGAAGTAGCTTGGTTGACATCAATGATTCCTATAAAGGTTGAACTGGCTTTGTGTCACTATCTCCAGTGCTCTGCTGACTTTCCAGCACATTTGTTCAGTGTTGTATATTTTATCTTTTTTATTGATTCATTAGATGTGAGCATCATGGGCAAGCCCAGCTTTGCCCAACTCTTCTGCTTGAAAAAAGTGGTAGTGAAGCACTTGAATCACTGCAGTCAGTGTGGTATAGATATATACCCTCAGATTTGCTAAGAAAGGATTTCCCAGATTGTGTGCCTCCAACAGTGAATAAATGACGATTACAGGCTGTTTTCCTCCATCTACACATGTCTTCAGCCAGGAGTCACTCTATAATAAGTTGGAGTTCTGACTAATTTGTTCCTCCCCCCTAGTCCAAGCAGACAAATTAAAAACATGAGAACATTATTGGCAATTTTGAAGAAAGTGAAAGGGGTGAAATGGATCAGAAGTGGGGACTCTTTGCGTGGATTTCCTCCAGTGCTCCAGTTTCCTCCCATGGTCCTATGAAAGGTAGGGGAATCCTTTTTCAAGAGAAAGAAAAATGCATCAGGAAAATTGTGTACAGTTACATGTCAGGACTGATGCAATGTGGAAAGAAGAACTGAAAATCAAATTGCTACTTGCAGGAAGCAGGATCTGAGAAAGTGTGCTGGAGATAGCTGTAGGAATTTGTGTTTATATAAATATTAGTTGATAGCCTATTCACATAAATGGAGACAGAGGAGGAAAGGGTCAGAACGAGCCATGTGAAAGTAAGTAAAGAATAGAAACTGAAAACAAAAGTTAATGAAGTTTTTTGAGTGCAAACTAAGAGCAGGGGATGGCACCAATACAATAATCCACTAAACAGATGAGGGAGAAAACACAAGTAGGACTGGGACAAGAAATGTTTTACATATTTGGCAAATGTAGGGCCACATGGTGGCTCAGTGGTTAGCACAGTTGCTTCACAATGCCAGGCACACTGGTTTGATTTCCCCCCCCCCCCACCCCCCTCCTTGGGCAACTGTCCGTGTGGAGTTTGCAGATTCTCCCCATGTCTGTGTGGGTTTCCTCCCACACTCCAAAGATATGCTGGTTAACTGGGTTAGCCATTGTCTGTAGTGTCTAGGGAGGTGTAGTCTAGGTGGGTTAGCCATGAGAAAAGCAGGGACAGGGTAGAGGTGGTGGGTCTGGATGAGATGTTTCTCAGAAGGTTGCTGTGGATTTGAAGGGCAACCTTGTACACTGTAGGGATTCTGTGATTCAAAAAGTGTCCACTCTTAGAACCTGTTTGGGTACCCACAGCAACATCTCTTATTCAGAGGAAAAGAGATGAATTAAAGGAGAAACTGCAATGGGAGAATCAGTCAGCTTGATGGCAGAAGGTATTAGTGGATGGTGACCATGTGCAGTCAGCTGCATAGTTCAATCAGTATACCAATGCAGATGGCATCACTGACTTCTGATTCTGGAGGTTGTTGCCATGCACAGACCTCAGAGGTCCAGAAGAAAAGGAATAGTGTGGATCAGTGTTTTTTTGGGTACCTACTCAAAGATTTAAGTGGAGAGATTTCAGACCAGGACACTCTGGGGATAATGTATAGAGAGATTGGACGTCTACAGGCAACGGCAGGCAATTAGAAACTGGAAGTTGTTGAAATGGCCTTTGATATCAGAAGAGTCACTGCTGCTGAGGAGAGACTGGATAAAGAGAGCAAACTTAGTCATGATAGGAAGGAATACGTTCAGTCATGTACACAAGTTGAAGTGTTGGAATGGTGACCACAGTCCTGCTTGTAGGAAAAACAAGTCAGCTGTTCAGGGTTGGACTATGAGGTAGGAAACTCTGGAAGTGAGATTTCCAAAAGACATAAGGAAGATGAGATCGAGCTTTCTATTAATAGTCTCCATGATGAAATAGAAGAAAGTGAGGCCTGTAGAATTTGGAAATCAGAGTTGAAAAGTGTGGCACTGGAAAGGCACAGCAGGTCAGGCAGCATCCGAGGAACAGTAGAATCAATGTTTTGGGCATAATTCCTTCATCAGAGGAAGGGCTTATGCCTGAAAGATTGATTATCCTGCTCCTTGGATGCTGCCTGACCTGCTCTACTTTTCCAGCACCACATTTTTCAACTCTGATCTCCAAAATCTACAGGCCTCACTTTCTTCTATTTCAACATGGAGACTATTAATCTCATCTTCCTTAAATGGTGCTGTATATTATAAGATGAAACTTGACAAGTTTTGTTAAGGCACGGTTGCACATTGGTGAGCACAGCTGCCTCACAGTGCCAGAGACCTGGGTTCAATTCCCACCTCAGGCAACTGTCTGTGTGGAGTTTGCACATTCTCCCCGTGTCTGCGTGGGTTTGCTCCGGTTTCCTCCCACAGTCCAAAAATGTCCGGGTTAGGTGAATTGGCCATGCTAAATTGCCTGTAGTGTTAGGTGAAGGGGTAAATGTAGGGGAATGGGTCTGGGTGGGTTGTTCTTCGGAGGGTCAGCATGGACTTGTTGGGCCGAGGCGCCTGTTTCCACACTGTACGTAATCTAATCATATGGCATGACCAACTGTAGCACCCTGGAGTCTAGACTATCGCATGCAAAACAAGATGAAGAATTTTCTTATCATGCTGATGGCCCTAATTATGCATTTATTTGTTTTGGGGACTGGGGCGAATTTTATTTTGACCTTTACGCTCAATGCTTGGCTATCAAGTATCATGAGATGAATGTGCCAAGCCTCCTCCTCTTGGATGCTGGACTTGATATGGCTGAAGGCCACTAATTTTTAATATTAGCTCGGTTGGCTGGATGGCCTGTTGTGAACACTGAGCGATCCCAATAGTGGGTTTGATTCCTGCAGTGACTGATGTTACCATGAAGGACTCTTCTTCTCAACCACTTTGACCTGATGCATGGTGACCCTCAGCTTAAACCACCACCAGTCATGTCTCTGTAATGAGAGAGCAGCCCCATGGGACAATGGCAACTTTATCTTAATTTTTTCTGGTATCATCTTTTGCTTTGTCTCATCTGAAGAATGACAATGTGGTCATCACAGCTTGGTTTGATTCGATGATTACCTGATGTACTTGATGGTAGCTTAGACTGCCAGGGACTTGGTTTTGATTTCATTCTTGAGAAACTGCCTGTGTGGAGTTTGCACATCTCCCCGTGTCTGTGTGGGTTTCCTCCAGGTGCTCTGGTTTCCTCCCACAGTCCAAAGATGTGCAGGCTAGGTGGATGAGCAATGCTAAGTTTTCCCACAGTGTCCATTGATGTACAAGCTAGGTGGATTAGCCATGGTTAATGTAGAGTTACAGGGATAAGGTAAGGCGCAAGGTGGGACTGGCTGGTTTGCTCTTCAGAGCATTGGTGTGGACTCGATGGGCTGAATGACCTGCTTCCATGATGTCTACCCAGCTGCACCTTCCAGGTGATTTTTCTTTCTTAGAAAGGAGGTCATGAGACCAGTTACAGTACTCTAACTGCTGCCTTTTCTGAGATCAGCTAACAGTAGAGTCCTTACAGAAGGATGGCATTTGTTGAAAGACTTTACACATACAAATCAATGTACATCTCTACAACACCTTGGTCTTGATTCCTACAGTGAAGTTCCTGATGAGATTGACCAATGATTTTATTTGTATTTTAAAATGACCCATTGGGATAAAATTAGTACATTACACTACTAGTATTATTGCAGTATGGAATTTTTTTAATGTTACCTGAAAAGATAGGTAAGCAAATATAAGTGAATTATGTGCTATGGTACTGAGCAACAGAGCGGAATTTAATAGATTTTGGCTTAAACTGCATCCCTTTTGGAAATTCAAAAACTAATTGGGCTTATGATAATGGCTTCAGTTTTCCTTGATAATGATACAAAATAATTGAAAACATTAAATAATCTCTATTTTATAAAACACCAACTTTGAGAAAAATGAGATGTCTTTCAGAAAATAGGCAAGGGCTGTTGGTTTATTTTATATAAAAGTATGCTTTACAAAAGAAAAGGATTTATGTCAAAAGGAAATAGAGTAGCAATCTAGCCATCATTCACGTTGATACAAATAACATTAGTCAGACTTGAAAGGACTTTCTGCTAAAAGAATTTGAACAGTTGGAAGCGTAATTAAAAAGCCACAGTCTTCAACATAATGACCTACCTGATCCATGAACAAACCGTCATGGGTAAATAAAGTCAAAGACTTAAATATATGGCCCAAAGATTGGTGTGAGTGGAATCAGTTTATCGGCCACAGGCACCAATATTGGGGTACAAGGAAGCTGTTTCAGTACATAGTGCTTCACTTAAACTATACTGGGACCAGTGCCCTGGTGAAATAAGTAAACAGGGCTGTAGAGAGGACTTTAAACCAAATTGAGGTGGGAAAAGTTTGGCAGATGGGAAATTAAGTCTTACAACGCACCACAGGAAGTGCACTGCACCTTTCCCTGCCACTGGAGGATGTGCAATAACTGCACCCACACCATTTCTCTCACCTGTGTCCAAGGCCCCAAAGGATCCCTCCACATCCATCAGAAATTTACCTGTACCTCTACCAATGTCACCTACTGCACCCGTTGCACACAGTGCGGTCTCCTCCACATCTCTATGGCTTTGATTCTTACTTCCCTGGGTAAGAATGGTTGGCTTCTTCCCTTCCCAGCATTCTTCTTTCTCAGTGGGATGCATTTTTGTTGTGAGCTGTGAACTATTTTCTTAAACATGCTCTATCTGCAATTACCTCTATTATCCGAGAAACCTCTATTATCCGAATTTTGAGTTATCCAAAGAATATTGTATGGTCATGATGCTTGGTAAACTCTGTTATCCAGCATTCGATTATCTGAGCATTTGATTATCTGAACAAAATACTCACTGTCCATGTTGTTTGGGTAATCGAGGTTCCTCTGTATTCCTCAACCATTTTTGCAGCTAAATCTAAACCTGCCACATTATATATCAGCAGATCTGAAATAGCCTAAAGGTTAGTTAGAACCTCTACAGTTCTAGCAAAGAATCCCAAACACACTCAATGAATTCTGCCCCATGTCTACTTCTAACACTTGTAACTTTTGCCAATCTACATAAAGTTACCCATGATTAATGTGTTTCCTTTTTTATATGTCTCCGTTAAATCTTGATTTATTCTCTGTTCTACTGTATGGTTACTGTTAAGGGGCCTATAGACTACACCTACTAGTGACTTCTTTACCTTGCTATTTCTTACTTCCACTCATTTCGATTCTACGTTTTTCACTCTAAGATCATTTCTTGCTATTGTACTTATTCCATCCCATACTAACAAAGCTGCCCAACCAACTATTCCTTCTTGTTGGCCATTTCTAAAGGACACATGCCGCTCAATATTTAATTCTCACCATCCATTTCCTTGTCCCTTTCCTGGTTAAAAGAGCATACCCATTAATATCTATTTGTGCTTTTGTTTCATTTATTTTATTCCGAATATGATGTGCACATAAATAAAGAGCCATTAATTTTGTCTTTGTTCCATTTTTTTTCCCCTTTTGACCCTATTTGCTGTTATTTTTCTCTGCCTGCGTACACTGGTGTCCCACCCTGGATATCATTAACCATATTGCTGTAATTCTGCCATATCCTTTTGCTTTCGGAATCGAGAGTGTGGTGTTGGAAAAGCACAGCAGGTCAGGCAGCATCTGAGGAGAAAGAGAATTGACATTTCAGGCATAAGCCCTTCATCAGGAATGAGGCTTGTGAGTCAGGGCTGAGAGATAAATGGGAGGGGTGGGGTTTGGGGGAAGGTAACTGGGAATGCAATAGGTCGGCATCGGGTGGTAACGGTTTGGTGGTGGAGGAGGCCCAGGACCTGCATGTCCTTGACGGAGTGGGAGGCGGAGTTGAAGTGTTCAGCCACAGGGCTGTGGGGGTTGATGGGTGCAGGTATCCCAGAGATGTTCTTTGAAACAATCACCAATGTCTCCCCGATGTAGAGGTGACTACACGGGTGCAAGGGATGCAGTAGATGACATTGGTAGAGGTACAGGTGAATTTCTGAAGGATGTGGAAGGATCCCTTGGGCCCTTGGATGGAGGTGAGGGGAGTGTGTGGGTGCAGGTTTTGCACTTCCTGCAGTGGCAGGGAAAGGTGCCAGGAGTGGGGTATATCCAAGGAGAATGAGAATTGACGTTTCGGGCATGAGGCTTGTGGGTCAGGGCTGAGAGATAAGTGGGAGGGGTGGGGTTGGGGAGAGTTAGCTGGGAAAGCGATAGGTGGATGAAGGTGAGGGAGAAGGTGATAAGTGAGAGGGGCAGTGATGGTCGGGCCCGGAGGACGATGTCGAGTTAAAGGCATAGACAATTTAGGAAACAAGACTGAGGAAAATAGGAGAGAAATCAGAAAATGGCAGAATTGAATAGCTACTTTACACCAGTCTTCATAGTAGAAGACATTATTGGCATTCCAAAAATATTAAATAATCAAAGGGCAAAAGGGGGATAGAATAAATGCAATAACTGTTACCAGAGAAAAAAATACTGGAGAAACTATTGGGGCTAAAGACCAATAAGTCCTCTGGACCTGGTTAGATGTATTCTCGAGGATAAAAGGAAGTAACTGCAGAGAAAGTAGATGCGTTGGTAGTAACCTTTTGAGAATCCTTAGATTAGATTCCCTACAGTGTGGAAACAGGCCCTTTGACCCAACCAGTTCACACCTACCCTCCGAAGAGTAATCCACCCAGACCCATTTCCTTCTGAATGATGCACTATGGGCAATTTGGCATGGCCAAATCACCTGGCCTGCACGTCTTTAGACTGTGGGAGGAAATCCACACAGACATGGAGAGAATGTGCAAACTCCATATAGACAGTCACCCGAGGATGGAATCGAAACTGGTGCTGTGAGGCAGTCGTACTAACCTCTGAGCCACCATGCATTCTGGAGGATTGAAAAACTGTCAATGTAACAGCTTTATTTAAGAAGGGATGGAAGCAAAACTGGTAATTTTGACAGTTAGCTTAGCCACTGTTATAAGGAAGATGTTAGAGACTATTGTAAAGGATGCAATAGCAGACAAATGCATGGTATATTCAGCTAAAAATCACACAACACCAGGTCATAGTCCAACAGGTTTAATTGGAAGCGCACTAGCTTTTGGAGCGACACTCCTTCATCAGGTGATAGTGGAGGGCTCGATCGTAACACAGAATTTATAGCAAAAATTTACAGTGTGATGTAACTGAAATTATACATTGAAAAATTGATTGTCTATTAAGCCTTTCATCTGTTAGAATACAGTGATAGTTTCACTTCTTTCATGTGTAAATCACAAAATCTTTTTTTAAAAGTTGCATTCTCGGGTTAGCTGTTAACAATGGTGATAGCTAGACAATATGTTGAAGGTGTTGGCCCCCTGTGTTCTCTGTCTATGCCAAGGTGTCAACATGGACCCCACCGGAGGGCCGCTGCCCTGGGCTTGACATGTATGCTCAAACTGTCAGGAAATATATAAATGCCAGATTCATCAGCTGTACCCACAAGGTAGAGCAAAACATCACCCGTTCACAAAGCAATGCCATCCAGGCTCTCAAAACCAATCACAACATTGTCATCAAACCAGCAGATAAAGGAGGAGCCATTGTCATTCAGAATAGAACAGATTACGGCAAGGAAGTGTACCGACAACTGAACAACCAGGAACACTACAGGCAACTACCAGCTGATCCGACCAAAGAACACACCCGTGAATTAAACACACTGATCAGAACTTTGGATCCAGTCCATCATGAGAGATCTCTACATGCCCTCATCCCATGTACTTCTCATGTAGGCGACTTCTACTGCCTTCCAAAGGTACACAAAGCCAACACACTGGGACGTCCCATCGTGTCGGGCAATGGGACTCTCCGGCTATGTGGAAGGTATCTTGGAATCTATTGTACAGGGGATCTCCAACTTCTGTTGCAGCACTACGGATTTCTTACAGAAACTCAGCACCCATGGACCAGTCGAACCAGGAACAGTCCTCATCACAATGGGCGTTTCCCACTCTACACCAGCATCCCCCACAATGATGGCATCGTGGCAACAGCCTCAGTACTCAACACCAACAACTGCCAGTCTCCAAACACGATCCTACAGCTCATCCGCTTTATCCTCAATCACAACGTCTTCACCTTTGACAACCAGTTCTTCATCCAGACACACGGAACAGCCATGGGGACCAAATGTGCACCCCAATATGCCAACATGTTTATGCACAGGTTCGAACAAGACTTCTTCTCTATGCAGGATCTCCAACCAACATTGTACACTAGGTACACTGACAACATTTTCCTTCTCTGGACCCATGGCGAGAGGTCACTGATAGAACTACATAGTGACATCAACAAGTTTCATCCCACCATCAAACTCACCATTGACTACTCTTGACTATCTGTCTCATTCTTGGGCACATGTGTCTCCATCAAGGATGGACACCTCAGTACCACACTCTACCGCAAACCCAAAGACAACCTCACAATGCTACACTTCTCCAGCTTCCACCCAAAACATATTAAAACAGCCATTCCCTATGGACAAGCCCTACGCATACACTGGATTTGCTCAGATGAGGAGGAACGTGACCGTCCCCTGGAAGTACTCAAGGATGCCCTCACAAGAATGGGGTACGATGCTCAACTCATCGACTGCCAGTTCTGACGTGCCACAGCAAGGAACCGTAATGACCTCTTCAGGAGACAGACACGTGCTGCAACTGACAGGTTACCTTTCGTTGTTCAGTACTTCCCAGGAGCTGAAAAATTACACCATGTTCTTCGTGATCTGCAACTCATTATCAATGAGGATGAGCATCTCATGAAGACCTTCCCCACACCTCCACTTCTTGCCTTTAAACAACGGCTAAGCTTCAAACAGATCATTGTTTGTAGCAAACTGCCCGGCTCTCAGGACAACTCCATACAACCCTGTCACAGTGGATGCTGCAAGACATGTCAGATTGTGGACATAGATACCACTATTACGCGTGGGAACACCTCCCACCTTGTACATAGCAGGTACTCATGTGACTCAGCCAACGTTGTCTATCTTATATATTGCAGGCAAGGATGCCCGGATACATTGGGGAAACCAAGCAGAGGCTATGACAACGGATGAATGGGCATCGCACAACAATCAACAGACAGGAGGGTTCCCTCCCAGTTGGGGAACACTTCAGTGGTCCAGGACATTCAGCCTCGGACCTTCGGGTGACCATCCTCCAAGGTGGACTTCGGGACAGGCAGCAGAGGAAAGTGGCCGAGCAGAGGCTGATAGCTAAGTTCGGTACCCATAGGGAGGGCCTCAACCGGGACCTTGGGTTCATATCACATTACAGGTGATCACCATTGCACTACACGCACATACAGATATTCCTACACACACACACACTCTCACATACACACGGACATAGGTACACATTTGTACACCCCTGTCCAACACCGGCATCTCCAAATCATGGTATATTCAAGCAGAGTCAGCATGGCTTCATGAAGGGGAAAACATGCCTCACATTACCAGAATACTTTGAGGGTGTAATATTTCTCCAGCAAAGGGAGTGCAAACTTGAATCGACTTTCCTATTCCTGTTCGTTAATGTCGCTTCATTCAACCTGGTTGTGAATGGCTGGTTGGTTGACCTTGACCGTGATCCTTCTTTCCCCTTCCCACCACATCGCCAAATTTCCTGCCAACATTCCAGTTTCGCATCGAGATACATACCTGAACATTGTGACAGGTCATGAAGTTTGGCGTGAAAGCCAATGTTTTTGTGTTTATTATTTGCTGGTTTCTCCAATGTGAATTTTGTGAGCCTCAGGAGGTTGACCGTCGACTGGTAAATTATGAACGAGGCTCCCAAGATTTGCCGGTATCAGCGACTGAAGTACGTAAATGAACGAGAACACGTTTAAAATCAACTCGGCGAAACTAAGTACTGGATCAGTAGTGCTGGAAGAGCACAGCAGTTCAGGCAGCATCCAACGAGCAGCGAAATCGACGTTTCGGGCAAAAGCACTTCATCAGGAATGAAGACAGAGAGCTGGAAGCATGGAGAGATAAGCTAGAGGGGGGTGGGGTGGGGAGAGAGTAGCATAGAGTACAATGGGCGAGTGGGGAAGGAGATGAGACCAAGTACTGCAGGTGCTGGAGACTAGAGTCGAGAGTGTGGCGCTGGAAAAGCACAGCAGATCAGACAGCATCCGAGGAGCAGGAGAATCCACATTTCGATTCAGGATATTTGCCCGAAACGTCGATTCTCTTGCTCCTCTGATGCTGCCAGACCTGCTGCGCTTTTCCAGCACCATCCTCTCGATACGAACAAGTTAAACACAAGGCTCCGTGGTAGAGCCAGCGAAGAGGAAAACATGGGAATCCATGTCCTTGAAAGTGGCTGGCTCCAATAAAAAGTGTTCCGGTTAGAGAATCAGAACAGGTTTAGTTAGAAAATACGACGAAGTGCGGCAAATCAGGTGCTAACACGCGGGTCATATCTATAATAAGCAGAGAAACGCTGGACACATCTCACTTATGTCGCTGTAATGTTTGCTGTGTGTGTCTGTAAACAGCCGGTGTGGTTCCAGCACGCTGCGGCAGTCGGGGATGTTTTTCTTTGGTTGTTTAATAATTATTCAGAGTATTTTGTTTTTGCGTGACCTGTAAACGCTGCAGCCACACAGCAGGATTGAACCCCCACCCCCCCCCCCCCCCCCAGTCACGCTGTCTTCTCCGACTGTGCGTTTGCGGTGGATGTGACGCTCGGGCAGAGGTGGGCAGACAGACGGGATCTCCCTGTTTCCATCCTCCCGCCTCCATTAGCTGCCCAGACTGACTTGCAGCGACAAGCGAACGCACCATGTATCTCTGCAGAATCGCCTGGCACAACCTAGTGCCCTTGGCCAGGATCCCGCCCCCCTCCTTATTAATCAGGAACGTGTACAGAAATGGTAAGTGCAGGAGCCTGCGTGAATTCTGAAAGGCATGAGATTAAAACGAAACGATAGAAGGATAGAGCGATCAGTATCTCATTCATTGCTGCGGAAGAACAAACATCCCGCCACCCTCTGTCACACTTAAATGTGTCAACGATTTGCGGTGGATTTTTTTTTATGCTTAAAAGGATCGGAGTTCTGCTTTTCTGTGAGAAAATGGGGCACGGATATTGTTGGATCGGTCAAACTGCAGTGAACTCACTGTCCTCCAGGAGGAAAAAAAACCCAAGGTCACTTTCCCATGTCAAAAGGCTGATCCTCATTCACCACACAGCAATGGCTTTTGGAGGCGTAGAGAGGGCGGGCGTGTTTTTTTTAACCTTATGTATCGAGAGCAGATCAGACTGGTTCCACACTCACTCGCGTGTGTTTTTGTGGCTTTGTTCTGAAATCATCTGCTGAGCTACTTTGCTGAATCAGCGATAGACCAGAGAGAAGGTTGTGTCCCTCTCCCCTCCCCCGCCACCAATGAGCAAGCTCTTTTAAAATCCCTGTACAAGGCTGACTTGGAGGTTTTCCGTGCGAGTATTTTGTTCCCTCCTTGGAAGGGGACTGGGTCGTCATTGGTGTCGAGTTGAAAATGAATGAAAGTTCCCGGGCGTTCATTGACCGGCCTTTGCAATGTTTGGTGAAATGGAGAGAGAGAAGCAGATAAACCCGATGTCCGGATGAGTACAGTGTTGTTACTTTCTCAGTCACAGCATGTTTACAGCTCAGGAGGCCATTCGGCCCAAGGTGTCTACATTGAATCTCCAAGTACCTTGCTCATTACACATCAGTTGACCATCTAACTCCGTCTTTAAAAGACCGAATTGAACTTGCCTTAGGCAGTGCACTCCAGATCCTGACAACACGTTGCATGAAAGCGTTTTTTTTCCCCATATTATTTTTGCTTCTCTTACTAATTACTTTAAATTTATGCCCTCTTGTTCTCGAACCTTAGATGATTGGGAACATTTTCACCTAATTTATTCTATGCAGACCGTAACTTTAAATACTTCACCCATATTTCCTTTCAGTATTGTCCTCCGGTTAAAGCATTTCTGACTTCTTCAATGTATCCATATCACTGAAATTCCTCCTCCCATGATCAATTCTCATAAACTTATTCTTTTCAAGAAAAGTTAAACAAGTTAGATAGCCGGGAGGGATACTGTAACAAAAAATAAAGTCTAGTAATCAATGGAAACGTATAGAACAAAATAGAAACTTATAAAATTGGTGGCGGGGGAGGGGAGAGAGACACAGTCTTCTCTCTGGTCTATCGCTGATTCAGCAAAGTATCTCAGCAGATGCAGCCAAATGATTTCAGAACAAAGCCACAAAATTTTAATTTTCCAGTGTGTTGATGCGCTTTTGCCTCCCCCCTCCCTCCCTCCCTCTCCCCCACACAGTGCCTGCTTGTCTGTAAAGGCTTCCATCATGCCTGTTGTCACCACAATCCCCCTCTAATTGTAAACCTTTCCTACACTCTCTCCAGTGTCCTTACATGCTTCCAAAAATGTGACTTCCAGAACTGGACACTGTGCCTTAGCTGAGGCTGAACTGATGTTTTATACAAGTTTATCATAACCTCATGATTTTGTTCTTTATGTCTGCATTTATAAAACCTAGGATACTGTATGTTTTATTAACTGCTGTCTCCACCAGTCCTGCAGTCTTTAATGACTAATAGACATACACTCTGGTCTATCTGTACCTGCACATTCGTTAGAGTTTGCACCAGCTATGATTACAAATCTGTTGTGCGATGTAGTATCAAATACCGCCTGGATGTCTTTATTCAACACATCATCAGTTGCGCTATAATCGACCCTCTCTTGGCCCTGTTTGGGTGGAAACTACTCAACCTGTTCAGGTCCTTTTCCACACAAAGCCCATCCCAATGTCCGAAGAATGTAAAGCCCTCCCTCCTGCATTAGCATTTCTGGCCGCTGATTCATCTGTCCCAATCTCCGAGGTTTTCAAACTCACTTGCTTGTGGCACTGACAGTAATTCAGAGCTTACTACTTTTGAGCTCCTGCTAGTTAATTTTCTACCAATGTGCCTAAATTCTGACTGCAGGATATCCATTGATCATCCTATGACATTGGTTCCAAAATGGACCATAACTGCTGGATGTACGCTGTTTTCCCTCAGGGTGTTCAGCTGTGAGTGACATCCTTGACCTTGACACTAGGAAGGCAACACACCATCCTGCGACCAAGAACATCAGTCTGTTCTCTGAACTATTGCATCGTCTATCACTATAACTCTACCAGACTTCTTTGAACCCTTGTGTAGTTGAGCCAGCTGTGATACCATGAACTTAGGTTTGGCTGCACTCCCAATCAGTCTCACCAAAATTATATCACTGTCTCAGGCCTTTCTGCCAATGTTTAATGTGAGTCTGGTCAGTCATTAGACCTCTTGTTGCCTCAATGTATGTAAATAGTGTCCTGCATGAATAAGAAATGCACTGAGGAGAATATAAATTTCCAATGTTTTTCTTGATATGCAACAACTGTACCTAACAATTACAACATTTAAAAGGCATCTGGATGGGTATGTAAATAAGAAGAGTTTAGTGGGATGTTGGCCAAATGCTAATAAATGGGACTAGCTCAGATTAGGATGTCTGGTTAGTGCAAATGAGTTGGATCAAATGGGCTGTGTCCGTGCTGTATGACTCTGTGACTTGGAGGTGCCGGTGTTCGACTGGGGTGGACAAGGTTAAAGGTCACAAAACACCAGGTTATAGTCCAGCAGGTTTATTTGGAAGCACTAGCTTTCGGAGTGCTGCTTCTTCATCAGGTGGTTGTTTTGTAACTACTTTAGTACATGTGAATGTCGATAAAGTTTTTTTTGTGAATAAAGTATTTTCTTGCAATTAAAAAATCAGTCTCATCAGAATTCATAAATTGAATGATGGGCTGATAATGGAATTCACTCAGGAAACCCCTGGACTGAGAAAGAGTCACTAGACCCAAAATGTTAACTTTGATTTCTCTTCATGGATGATGCCAGACTTGCCGAGCATTTGCAGCAACTTTTGTTTTTGTTTGTTACTCCTGTACTCCTGTATTACTCCTGTAATATCTGTCAGTTGTTATTTGACTTCCAGTGGTCACACATTCCAGTGGGCGGCATGGTGGCACAGTGGTTAGCACTGCTGCCTCACAGCACCTGTAGACCCGGGTTCAATTCCCGACTCAGGTGAATGACTGTGTGGAGTTTGCACGTTCTCCCCGTGTCTGCGTGGGTTTCCTCCGGGTGCTCCGGTTTCCTCCCACAGTCACAAAGATGTGCAGGTCAGGTGAATTGGCCAAGCTAAATTGCCTGTAGTGTTAGGTAGGAGGTAAATGTAGGGGTATGGGTGGGTTGCGCTTCGGCGGGTCGGTGTGGACTTGTTGGGCCGAAGGGCCTGTTTCCACACTGTAAGTCTAGTCTAATCTAATCTAATCTAATTCCCTCTCTCACTGTAGGTCACCCCGAGGTGACCACATTTATAAATGTGCTATATACAGAGCATTCGGCCTCACAGAAGCACTGCTGTGAAGTCAGCTGCTGCTCAAGATATGAAACCCAAAGCTCAAACTGATGACACTTGCTGCACAGATGGTTATCCAGGACATGGGAAGCAACCCAGATTAGCCACATTGCACAGGATGTGGACTCTGGAGGTTGGGGCCGCCCTGTCGGTATACTATTTATTAATGGAAACCCAGTTACTACAGTAAACCCTATTAATGCCAGTCCAGCTTACCAATAGCAAACAGCTTTATCAATAATAATATGAAACCTCAATATCAATAAATCTCACTACTGCTGATAAACCTTACTCGTTATTCATACACCTTATTAGTGAAAATATAGCTTTTGTAAAAATAAAAGCAACGATTGAATAATTTAGCATTTTTGTTTACTCATCAAAAGTGTTAACATTTTTAAACACCTGATTATTTACGTTCAGTTCCTAGCTTTTTTTTTCTGCTGCTGGTCTCTTTGTACTTTCCCAATGTCGGTTTTATGTTTTCCTGTTGCTAGACCCTCTCTTTCCTGCTGATAGACCCTCTCTTTCCTTCTACTAGATCCTCTCTTTCCTGCTGCTAGACCCTCTCTTTCCTCCGACTAGATCCTCTTTCCTCCTACTAGACACTCTCTTTCCTGCTGATAAACCCACTCTTTCCTTCTACTAGACCCTCTCTTTCCTGCTGCTCGACTCTCTCTTTCCTGCTGCTAGACACTCTTTTTCCTTCTACTAGACCCTCTCTTTCCTGCTGCTCGACCCTCTCTTTCCTGCTGCTCGACCCTCTCTTTCCTGCTGCTAGACCCTCTCTGTCCTGCTGCTAGACACTCTCTTTCCTGCTGCTAAACTCTCTCTTTCCTGCTGCTAAACTCTCTCTTTCCTGCTGCTAGACCCTCTCTTTCCTCCTACTAGTTCCTCTCTTTCCTGCTGCTACATCCTCTCTTTCCTGCTGCTAGACCCTCTCTTTCCTGCTGCTAAATCCTCTCTTTCCTTCTACTAGATCCTCTCTTTCCTGCTGCTAAACCCTCTCTTTCCTGCTGATAGATCCTCTCTTTCCTGCTGCTAAACCCTCTCTTTCCTGCTGCTAGACACTCTCTTTCCTGTTGCTAGACCCTCTCTTTCCTGCTGCAAGTCCTCTCTTTCTTCCTACTAGACCCTCTCTTTCCTTCTACTAGATCCTCTCTTTTCTGCTGCTAGATCCTCTCTTTCCTGTTGCTAGACCCTCTCTTTCTTGCTGCAAGTCCTCTCTTTCTTCCTACTAGACCCTCTCTTTCCTTCTACTAGATCCTCTCTTTTCTGCTGATAGACACTCTCTTTCCTGCTGCTAGACCCTCTCTTTCCTGTTGCTAGACCCTCTCTTTCTTGCTGCTAGACACTCTCTTTCCTGTTGATAGACCCTCTCTTTCTTGCTGCTACATCCTCTCTTTCCTGCTGCAAGCCCTCTCTTTCTTCCTACTAGACCCTCTCTTTCCTTCTACTAGATCCTCTCTTTCCTGTTGTAGACACTCTCTTTCCTGCTGCTAGACCCTCTCTTTCCTGTTGCTAGACCCTCTCTTTCTTGCTGCTAGACCCTCTCTTTCCTGCTGCTAAATCCTCTCTTTCCTCCTACTAGATCCTCTCTTTCCTGCTGCTAAACCCTCTCTTTCCTGCTGATAGATCCTCTCTTTCCTGCTGCTAAACCCTCTCTTTCCTACTACTAGATCCTCTCTTTCCTGCTGCTAGACCTTCTCTTTCCTGCTGCTAGACACTCTCTTTCCTGTTGCTAGACCCTCTCTTTCCTGCTGCAAGTCCTCTCTTTCTTCCTACTAGACCCTCTCTTTCCTTCTACTAGATCCTCTCTTTTCTGCTGCTAGATCCTCTCTTTCCTGTTGCTAGACCCTCTCTTTCTTGCTGCAAGTCCTCTCTTTCTTCCTACTAGACCCTCTCTTTCCTTCTACTAGATCCTCTCTTTTCTGCTGATAGACACTCTCTTTCCTGCTGCTAGACCCTCTCTTTCCTGTTGCTAGACCCTCTCTTTCTTGCTGCTAGACACTCTCTTTCCTGTTGATAGACCCTCTCTTTCTTGCTGCTACATCCTCTCTTTCCTGCTGCAAGCCCTCTCTTTCTTCCTACTAGACCCTCTCTTTCCTTCTACTAGATCCTCTCTTTCCTGTTGTAGACACTCTCTTTCCTGCTGCTAGACCCTCTCTTTCCTGTTGCTAGACCCTCTCTTTCTTGCTGCTAGACCCTCTCTTTCCTGCTGCTAAATCCTCTCTTTCCTCCTACTAGATCCTCTCTTTCCTGCTGCTAAACCCTCTCTTTCCTGCTGATAGATCCTCTCTTTCCTGCTGCTAAACCCTCTCTTTCCTACTACTAGATCCTCTCTTTCCTGCTGCTAGACCTTCTCTTTCCTGCTGCTAGACACTCTCTTTCCTGTTGCTAGACCCTCTCTTTCCTGCTGCAAGCCCTCTCTTTCTTCCTACTAGACCCTCTCTTTCCTTCTAATAATCCTCTCTTTTCTGCTGCTAGATCCTCTCTTTCCTGCTGATAGACAATCTCTTTCCTGCTGCTAGACCCTCTCTTTCCTGTTGCTTGACCCTCTCTTTCTTGCTGCTAGACCCTCTCTTTCCTGCTGCTACATCCTCTCTTTCTTCCTACTAGACCCTCTCTTTCCTTCTACTAGATCCTCTCCTTTCTGCTGCTCGACCCTCTCTTTCCTGCTGCTAGACACTCTCTTTCCTGCTGCTAGACCCTCTCTTTCCTGTTGCTAGACCCGCTCTTTCCTGCTGCTAGACCCTCTCTTTCCTGTTGCTAGACCCTCTCTTTCTTGCTGCTAGACCCTCTCTTTCCTGTTGCTAGACCCGCTCTTTCCTGCTGCTAGACCCTCTCTTTCCTTCTACTAGACCCTCTCTTTCCTGCTGCTAGACACTCTCTTTCCTGCTGCTAGACCCTCTCTTTCCTCCTACTAGACCCTCTCTTTCCTGCTGCTAGACCCTCTCTTTCCTGCTGCTAGACACTCTCTTTCCTGCTGATAGACCCTCTCTGTCCTGCTGCTAGACCCTCAATTTCCTTCTACTAGATCCTCTCTTTTCTGCTGCTGGATCCTCTCTTTCCTGCTGCTAGACCCTCTCTTTCTTGCTGTTAGACCCTCTCTTTCCTGCTGATAGACCCTCTCTTTCCTGCTTCTAGACCCTCACTTTCCTTCTACTAGATCCTCTCTTTTCTGCTGCTGGATCCTCTCTTTCCTGCAGCTAGACCCTCTCTTTCCTGCTGCTAGACCCTCTCTTTCTTGCTGTTAGACCCTCTCTTTCTTGCTGATAGACCTTCTCTTTCCTCCTACTAGATCCTCTCTTTCCTCCTACCAGACCCTCTCTTTCCTCCTACTAGACCCTCTCTTTCCTGCTGCCAGACCCTCTCTTTCCTGCTGCTAGACCCTCTCGTTCCTGCTGCTAGTTTTATGCTTTCCCGGTGCCAGTCTCACACTCACCCCTAGCCGGTCTCTTGCACTCTTGTTGCCGCCCTCACTGTTTTCCATTGCCAGACCCATTTATCCCTGCTACCATGCTTGCTCTTTCCTGCATCTATTCTCTCACATTCCCACTGTTAGCCTCTTGCTTTCCCACTGCCAGTCCTATTTATTCCCATTTCTGGTCAGGCTCTTCTCCGCAGTTCATCAATCTTCTCACCCTGAATATCAGGAGTTTGATTATCAGAAGTTAAGAGATATTTGTAGCTCAAAGTCACTGCTCATCTTTTGAGTATCTGTGGCTGTTCCAGCTACTGGGTCTTGCTGAGTTTGTGAAAATGCTACGTGTTTGGAGGAGTTGATTTCAATTGGTGTAATCTACATGAAGTGGAACTGAATGTGAGGAGGACATTGATTCCAACTGTAAGACCCTGACCACATGACTTACTCCCAAACAACAGGCCTTTCGTTGCAGTCACCCTTGGGCTGCAGCATCAGATGGAGAGGGTACAGAGACAACAAAGAAGACAAGCTGCTTATAGAAGCTGTAAGATAGGCTGAAGGGCTCTCTGAATTGGCCTGATCCACCTCAGGGCAGCCAGAAACCATGCATTCAGCTACAACAATTCACTGTGGGGTGAGCAGCTGCCATTCGCACTGCAGAGTAAACCAAGGATGGCATTGCCAGAGACAGTGAAGGTGACTTTAATTCTCCATTTCTCCATGACTAGTTGTTTTCAAACTGATGACATAGCTAACAATTCTTTGTGTTGCCTTTGGGCATCAGAGGCTCTGTACAACAAGACCTGATTGTTCTGGAGGAGCATGCATTTGTGTGACTTTGTGGAGTTTTTCACACAGCAGGCTGTCATCACAGCATATATAGCTTAGAAGATGTTGCATCTAATGGTAACGACTGAAACTGCAAAGCTTATCACTCACTCACTGTGCAGTTGGTGCTGACCATGGCTGGCACTTTTTCTGGTAAATACCTGTCACCCTGGATGCAGTCATAATGCAATTATTCTGATCCAGCCTGCTGCTCCACTAATCTGATGGTGGCTGTTTGGCAGCAGGGCTACTCTCTTTCTGGTCGAGGACTTCAGCCTGCAGTTCTGTTATAAAACTATGCATGGTCAGTGTTCAGGTAATAAAGACCATGCATTATGAATCTCTGTTCAATATATAATAACAAACAATATTGATATACATGTTGGGAATATACAGATAGAGTGGGCGGCACAGTGGTAGTGGGTGGCATGGTGGCTCGGTGGTTAACACTGCTGCCTCACAGCGTCAGAGACCCAGGTTCAATTCCCGCCTCAGGCAACTGTCTGTGTGGAGTTTGCACAGTCTCCCCGTGTCTGCGTGGGTTTCCTCTGGGTGCTCCGGTTTCCTCCCACAGTCCAAAGATGTGTGGGTCAGGTGAATTGGCCATGCTAAATTGCCCAAATGCAAGGTGAAGGGGTAAATGTAGGGGAATGGGCCTGGGTGGGTTGCTCTTCGGAGGGTTGGTGTGGACTTGTTGGGCAGAAGGGCTTGTTTCCACACTGTAAGTAATCTAATCTAATATAGAAATGCCAGCGTTTGTGATTTTTGATCATTTTTAGCCAAATTGTCCCATCATTGTTGACATCAATGATGAGGTCTAAATTCAGCTGTATCTAGTTCTTACGCTGATGACTCTGCATTCCTTTGCAGCATCCATTCGCCAGATGTCTTCTGGTGGTCCTCCAGGATCATCAAGTGAGAGCATGCTGTACACACTAATGGTTGGTGCTGTGGTTGCAGGAGCAAGTGTTTATGTAAGACTCTGTTTCATTAACTATACTTCCATATAAATGACCTATAAGAGTGTGGTCTTCTACTTTTAACATGAGGTCATCCTTCTTCCTGAGCTGCAAGTTGTGTGTTTAGGATAGAAATGTATTATTGATTTAATGTGCCTCCTGACTTGCTGAAGTCATGTGACCTCTACCAAGAACTACTGACTGCAGGTATCCACCTTAACAGCCATTTCACTAAAGACATGTTAGAAGCCAGACAGTTGCCCTGTGAGTTCATTATTGGTGCCCAAGTGGAGCTGAGATTGACTGTTCAAACACTATAAAGAAGTATAACTATTAAAAGATGAACACAGAAGTGTTCAGAGTTGCTGAATTCTGCTAAAAACCACTGAAAAAGCAGCCTACAGTGAAGTCAGTAGGTAGGGCACAATGGCTGCGAATGTTACTGACCCAGGGCTGGTGGAAATGGAAGGTGTAATAAAAAGAACTTTCTACTCAGTGGCAAATCTACAAGTTTGCAACAGATTTAATTAACAAGGCAGAGAAAGGACGAGTAGCTGTGCTTGTACCACTGTTGAGGAGAGATTGTTTCAAAGTGTATCCCATCTTAAATCTCTCTGAAGACAGAGAAAAAAAGACTGCAGTCATGCGCAAACCTTGATACATGAGAATGTAAATCATGAATGAATGTGTTCAGTAGTAGGGCCCAAGTTGGCAAGATAATCAGTTCCTGCGAGATTGAAGTTGTCTACTCACAGCTTTGTCCTGGATGTCATCTGTCATCATTGCTGTTTAACTTGCTTAGCTTGATACACATGACAAGCGCAGCACTGACTGATGTGGTCCTTGATCTCATTGCTTATGTTGGGCCAGTGGGCTTCTTCATTAGTCCTTCTCAGACTTGACTTCTTGGTTATTTGTATCAATGTACTTTAGCATCTCTCCTTTAAACTGCTTTGGGATAATGTCTCCGTTTCCTTTGTACAATAGGCCATCCTGGGCTGTCCATTCACCTCTCATGATCAATATGCTCTGGTGACCATAAGAGTGTCATTGATGCCTTTAGTCCATCCACTCATCACTATCTCTTGTAGAGTTTGAGCATTTCATCTTGTTGCGTAGTTCACTTGTCTATTACGATCCAAGTCTCTGCTGAATTGGTGACTTTGAGCACGTGTAGCATTATGGAGTCACAAACAAAATTCTCTCTGCACCAAACACTGCATTGCGCTTTGGGTGTAGAGCGATGGTGTGTTGCTCCCCATTGAAAGAGAAATTTAGAGATTGTTGACTTGAAACACACTCTGAAATGTCCGACTAGGCAGTTTAGATTCCCCAAAATGTGGGAATAAGCCCTTCAGCCCAACAAGCCCACACCAACTCTCTGAAGAGTAATCCATCCAGACTCATTTCCCTACATTTATCCCTGATGGATGCACCTAACACTATGGGCAATTTAGCATGGCTAATTCACCTAACCTGCACATTGTTTGGACCGTGGGAGGAAACAGGAGCACCCGGAGAAAACCCACGCAGACACAGAGAAAATGTACAAACTCCACACAGTTGCCCAAGGCGGGAATTGAACCTGGGTCCCTGGCACTGTGAGGGGGCAATGCTAACCACTGTGCCATTGTTACAGAGCAATGCTAGAAAGGACCCACTTGCAGATTAACTTTCTGGTCTCCCAGCAGAGTATGGTGGTATGGGCTGAGAACACCCAAAGAGGAAGGAAATAAATGACTTCCATTAGAATGATATGGAGGTATATGGGAGAGACGTCCTATGTTAATGCATTTCAAAATATTTATTTAATATTGTCTTATGTTAATGTAGACATATAAAGTTCTCCACAAGGACAAAGCCAGGTACAATGAGAGAGTTGCGGAGATAATGGGACGCCCAAAGGGTGAATGGACAGCGAAGGGATGGCAACCAAAGCGTAAGTTACTTTCTTATTTTCAGAATCTTCAACCTCTTCAGGTTTTTATGTACTTGGTGCACTGGTCTCAACTTCAGTTTGTTGTCAGTAATTCTATCTATTACTTGGCACATGGGGATTGGAGCAATTTAGTGTTACTTACACATTTGGTTGGTATGACAGATCTAAGATATAGGTAAAAACAAGGACAGCAGATGCTGGAAACCAGAGTCTAGATTAGAGTGGGGCTGGAAAAGCACAGCAGGTCAGGCAGCATCCGAGGAGCAGGAAAATCGACGTTTCGGGCAAAAGCCCTTCATCAGGAATAGAGGCAGGATGCCTGCAGAGAGGAAGATATAGTGTCAGATTAACCATGAATGATCTAATGTTTTGTTTACAAAAAGTAAAACTTCAAAGAATTGCATGTGAGATTAGGTTTCTCTTCAGCTGTAGCCTATACAAAGGAAAGAGAAAGAAAATGAGAAAGCTGTTATGCTCATAGATTGCCCTTACAATAGATTAAGGACCTAAGTACTCTGAGTCAGGGTAATACTTACACCAGAAAGAGGCAGGAAAAGAGAAATTCAGCCTTAGCTCGCAGAACACTGCTTTTTTTGGGGGTTATCAACAATGTAGGGTGACAAACTACTTTTCCATCTATAAAAAAAAGCAACTTATGTTTGTGTTCAATCTCTAACATAGTAGAACATCCCAAGGTACTTGACACAAGTGTTATCAAACACAATTTGACATTGTATCACGTTAAGGGATGTCATTAGGGCACTGCTGCCTCACAATGCCAGGGAACCAGGTTCAACTCCTGCCTGGGGCATCTATCTGTGTAGAATTTGCACATTTTCTCTGTGTCTGCGTAGGTATTCTCCAGGTGCTCTGGTTTCCTCCCACAGTCCAAAGATGTGCAGGTTAGGTAAATTAGTCAGGGGTAAAGGTAGAGTAATAAGGTAGGGATATGAGTCTGGTGGTTAATCTTTGGAGAGCCAGTGTGGTCTTGTTGCGCAGAAGGGCCTGTTCCCACCCTGTAGTGACTCTATGGATAACAGAGAAGAGAGAGAGAGAGAGAGAGAGAACCTGCACAGTTACTGCCATTACTGTTTGAATTCATGTAGTGCTGGACATTGAAGTGCATCTGGGAAAATTAACAAACAGTGAAATTCACTACTAATCTTGGAGGAACTGTTGAGCGAAGTTCACAGCACAGAATCAGATAAGTTAATTGTTGTTTTAAGTCTATCCAAGAGAAAGGCTGCAGTAGTGAGTATAGTGGATTCTTTCTTGATTATATGTTTTTGGAAATAAGTCTCTTGATTAAACTTAAAATGTAAGCCATAACTATTAATTTAACCTAGGGCAGTGTTTGTAGAGGAAGAAGACGGTGTTTAGATTAGATTAGATTACTTACAGTATGGAAACAGGCCCTTCGGCCCAACAAGTCCACACCGACCCGCCGAAGCCTATACCACCTAGACCCATACTCCTACATTTACTCCTTCACCTAACACTACGGGCAATTTACCATGGCCAGTTCACCTAACCTACACATTTTTGGATTGTGGGAGGAAACTGGAGCACCCGGAGAAAACCCACGCAGACATGGGGAAAATGTGCAAACTCCACACAGAGAGTCGCCTGAGGCAGGAAGATATAGTTATTTTCTGGATCTGTAGATTGTGAAGGAGCAAAAATGGCCTTTGCAGTGATACGTACTTACTTCTTGTCAGATGTGGGAGTTTGAAGAGAGTTTAAGGGTTACTGCGGATTATATCTGCCATAAATGCTGTTGGATGTGAATCTTATCAGATCAAGTGGATTGGTTGGAGAGACAGATAGAAGCGATGAGGAATTTGCAACAGCAACAGTATGTGATGGATGGCAGTTATAGGAAGGGGGGAAGTCTCAGATACAGTCACATAGATGGGTTAACTCCAGGAAGGGTGAGAGAGGTCGGCACCTAGGCAGTAGTCTTTTGTGGATATACCCCTTTCAAACAGGTATGCAGTTTTGGAAAATGTAGGGGGTGATGGATTCTCAGGGGAACGTAGCACAAACAGCCAAGTTTCTGGTATTGAGACTGGCTCTACGAGGGGTACATCGGCTTCCAAGAGATCAATTGTGGAAGGGGATTGTATAGTCAGGGGTACAGACAGACGTTTCTGTGGCCAGCAGAGAAAAACCCGAATGGTGTGTTGTTTCCCTGGTGCCAAGATCAAGAATGACTCAGAGAGAGTGCAGAATGTTCTCACGGGGGAGAGGGGCTTGCAGGAGGTCATTGTCCACATTGGAATCAACAACACTGAAAGGGAAAAGGTTGAGCCTCTGACGGGAGATTACAGAGAGTTGGGCAGAAATTTAAAAAGGAGGTCCTCAAGGGTAGTAATATCTGGATTCCTCCCAGTGCTACGAGCTAGTGAGGGCAGGAATAGGAGGCTAGAGCAGATGAATGCATGGCTCAGGAGCTGGTGTATGAGAGAAGGATTCACATTTTTGGATCATTGGAATCTCTTTTGGGATAGAAGTGACCTGTACAAGAAGGACGGATTACACCTAAATTGGAAGGGGACTAATATACTGTCAGGGAAATTTGCTAGAACTGCTTGGGAGGATTTAAACTAGTAAGGTGGGGGGGGTGGGACCCAGGGAGATAGTAAGGAAAGACATCGATCTGGGCGGGTACAGCTGAGAACAGAATTGAGTCAAACAGTAAGGGCAAGCAGGGACAAGGTAGGACTAATAAATTAAACTGCATTTATTTCAATGGAAGGGGCCCAACACGGAAGGCAGATGAACTCAGGGCATGGTTAGGAACATGGGACTGGGATATCATAGCAATTACGGAAACATGGCTCAGGGATGGGCAGGACTGGCAGCTTAATGTTCCAGGATACAAATGCTACAGGAAGGACAGAAAGGGAGGCAAGAGAGGAGGGGGAGTGGTATTTTTGATAAGGGATAGCATTACAGCTGTGCTGAGGGAGGATATTCCCGGAAATATATCCAGGGAAGTTATTTGGGTGGAACTGAGAAATAAGAAAGGGATGATCACCTTATTGGGATTGTATTATAGACCCCCCAATAGTCAGAGGGAAATTGAGAAACAAACTTGCAAGGAGATCTCAGCTATCTGTAAGAATAATAGGGTGGTTATGGTAGGGGATTTTAAATTTCCAAACATTGACTGGGACTGCCATAGTGTTAAGGGTTTAGATGGAGAGGAATTTGTTAAGTGTGTACAAGACAATTTTCTGATTCAGTATGTGGATGTACCTACCAGAGAAGGTGCAAAACTTGACTTACTCTTGGGAAATAAGGCAGGGCAGGTGAGTGAGGTGTCATGGGGGAGCACTTTGGGGCCAGCGACCATAATTCTATTTGTTCTAAAATAGTGATGGAAAAGGATAGATCAGATCTAAAAGTTGAAGTTCTAAATTGGAGAAAGGCCAATTTTGATGGTATTAGGCAAGAACATTCGAAAGCTGATTGGAGGCAGATGTTCACAGGTAAAGGGACGGCTGGAAAATGGGAAGCCTTCAGAAATGAGATAACAAGAATCCAGAGAAAGTATATTCCTGTTAGGATGAAAGGGAATGCTGGTAGGTATAGGGAATGCTGGATGACTAAAGAAATTGAGGGTTTGGTTAAGAAAAAGGAGGAAGCATATATCAGGTATAGACACAATATATCGAGTGAATCCTGAGAAGAGTATAAAGAAAGTAGGAGTACACTTAAGAGGGAAATCAGGAGGGCAAAACGGAGACATGAGATAGCTTTGGCAAATAGAATTAAGGAGAATCCAAAGGGTTTTTACAAATATATTAAGAACAAAAGGGTAACTAGGGAGAGAATAGGGCCCCTTAAAGATCAGCAAGGTGGCCTTTGTGTGGAGCCACAGAAAATGGGGAAGATACTAAATGAATATTTTGCATCAGTATTTACTGTGGAAAAGGATATGGAAGATATAGACTGTAGGGAAATAGATGGTGACATCTTGCAAAATGTCCAGATTACAGAGGAGGAAGTGCTGAATGTCTTGAAACATTTAAAAGTGGATAAATCCCCAGGACCTGATCAGGTGTACCCTACAATTCTGTGGGAAGCTAGAGAAGTGATTGCTGGGCCTCTTGCTGAGATATTTGTATTATCGATAGTCACAGGTGAGGTGCCGGAAGACTGGAGATTGGCAAATGTGGTGCCACTGTTTAAGAAGGGCTGTAAAGCCAAGCCAGGGAACTATAGACCGGTGAGCCTGACCTCAATGGTGGGCAAGTTGTCGGAGGGAATCCTGAGGGACAGGATGTACATTGAATTTGAAAAGGCAAGGACTGATTCGGGATAGTCAACATGGCTTTGTGCGTGGGAAATCATGTCTCACAAACTTGATTGAGTTTTTTGAAGAAGTAACAAAGAAAATTGATGAGGGCAGAGCAGTAGATGTGATCTATCTGAACTTCAGTAAGGCATTCGACAAGGTTCCCCATGGGAGACTGATTAGCAAGGTTAGGTCTCATGGAATACAGGGAGAACTAACCATTTGGATACAGAACTGGCTCAAAGGTAGAAGACAGAGAGTGGTGGTGGAGGGTTGTTTTTCAGACTGGAGACCTGTGACCAGTGGAGTGCCATAAGGATTGGTGCTGAGCCCTCTACTTTCTGTCATTTACATAAATGATTTGGATGCGAGCATAAGAGATAGAGTTAGTAAGTTTGCAGATGACACCAAAATTGGAGGTGTTGTGGACAGCAAAGAGGGTTACCTCAGATTACAACAGGATCTGGACCAGATGGGCCAATGGACTGAGAAGTGGCAGATGGAGTTTAATTCCGATAAATGCGAGGTGCTGCATTTTGGAAAAGCAAATCTTAGCAGGACTTATACACTTAATGGTAAGATCCTAGGGAGTGTTGCTGAACAAAGAGACCTTGGAGTGCAGGTTCATACCTCCTTGAAAGTGGAGTCGCAGATAGATGGGACAGTGAAGAAGGTGTTTGGAATGCTTTCCTTTATTGGTCAGAGTATTGAGTACAGGAGCTGGGAGGTCATGTTGCGGCTGTACAGGACATTGGTTAGGTCACTGTTGGAATATTGCGTGCAATTCTGGTCTCCTTCCTATTGGAAAGATGTTGTGAAACTTGAAAGGGTTCAGAAAAGATTTACAAAGATGTTTCCTGGGTTGGAGGATCTGAGCTACAGGGAGAGGCTGAACAGGCTGGGGCTATTTTCCCTGGAGCATCGGAGGCTGAGGGGTGACCTTATAGAGGTTTACAAAATTATGAGGGGCATGGATAGCATAAATAGACAAAGTCTTTTCCCTGAGGTTGTGGAGTCTAGAACTAGAGGGCATAGTTTTAGGGTGAGAGGGGAAAGATATAAAAGAGAATAAGGGGCAAAGTTTTCACGTAGAGGATGGTACGTATATGGAATGAGCTGCCAGAGAGTGTGGTGGATGCTGGTAAAATTGCAAGATTTAAGAGGCATTTGGATGGTATATGAATGGGAAGGGTTTGGAGGGATATGGGCTGAGTGCTGGCAGATGGAATAGATTGGGTTGGGATATCTGGTCGGCATGGACGGGTTGGACCGAAGGGTCTGTACATCTCTATGATTCTATGAAATGAGGAGTCAAAAGCGGTCAGTTTTAAGGACCATCTTAGAAGAGAGAGAAGAGGAGAGATATATTGAAGAAATTCCAGAGTTTAAGATCTCAGCAGTTGATGACGTAGTCAGCAATGTAGGAACAATAAAACGTGGGATGGCCAAGGTGGTGAGGAGTAGGAGGGTGGTATGATCTAATGAATGGGACACTGTAGACAGGTCAAGAAGAATGAGAAAAGATAGTTTTCCTTGTCACAAACACTCACCTCCACTCATTAAGATCCCTTTTAAAGTAAGGTCCAAATGGAGGTCAGATACATGGAGGAGGAAGTGGAGGACTGGGGAGATTTGAAGGACAAAATGCATAAATGGGTTTTTTGTGATGGACTGCCTAAATCTGACTGCCACGATCCTGCAGGGATCTGTGCTGGGGCCTCAGCTTTTCACAATTTACACCAATAATTTGGATGTTGGGAGTGAAGGCATGTAGCTGCATCTGCAGCCAACAAGCTGGGTAGGAAAGTATGTTGTGAATAAGACATAAGGATGTTGAAGGTGGATAGAGACAGATTAAGTGAATGGGCAAATATCTGGTTGGTCAAGTATAATGTGGGAAAATATGAGCTTTGGCATGAAAAAGCAAAGTATTATTTAAAACGAAAATGACTGCAGAATTCTGAAGTTCAGAGGTATTCAGGTATTCTTGTGCATGAGTTAGTACGTAGGTATTCCTGTTTTAGAGGTTTTAATTAACTTGTTCAGTGATATTACACCACATTTTTGGAATAGGTGTGATTTGAACCTGGGCCTCTTATCTCAGAGATAGGGACACTATCAGTGCACCACAAGAGAGTCCTGGTGTTTCTCCTTAAATATTTTATTAACCTACTTTTCCTAATCAACCTCTTCAGTGATGTTATTATACACCTCCAGAGCAGGTGGGACTTGAAGCCAGGCCTCCAAGTTCAGGGGTAGGGACACTACCACTGTACTACAAGAGTCGTGGCATTTCTTTCTAAAGAAGGAGTGTAAATGCATTGCAGATGGTTCTAAATGAGCTTTACTAAACTGATATCTATAATAAGTGGATTGACTTATGAGGACAGGCTGGACATAATTCTACTAGAATTTCGAAGAGTGAGGGGGTGATAAAAAATCACTTTCACAGAGTCATAGAGTCAAACAGCATGGAAAGAGACACGTTGGTCCAACTTGACCACGCCGACCAAGTTTCTCACTCTAAGCTAATCCCACTTTCCTGAATTTGGCCCTCTAAACCTTTCCTATATATATGGAATGATCCAAATTTCTTTTAAATCTTGCAACTGTACCAGGATCTGGTAATTCATTCCATGTATGAAATGCCCTCCATATGCAAAACTTGTCCCTTAGCTTTCTTTTAAGCTTTCTCTTCACACTTTAAACATTTGCCCCCTACTTTTGAACTGAAGCCTGATGTTTCTATTTCCTCCACTTTCCATCTAAACCTTTATCATACTTTGAAAAAATATTTTTAAAGTTTTGTTTTGTCAAAAATGACAGAAAGAGAGGGAGACTATGAAGTGCCAGGTTGGTTCTGTGGTAACTGACAGATGAATATATGTCGAGATAAAACTTGATAACTGTGCAAAATCAACATAATGGATTGGCAGCTGGATTTGTACAGTGCCCTTTGAGAATTCAAACTGATAGAAATTTAAATTGTAGATATAAATGAAGTCAAAAGAACCTGCCACCTTCATTCTGTAGGTGTCTGCTGACTTTTAAAAGCCAGCAAAATCAAAAATAGCTCCTATCATATTTCTCTTGGGTAATTTGGAAATTATATTTATGGAGTAATATAAATAAATGTAATCCCCACTGTATTTAAATGCAAACCACAAGTTAGCATCAAACATTATTCCATGTGGTTCACTGTTTGTGCTGTTTGATGATATCCTGACCATTTGGTAAACGTACATTCTGGTGCTGCTGGGAGGGTTAGAAGAATTCAGTCAGTTTAAGGGTTGTTGATCTGCCTTGAAATTTAAATCACACCATTAAATAAGAATTTAGAAATATTCATCAAACTCTTGCTGAGAAGAAAACTGGTAAAATTACATTGCTTGGAATTGTACCTCTCTTGACATCAAGTCTATATGTGACTGAGTGTGACATCAAAATGCCCTAGCAAAACACATGTCAATGGGAATGATGAGGGAAGCTTCCATGATGGGTGGAGTTCTACCTGACACTAAGAATGATGGTTATAGTTGTTGGAAGTCAGTCATCTCAGCTCCAGGACATCTCTGCAGCAGTTCCTCAGGATAGTGACCTAAACCCAACTATCTTCAGCTACTTCATCAATGACCTTCCGTTTGTCGTAAGGTCAAAGTAAGGATGTTCACTGAAGATTGCACAATATTCACAACTCTTCAGATACTGAAATAGTCCATGTCCAAATGCAGCAAAGCCTAGACAGTGTCTAGGTTTGGGCTGACAAGTGGCAAGTAATATGTGGTGGAGACTTGTGCAGTTACAACATTTAAAAAGCACCCGAGTGGGTATATGTACAGAAAGGGTTTAGAGGGATAGGAGCCAAGTGCTGGCAAATGGGGTTAGATTAATTTATGCTATCTAGTCAGCATGGACAAGTTGGACCGAAGGGTCTGTTTCTGTGCTATACATCTCTGTGGCTCCAAGTCTCAGGGAAGTCTTTGGCCCTTGAAAATTCCAGCAGCTTATGGATAATAAAGGCTTTGCTACATTAAAATAGAGTCATGCAAGCATTTAAGTAATGCATCATTCACCCTTGCATTCTGTTAATGTATTTATTTGCACATCATTTCTGTTCAAAATATTATCACATATTAGTGAGTAGATTATGGACAGAATTATCACATGAACTGGAACAGTAAGAATCTGGGATTGGGAAAGCCTGTGCTCCTGTTTTTAAAGAGTTAAGTAGTAGTTATAATATCATCTAGAGAGGTTAATGATGAGGCTGTACCAATTATGTTGTAATTATGAACAGTGGTTTTAGATATATCCCAGAAATCCATTCAAGCCTCATGTAAATTGGTGTTTACATATGCAGTGTCAAATATCGAGGGTGCTCATGATTACTGTATTAAAGTGACTGCTTACATTGCGCTTAATGATATTTATTTGAAGGACTGAAGAACCATTTAAGATTCAGTTTAACCCTTCAAGGCCTCCCCCTTTTCTGAGAAGAAAGTTATATTAGACTGCTTCTACTTCATTTTACAAACCAAGCCATTCAGAGAATGAAAATAAAGATGATGTAAATTAATAAAGTACAAATTAGTGCAAATCACTTGTATAATGGTAAATGCTCCCTCCCTCCACTTGAAAGTGATCTCTGCTCCAAGAAATAATTTACCATGAAATTCATACCTCCTTTAACTAAAAATATTAAACTGATTTGCCTTTCATTAACAAATTTCTTTTCTTTCCCTTGGCCTGCTTTTGTTTACAGAGAAAGATGGTGAGTACATTTAGTACAAATTACTACATCTTATTGCTTACAGTTATTAATGTACAGGGTTGTGGGAAGAATTTTTCATTCTGAGAGGTGATGCAGACAGTTCTGTGATTCTGTAACTCGATGCATGAAACAATGTTAAATCACATTTTCAAACTTTGCTGAAGAACAAAGTCCATGAACAACTAAAAGCTGCATCTAACTACTAACCATTCTAAATTGGCTTGTGTTAATTAATAGGCATTTTGAGATGTTCTAAGTAATATGCAGCTAGGTACATGTGTTTAAGATAACCCAGACAGTGGCTTGCACAGTATATAATATAATATTTGGATGTGCTAATAGCTTAGCTTCCTTATGAAGGAACTGTAACCCAAATTAGTGTGAGCCTAGAATGCTTCTTGAAAAGTGTAAAAATGTAGGAAGCACCCAACAAACGTACGACTTTTAACAGTCACACCAAAACTAGTGTGAGCACCCTAAGAAATATATTTTTATCTAAACGACAGATTAATGGTAGCAATGCCAATCACAATGCACCATTTGTCCCATTCCCAGTAAACATAACAATTCATTGAAAACCAAAATACGTTGGATGCTGAAAATCTGAAATAGAAACAGAAAATGCTTGAAACATTCAGAAATATCTGGGGAATTGGAAGTACAGTTACTGTTTCAGGTCATAACCTTTCATTACAACTGGGAAAAGTTGGAAATGACATAGCTTTTGTGCAGGCGAAAGTGGGGAGGATGGCAAGTGATAAATAATAGGAATCCACCAGTTCCAGTGAGCCTGGAGTGAAATGCGAAAAATAAATGACTTCCAGTAAGATTATTGTTGTTAAAGCAGCTACATTTCTGGCAGCAGTAAATTCTTGACTCCCTCAAAGTGCATTGGAAGACTTGAGTTGGATTTGGTGGAAATTCTGATGCATGAGAGTATTTCTCCAAACCTTCCTCTTTGCCTGTTGTCAGATTAACCCCTGCCCCAATTCTTTCTCCTCAAAACAAAAGCCCAATTCTCTACAGAACAAAAGTAATTTCTAGAAGGAGGTGAAAACCCAGCATGAGTGGGTGCCACTCTGAATGTTCTGCCTTCTTTTCTCAATTCCAGCAGAGGGATTGTGGACTATTTGGGATCATAACATTTTGAAAATCAAATCTGACAAAAGAAAATCTATGCATTGAGTTTTGCCATACACCTTCATTTTCATACAAAACATACATAAGTGCACATATGTATAAACTTGATATACGCACAAAACATACCCAAACTCAAGAGTTCTAGAGTGTCTACGAAGAGTAATGGTTCCTCTGGAATACTCTATTAATAACTTTATTCCACATTGTGTAAATAAGAATCTTTCATGCCTGAGATATCAATTAATGTAAGCTACTGATGGATTCCTGACATCGAGATGGAACCTGATGGAAAGAATACCTCAAATTTAAGGAACCTAGCTCCAAACAGGATCAGCAAAGATAGAAACTATATTTAAAGTATTTGAAAAGGAAACTCAGCAGTAAATTTCTTTGTTCTTCTCTGCTGAGAAATTTAATCTTATATATTATTTTTTCCCTCCCTTCCCTTCCTCTATGGTAGTATGTGACTCCGAGATTGATATAATCTCTACTTTGATTTTGTTTGAGCAAGTCTGGGCAGTTTGAGAGTAGATCCTTCTTGTTCTTCCCTCTTGTCTATATTCTCTTGTCTCTGTGTTCATGTTAGATAGTAGCTATCTAACCTTTTCATAATCGATCTTAGCCATTGCAACAAAATGTGCCTATTTCAGTTTTTAATTTAACAGTAGAACAATAGCTAATAATAAATGTGAAAGTGTGATTTCCTTTCCAGAATTTCTTTAATCTTTTATGTACACTTTACAGAGTAAAATGCCAAGAATTCGTCAGTCCAAATGGCGATATATAATTGGATACCGGGGTAGTCCTCTTATGTTGGTGTTTGAGTCCCATTGGGATTTTTATTTTTCTGAATGAGTGCTTACTTACTGCCAACAATGCAACAAAAATAACTTATTAATCTTTAACACAAATAGAGTTTGACCTGTCCAACCATTAAATGAAATTTTGTGTTTGTGGCAGTGAGTAAGAAATTAGAAGCACATCTTTCACAATTACTGCATTTGTTCAGTTAGCCTTTTTGAATGCTAAACATATTTTCTATGCCACTTGTTTTTACGTTGATTCATCTGCTACTATCTTTTATGCAGTAATCCCTTTCTATAACTCTGTCTGATGGACAACCAAGCATATGGCTCCCACATAATTGGAGAGTCCATATTATGCAGAGTCTTTGTACCATGACTGTTGTCACGATATTCCTCATTTAACTCCCAGAGACATTTTATAAAGAGAGGAATTACTGTTTGTCAATGTTGTCTTTCTTTCAGTGTTTTGTTCTTTCAATCCAGTTCTGAGTTTAGGCTAATAATTGTCATATTTTTCTTTAATGAATTGCATGCCTATAGCATGGCAGATTAATTTGGTATGGAGGCTTGTAAGTGATTTATTTTTGTATTTTTGACTTAGATGGAAGACTTCACCCCAGTCATCATATGAATAAACTTAAAGTGACCCACTAATGTATGCCTGGAGATGCAGTGCTGTTTGTCATGGGGATTTTTAGCATTGCATTCACCAGGATCTTAGTGTTGCAATTATCTTAAATCTCAACTTTGACAATTACTTTGAGTATTACAGAATTTCCCTCCTTTCCTCCAAATTGCTGTCCTTGCTTTCACCACAAGCTGTGTCTTGTTACATCATGGCTCAATTGACACTTGCTGACCTGTGACACCTTGTCCGAGTAGTCCTTCTGCTTGAGTGAGTGTAGGCTGAGCATTAATCATGATAATCTCTTATGATATAATGCACATCACAGCTCATAGTGGTCATGACCTTATTTGCTCTCCCCCCAGTACACCCACAAAGTCCATTCTTGGTAAGATTAACCGAGTATTGATTGATTGGTGGGGTAGGGAAGACAGGGAATTAGATTGATTGACTGATTCATTCAGTATTTTTGATCTAGTAGAGCTGAGAGCAGCTACAGCTTTGCCTGAGGTTTACTAATGCGGTACAGATTGAGAGTTCAATTTTGAATCTGGTCATATGTCATAGTAACAGATCATAGGGGGCGGCACGGTGGCACAGTGGTTAGCACCGCTGTCTCACAGCGCCTGAGACCTGGGTTCAATTCCCAACTCAGGCGACTGACTGTGTGGAGTTTGCAAGTTCTCCCTGTGTCTGCGTGGGTTTCCTCCGGGTGCTCTGGTTTCCTCCCACAGTCCAAAGATGTGCGCCACAGTCCAAAGATGTACGGGTCAGGTGAATTGGCCATGCTAAATTGCCTGTAGTGTTAGGTAAGGGGTAAATGTAGGGGTATGGGTGGATTGCGCTTCGGCGGGTCGGTGTGGACTTGTTGGGCCGAAGGGCCTGTTTCCACACTGTAAGTAATCTAAGTAATCTAATGTAATAGTGACCAGAGCAGTACCCAGATTATTTGAATCGCAGATGTATTTCACTGTGGATTCTGTAAACAGCACTGCATCAATCTGACTGGGGCAAAGTTCCTCTTTAAATGTAGTTAATACAGAGCCTGGATATATTTTGACACGGCAATGTTGATCTGTTGTTAGAATCGGATGAAGTCCAGTCTCCTGACGTTGTTGCAACTAGCGAAGAGGCCTCGGAGTCAGCAACAGAAGAGGTCAAAATCCCTGTAGCTGCAAGTATTGAGCAAGCTGAAAATCCTGCACTGGTTGTAGAACCCAGTGAGAGTCCATTGGAGGGCGAGGTTGCTGTGGAAGAGGCAGTGATGGACGTTCTGACCGCGCCTGCTTCAGTCAAAGGTTAAAAACCTCTCCAGCCAGAAATCATATATTTCAATAGAACTACATCATTGGCTTATCATTTGCTCAGTAGATGGATGTTCTCTTTTGTCAGCCTATGCAGGCAAATTTACCTATAACATAAGCTAATGCAATTTGTTTTCCATATTTTTCACTTCTAACAAAAATAATACAATCTCCTAAATAAATCCAACCAAAGAATTAGTGTATATACCAATAATTAAAAGAAACATAGGAAAATATTCATAAGTCAAACTGATAAATTAACAACCAGGATGTATTATAATGGTATTAGTGCTTTATTTTGAAAATTATTTTTAAACTAACGTGTATATTTTTATGATCTAAATGAGGAAAAATATGTCTATGTTTGGAATAATAGTATAAATTATTCAAAGCAAATGTTTGATGTAAGTTCATGATTACTTTTCTGCATTTGATAATTTTCTACAATTGTGTGACAAGGTATAGGTGTACCATGTGAATTATTTTAAAACAGTTTTGTGAAACACAGCTATAGTAGGCTGACAATGGAAGAACAATAAGTTATCTTCATTTGAATACTATGACGTTTCCCTGGCTAGTGTTTTTTTTCAGTGATGGCGACTTATTTACAAACTAAATTACTTGGACAGATTAATAATCTTCGGCATTAAACATGAGCAACAACACACTGAACACTTTGAGGTATACTCAACAGTCTAAAACATAGTATCCAAGGTGCATTACTCTCTTGAATAGCTTTGTAAAAATGACATTTTGCTGTGTGCCTCATTATTGAATTGCATCGAATGCTCTGAAGTTGCTTTATTTGACTAGTAGACATGAAATATGTTCACTACAGTAAGTGAAATCTTGCTCTTCCTCAGCTGTTTATTACTGTCCATCAATTAACTCCTACACATATAATCTACACATAGGTTTTAATGATCAGAAATTTAAAAAAAATTAAAATATAAAAGTAAAAAATCTTTTCCTCTTTGTCTTTTCTTCTCTTTTAATACAATCTTTCTTCCTTTTATTTACCTTTCTGTTCCAGATTTAACAATAAATTCTTCATTTGCCACTTCCATTCACAGTACTATTATTTTCACAATCTTTCAATTTGATTGATGAAGGGGCTACTCACTGGCTTGCGCTGTTCACACCAGCCCCAGATATCATATTTCCCTTGCTACAATGTTGTCGGTTTGAACTTTCAACAATTGTCTTGCTTAAAAGTAAAAACCTAAATGTGCCAGGGCACATCTACCAAATGTCAAGATTAGAATGGTGGCTGGAAAAGGACAGCAGGTCAGGCAGCATCCGACGAGCAGGAAGATCGACGTTTTGGGTAAAAACCCTTCATCAGGAATTCCTGCTGTGCTTTTCCAGCCACCACTCTAATCTTGACTCTGATCTCCAGCATCTACAGTCCTCACTTTCGCCTACATTTACCAAATGGCAGATGCACAGCACCTTACGGTATTAATAAATAAGCCCCACAAATTTGAAATTATGGGCTAGTGTGTGGTCTATCTGTTCTATTTAGAAAGATTAGGAACGTTAGAAAGTAAAGGAGGAGAGCAGGCTCCTAATTGAGCCCATTCCTTACATATGTTGTGTCCTGTTTGCAGTCCCTAGGACTCTACAATTCATTTACATAATCTTTCAAACAAATATTCCATGAAATGCTTTCCTTAAATGACCAAAAGCAATTGAGAAAGGCTGCATTCAAATCTGACATGGTTATAATCTAATTTCAAATGCAACTACATTGCCTTGATGACATTTCCCTGGTCTAAATTCTCAATATATGGACAGAATGAACAAGTTACGGGAATTACAATGATTTGTATTACGGGTGCATTAAACAGAATAAGAATGTTTTGTATTGATCGATTATACTGTATATGGTGATAAAGATTGAACAGGGTCTGTTGTTCACAGATTTAAAAACATTTCCTTCTCTTCGTACAATAATAATTAGCTCTGTGCCTCTGTGTGTAATGATAATTGCATGAATAAAAACACACAAACATATGAATTAGGAGCAAGAGTAGGCTGCTTGGTCCTGAGCCTGTTCTGCCATTTCATAAGATCATGGCTAATCTGGTTGTGACACCAAGACCATAAGACATTGGAGTAGCAATTAGGCCATGCAGCACATCAAGTCTGCCCCACCTTTCAGTCATGGTTAATAAGTTTCTCAAACCCATTCTCCCACCTTCTCCCTATGTAACCTATGATCACCTTAACAATCAAGGACCTATCTACCTCTGTCTTAAATATATTTAATGACCTGGCCTCCACAACCTTCTGTGGCAATGAATTCCATAGATTCACCACACTCTGGATGAAGAAGTTGCTCCTCATTTCCATTCTTAAGGGTCTTCACTTTACTCTAAGGCTCTGCCCTCAGGTCCAAATCTCTCCTTCCCAATGTCCACTGTATCCAAGCCTTACAGTATTCTGTCATTTTCAGTTAGATTCCCCCCGATCCTTCTAAACTCCATCAAGTATAGACCCAAAGTCCTCAAACTTTCCTCATATGTTAAGCCTTTCATTCCTGGGACCATTCTCATGAATCTCCTCTAGATCTGCTCCAAGGCCAGAACATCATTCCTGAGGTATGGGCTTCAAAACTGCTCACAATGTTCTGAATGTGGTCTGACCAGAGCCTTATAAATCCTCAAAAATACATCCCTGCTTTTATATTCTAGTCCTTTCAAAATAAATGCCAACATTGCATTTGCCTTCCTAACTACTGACTCAGCCTGCAGGATAACCTGCTGAATTTTCTTCCCATTTAGAAAATAGTCACCGTCCCTATTCTTCCTACCAGAATGCATGACCACACATTTTCCCATGTCATATTCAATCTGCCATTTCTTTGCCCACTCTCCTAACTTGTCTAAATCCATCTGTAGCCTCCTCACCTCCTCAATACTACCTGTCCCTACACCTATCTTGTATCATCTGCAAACTTAGCCAGAATTCCCTCACTTCCTTCATCTAGGTCATTAATGTATAAAGTGCAAAGTTATGGTCACAACATTGACCCTTGCAGAACTCCACTAGTCACTGGCTGCCATTCCGAGAAGGACCTTTTTATACCCACTCTCTGCCTTCTGCCAGACAGCCAAGCTTTTATCCATGCTAATACCTTTCCTCCAACAACATGGGCTCCTGTCTTACTCAATAACCGTCGGTGCAGCACCTAGTCAAAGGCCTTCCCGAAGTCCAAGAAGGTAACATACATTGGCTCTCCTTGGTCGAACCTGCTTCTTACTTAGAGTCATAGAGATGTACAGCATGGAAACAGACCCTTCAGTCCAACCTGTTCATAGCGACCAGACATCCCAACCCAATCTAGTCCCACCTGCCAGCACCTGGCCCATTTCCCTCCAAACCCTTCCTATTCATATACCCATCCAAATGCCACTTAAATGTTGCAATTTTACCAGCATCCACCACATCCTCTGGCAGCTCATTCCATACACATACCACTCTCTGTGTGAAAACGTTGCCCCTTAGTCTCTTTTATATCTTTCCCCTCTCACCCTAAGCCTATGCCCTCTAGTTCTGGACTCTCCGACCCTAGGGAAAAGACTTTGTCTATTTATCCTATCTATGCCCCTCATAATTTTGTAAATCTCTATAAGGTCACCCCTCAGCCTCCGACGCTCCAGGGAAAACAGCCCCAGCCTGTTCAGTCTCTCCCCATAGCTCAAATCCTCCAACCCTGGCAGCATCCTTGTAAATCTTTTCTGAACCCTTTCAAGTTTCACAACATCTTTCCGATAGGAAGGAGACCAGAATTGCAGGCAATATTCCAGCAGTGGCCTAACCAATGTCCTTTACAGCCGCAACATGACCTCCCAACCCCTGTACTCAATACACTGACCAATAAAGGAAAGTATACCAAATACCTTCTTCACTATCCTATCTATCTGCAACTCCACTTTCAAGGAGCTATGAACCTGCACTCCAAGGTCTTTTTATTCAGCAACACTCCCTAGGACCTTACCATTAAGTGTAGAAGTCGTGCTAAGATTTGCTTTCCAAAAATGCAGTACCTCGCATTTTTTGGAATTAAACTCCATCTGCCACTTCTCAGCCCATTGGCCCATCTGATCAAGATCCTTTCATAATCTAAGGTAACCTTCTTCGCTGTTCACTACACCTCCAATTTTGGTGGCATCTGCAAACTTAGAGTCATAGAGATGTACAGCATGGAAACAGACCCTTCAGTCCAACCTGTTCATACCGACCAGATATCCCAACCCAATCTAGTCCCACCTGCCAGCACCTGGCCCTGTACCTCTTATGCTCGCATCCAAATCACTTATATAAATGACAAAAAGTAGAAGACCCAGCACTGAACCTTGTGGCACTCCACTGGTCACAGGCCTTCAGTCTGAAAAACAACCCTCCATCACCACCCTGTGTCTTCTACCTTTGAGCCAGTTCTGTATCCAAATGGCTAGTTCTCCCTGTATTCTGTGAGATCTAACCTTGTCGAATGCCTTACTAAAGTCCATGTAGATCACATCTACCACTCTGCCCTTATCGATCCTTTTTGTTACTTCTTCAAAAAAACTCAATCAAGTTTGTGAGACATGATTTCCCATGCACAAAGCCACGTTGACAATCCCAAATCAGTCCTTGTCTTTCCAAGTACATGTACATCCTGTCCCTCAGGATTCCCTCCAACAACTGCCCACCTCACCCTCACCCAAGGCCAACACATTTCAGAAAATTTGGCAAACAGTACTCATGATTTTCATTTCAGTGGTCACCATCAGAAGTGGAAATTCTGGAAGTTTCCTCAAGAGGGTCTCTTTGAGCTCCCTTCATCCTGTCAGTGAAGTTTTATACAACTGGAGCCTGGTGTTATAATGTGAAGAAGGAAGTTCAGTGGTTTTAATGTGCTCAATATTAGTAAGTTTCTCCACTTAATATACATTTATATTTGAAGAATGGTTTTAGAAAGTTTGTCAACATCAGTAGGTTAATCACTTGTAGAAATAATTTAAACACTTAAAGTGGCGTGAATTCATTTGTTGAAAGAATTCATCCAGTTAGTTACCAGTCAAGAAGATCAGGATGATCCCATACCTGATTAAGATGTTCAAAGCAGAAAGGTCAGGATGCATCCTCGGCTGTAGAGGGAAGTAAGTGTGGAAATGGTGAGGTTTTGCCTGCAATATTTTAATCTTCCTTGGGTATGGGAGTGATACAAAACTGCAACCCCTGCTTAAATAGGAAGAACAGAGTGAATCGGCTATTTTTAGTCAGCCAACCTAATGGCACTGGTTGGGAAAGCTTTCGAGATAATGATAAATACGAAAAACAGGATTTATAAATAACAACCAGCAGAGACGTTAAAAAAAGGCAAATGATGCCTGACAATCTTGATTGAATTATTTGTTGAAGTAACAGAAAGCATTTATGAGGGTAGTATGATTGATGTTGTATGCATGGACTTTAAAAGACAAAACAGATTTCTTAGCGAAATGCGGATGATGCGCTTAAAGGGACAGTGTCAATGTTGAAAAGAATTGGCCAACAGAAGGAAAGCAGAGAGCATCAATGAACAATTACTTTTCAAACTGAAGGAGAGTTCGCAAGAGTATCCTCCAGTGTTCTGCAATAGGACAACTATTCCTTTTGACATATCATCTGACATACATGTAAATGACATAGAATCAAAGTCTGCAATGAATGTTGAACTCAGGACTGTGGCAAGCAATGAAGAAGATTGCTAGAGATTTCATGCATTCTATGTGCAACGAAAGGACAGGTTGGAGACTTGCACACAAGTCTGTCATTATATATTATGACTATTCCACAGCAACTCATGCTATTTTCTATCATTTTTCTTAACACAAAAATACTTCAACAACATTCCATGGGGGATACTTATCAACTTTGCTGCTTAAATAGTAACCTGGGAGGACCTTGTGTGACCAGTGGACATCCAGTTTTCAGTCCATTATAACTGTAGAATAGCAGGCAATCCACTCTACTATGGATTACTATCTGCATAGTTAAATTAGGAATTGTTCCATTGTACTGTCTGTTATAAAGGAACGCATTCCAGAAGATCTCATTCTTCATTTCACTCCAATTAGAGTCATAGATTCATACAGAACGGAAACAGACCCTTACTGTACGCCTCTAATTGGCACAAATATTAACCTTCCCACAATACCCACTTCCCATGAAAGCACTTTTAAAAATTCTTTATGTCCCTCAAACTGATTGGTTTCATACACTATTTAAGAGGGCAGCTAAGAGTGAACCATATTGTTATCAGTCTGGGGTCACATGTAGGCCAGACCAGGTAAGGATACCAGATTTACTTTCCGAAAAGACAAAATTGTTAAAGCCCAGAAGGAGGCCATTTGGCCCATTGTATTTGCACTGGCTCTCCAAACATCGCTACCTGGTGCCAGTCTCCTCCTTTGTCCCCATACCCTTGCACTTATTTTCTATACAAATGATCATCAAATATCCTTTTGAATATCTCAGTTGAACTTGCCACCTCATCATTTACAGGCAGTACATTCCATTCTCTAACTACCTGCTGGAAAAGATTGCTTCTTTTGCATATCACTTTAAATCCATTCCCTTTTGTTCTTGTTCCTCTTACAAGCAGGAACTACTTCTCCCTATCTTCCATATCCAGCCCACTCATGATTTTGAAAGTCTCTGTCAAGTCTCCTTCCATCCTTGTGTTTCCAAGCAGGACAGAACTACCTTTTCAACCTGTCCTCAAAAAATAGACTTTCTCTGTCCTGGAACCATTCTTATAAATTGCTTCTGTACTCTCTCCAATGCATTCACATCTATTATATAATCTGGCCCCCACAACAGTACACAAGTTTAACATCACCTCTTTACTTTTGTACTTCCGACACTGTGTTTTACTGTATGCAAGGACAGCAGTAAATTCTTTTAATTAAAAGTGTATGTTCTATATAAGTAAGTAAGAAAGAACAATTAAATTAATTACAGACACCTTTTAAAATACAGGAAAGAGACTAAGTTAATTCCACTGGCCAATAGTTTCTCCATTGAATGGCAGCTTCCATTGGGAATATATTTAAATTAACAATAACCTGAGGAGAAAAGATAAAGCAATATTTATTTATGTATGTGTCACTTTTACTGTAAATTAATTATTCAAGGTCATTTCATGTCCTGTGAAAAGAAAATAAGTGGTTTCCTTATCCATGTACTTGGTCTGTAAATGTGTATGTGAGCAAGTGTAGAGAGGTTCAATCAGAAATGAAATGTCGCATTTGATTAATTTCACATCAAAGTATTTTTTGGGTGAAGTGGGTAGGGATGGTGATGGGGTTAGGACCCAATAGGACACCTACAGTACGTTCACCTTATCAAACCACTTCAAAAACTTAAAGGCTTTTATCGAGTCATCTCTTTGTGTTAGGAATGTAGAACATGAGAAGGAAAATTAATATCACTCTCTGTTTTTTAGAGAAAGGCAAGTTCAGCATTTTCTAATAATTATAACCTCTTAATTTTGTATCTGCACCTTCTGTATCCTTTTCACAATATGGCAACTATATGCAGTGAGGTTAAGATTAGTCTTGACTGTGATTCCTTACAGTTAAACAGACCCAAAACTTTATTACAGCTAGATCAAAAAATACTTCTGAAAATCTTCCTTCAGAGCCACAAATATTCTTAAAATTGAATTGAATTAAGTGTAGAGATGCATAGTGATGTATCCATATAGGTACACATGTGCATGTCAGCAATATAAGCACATGTTGTACTTTTTTTAAGGGGGAATATTTTAAGGTCAGATGAGAAAGACTTGTAAAGGACAAGCTTTTTCCACAGAGAGTGTTTAGTTTGTGGAATGAATTGCCAGAAGAAGTGGTAGATGCAGGTACAGTTACAATGTTTAAAAGACATTTGGATAAGTACATGAACAGGAAAAGTTTGATGGGATATGGGTCAAACACCGGCTTTTAGTTTGGGAATATGGTCGGCGTGGACTAGTTGGACTGAAGGATTTATTTCCATGCTGTACAACTCTATGACTCAATATTATGTCATCTTCACAACATACTTTCCTATCTATGTATGTGTCCTCTTTAAACTTAGCCACCATGCCTTTGCTCCTTGATGTAAACTGTAAAATATTGAAGGCCCAACACAGATGTGGGACTCTCCTCTTCTTACCTCCAAATCTAAAAAATATCTATTTATGCATACTCTGTTTTCTGCCAGCCAACCAATCATCTGTCCAGGCTAGAATATTACCCACTGTATCATGAGCTGTTACAAGTTTTTTTGTGTAACCTTTTTGAATGCTCTCTGTCAATCTAACAGCAGTACATCAACAACCTCCTCTTTATCAAGTCACATTAAATTTTCAATAATAAAGGATTACCATTTCACCGACCTTTCCCAATTACCTTGAGTTTTTTCTACCTTGCCCAGTTGCAACCTCTTTAATGGTCAATTCTAACACCATTCCAAGCTAACTGGCCTATAGTTTCCTGTTTTCTGTCTTCCTGCTTTCTTGAATACAGGGTTATATTTCCTATTTATAATGGAACTTTTCCAGAATCTACCAAGTTTTGAAAAATTAAGGTCAAAACATTGACTACCTAATGACTACCTCTTTTAAGATACTTGGGTAAAGTCCATCAGCACTTGTAAACTTATCAACCACCAGCTCCATCAATTCATTCAGTATTGTTTCTCTACTGATTATAATTTCACCAAGTTCCTGACTTCCTTCGACTTCGATTTACAGGTATATCTGTCTTTTTTTGTATCCTCTGTTGTGAAGGTGGAAGCAAAATATTATTCTTTACATCCACTATTACTTTATTGATACTATTAATTCTCCATTCTCACCCTCTGGAGACAAATGCTCACATGACTTACTCCTTGTCTTTTTAGATAATCATAGAGCCAGTGTCATTTGTTTTTACATTTCTAGCCAGTTTCCCCTCATGCTGTTTGTGTTTATATTAAATAGTAGCTTTGGAATGCAGTTTTCCACCAACTAATCTTAACCATTGCAGCAAATTTGATAATGAGTATGGAATTGTCATTTCCTTTCCAGAATGTTTTGGATTTGTTTGTTATTCTACACTTTGTAAGGTAAGATGGTAAGAATCCATGCACATAAAACACAATGCCAGGGATCGTCTTCTTGTTTTTCTCTTCCTATTCCACTGGGAATTATCTTTTTTTCCCAGAACGACTATTTGCTTGTGAAGTTTAAAAAATGAAGTAAAAAATAATTAGATTACAACACAGGGAGACCCTGCAAATCTGTTCAGCAAAAGTATTTAAATTATAGGTGTGAACAAAACAACCGAAGCAAATCTTTAAAAATTGAAAGAACTGCAGATGTTGTAAATCAGAAACAAAAACAGAAATTGCTGGAAAAGATCAGCAGGTCTGGCAGCATCTGTTGGGGGAAATCCAAATTAACATTTTGGGTCGGGTGACCCTTCCTCAGAACACTGAAACAAAATTTAACTTTTTTTGAAAGCCAAAAATATCTTCTGTCCACTATTTGCCAGCTTAAATCATCTGCTCTAGTTGCTGAGTAGTGCTGTGCAAGTTCCAGTCACTGGCACTGGGCTGGGTTTGTGTTTATCTAATGCTTTGGCTGAGACCAGATAATACAGCACTGAATTAGACAACAATGTGGGAGCTCTGAGCTGAATGGTATTGAATGAATTACTGCGAGTTGATGTTGACATTATACCACAATGTAACATGGGTGACAAAAAAAATCAGTAACCTGTTCTACTTTGCTCTTTGTTTCCATTGACAAAGTTAAAAAAAAAACTACTCTTTTTATGTTTCAAAATATTCTGCTGCAAGCAGCCTTGCAACATTCTGAATGGGGTAAAGTTTCACTTTAAGTGTAGCTAATACAGTGGCATGATATATTTTGACATGATTGTGTTGAACTATGATTAGAACCAGATGATGTCCAGTCTCTTGAGGTGGTTGGAGCTTCTGAAGAGGCCACAGAGTCAGGAACGGAAGAAGCCAAAGTCCCCACAGCAGACAGTATCGAGCAACCTAATAGCCCTTCAACAACTATAGAACCCACAGAGATCCGACTGGAGCAGGAGACCAACACATCAGTTGCAGACCAAAAGGATGAGTTACAATCTAATCAAATCAAAGGTTAAACAATCCTTCTTGGAATGAATTTTATACCTAAGTTGAAGTAAATGGTGATCCTGGGTTATTTAAATATCCATCTCACTTCGTCCTCACTCCTTCTGACTTTACAGCTCATTTGTTCTCCCTCATAGTTTTCCTCCATATAAATACTCCTTTCCCTGGCCACTCCTTTGACCTTACCTTCACACATAGTCTATCCATTCTCCTCATCTGAATCACATGCATGACTGCCTCTCTACAGTTTCCTTTAATCCCACGACTCCTCGCAGTCCCCCTTCTAACCCCAATGTTTGCCTTTGGACACTTTTACAAGTCACAGACAGATTCATTTTCAAATATCAGCCATTGAGCATTTAGCCTTCCATCTTCCAGAGCACTTCTGCAATTTTCATATTTCCCAACAAGCCTTCATCTCAGTTTTGATGCTGTAGTTCATGCCAAATCATGCATTCCCTCCTACATTGGTTGTTTCCTTTAGCAGCCCTTATCTTCACTTCCTTAAGTTCAAGGGGTGCAGATTTGAGTGTACATGATACTATAGAAGGGTCAGCTATTTATCACAGCTATTAGTTATTTAGCTCTTTGCCAAAACTCTGCATGGCTCCCACAACAAGGTATTTAAGTATTACCTTTCAGTTGAAAAGATTCCAAGGAGGTACAGTGTTACCAAACAAAATTTCTCACTGAACCACACCCTGAGATATGGGGCAGATAACCAAACTTTGGTTAGATAAAAGTTAAATGTCTTAAAGTCCAAAGTTGTGCAGGTTAGGTGGGTTAGCCATAGGAAATGCAGGGTTACAGGAATAGGGTAGTGGGGGTGAGATGTTCTTCAGAGGAGTGCTGTGGATTTGATGGGCCCAATCATCAAAGAAAAGCCTTTTCATAGAATATCTGATAAGCTTGAGGTGGGATCATCTGACCACCTTAGTCGAAAACATTGACTGAAAAATTTGAACATTGCTCAAAGTCACCAGGAGTCCAAGTGTGATGGTATTGTAAAGAATTGTAAACAACCAGAATGGTCTGAGGACATTTATTCCAGTTTTAATGGGGCACATTTATTATTGGGCTCATTGGGAGCTTCTTCTGCTATGATGAACAAACATAATATATAATTCTAAATTATGTATCTTAATAAATATCAGATTTACTATATTAAACTCTTAGTTCTACGCCTCGTATGTCTTGTCTGTCTACCAGAATGGTTCGGAGATCTCAATGTCCCAAAGTGATGTCTGTGTGATTCTGATGATTTGGAGGTGCCATTGTTGGACTGGGGTGGACAAAGTGAAAAATCACATAACAGCAGGTTATAGTCCAACAGGTTTATTTGAAAGCAATAGCTTTCGATTTTGCATTGATTAATGAAGTTAAATGATCTCCTTGAAGCTGGCGCATAAATGCTGGCGTGTACAGAATAGATACATACGCAGCAAGGAAAATCTGAATTTCTCAGTATTTCATAACGTTGACTTAATGGACACCTCTGTGAAAACTAAGGGTTTTCATCTGAACATAAGAACTGAAGAAATCAAAGCAGGTGTAGACCAGGCAGCCCCTTGATTCTGCTCTGTCTTTCAGCAAAATCAACCTCAGTTTTATTTTCCTGGCTGTTGAAGTGTGTTGCAGAATAACACGTCTCAGAGACTCAGGTACGGTTTTGTTCATTTATTGCACAAACATTCAAGAGCCACCTTGGGCATTCAAAGTGAATTCTTTCATTCACCCATTGAAATTGCTTCATAAACCCCAGTTAAGGATGTTGGCTCACAAATTTACAAAGAATTCAATTACATTCACAAATAACTAATGAATTGCTTGTATCATCAAAGAACTGACTACCTTAATGAAGCACTGACTGTATTTAGAAAGAACTGATGAACTGTGTGTTAATTAAGAACACATTGCACTAATGCTGTAAATTCACAGCACTTCATAGGCAGCTAACTCAATGTCTGTTACCTTGTTTTTAAGCTGTTGTTACATCAACTTAATCTTCTCTTGTGTTCCCCACTAAGATTAATCCTGTCTCTAAGCTTTGCTAATGTCTATATTGTTTTCTAAATTTGTCCTACACCTATTAAACTTGCTTACCAATAAATTTCCCTTAAAACTGCTGTGCATATCCCTAAGTTCCTCTCTGTTGGGGAAACAGCTTCTCACTGTCTACCTTACCAAAATCAATATGTATCAACGATGTCTAAATTTGTCAAATTATATGCCTCATTCTTTCAGTCTTCCCTCACAAGACAAACCTCTCAACTCAGAAATCAGTTTAGAGAACCTTTACTTGAATCACTCTAACATCGAGGGCCGAAGGGCCTGTACTGCGCTGTAATGTTTTATATATATCCTTCCTTGGGAGTGGAGACCAATGGAAAACCAAGGAATTCAGAGGGGTAGTAGGGAGCATGAAATACCTTTGGCAAACTGGATTAAGGAAAATCCCAAGGCATTTTATACATATATAAGGAATAAGAGGATGGCTAGGGAAAGACTTGGTCCACTCAAGGATGAATGAGGGAATATATGGACCCAGAGGAAGTGGGTAAGGGCTTTATGACTACTTTCCATTGGTATTCACAAAAGAGAAGGACATGGTGGTTGCTCAGTCTCAGGATAGATATTCTACAGTATGTCAACATAAAAAAGGAGATGATGATCGGTGCAGCCTTAGCTAAAGAGGAGAAGGATTTTGTTAAGGTTTGCTGTAATGACCTCCTTTCCAACATTCATAAGGCAATCTGCTTGTAATGAAGGTTCCTCCAGTAATGCCACCCTGAAGCATGACAATCATGCTTTAATGTTCATAATACTCAGCCAATGACTGAAATAATTCCACCAGTTGATCTCTTATAGTTACCATTGCACTTTTATTATTACATACAGAGAGAGGAAGAATTTCCAAACCTCCACAATATATAGTTGGTAAGAATAACCAGCATATTCCTGATGAAGGGCTTTTGCCTGAAACATCGATTTTACTGCTCCTTGGATGCTGCCTGAACTGCTGTGATTTTCCAGCACCACTCTAATCTTGACTCTGGTTTCCAGCATCTGCAGTCATTGTTTTCACCTAAGAATAACCAGCAGTCCAATTAATAATTCAAATATCAGTCACATGGATTGGGGCTATTCCAATGAAAAGCTTTTTAGTAGCCGTCATTACAAAAAACCAAAAGTAATAGTAGAAAGTGCTAGAGAAACTCTGCAGTTCTGGCAGCAAGTATGGTGAGAGAAATAGAGTTCATGTTTCAAGTTCAACGTGACACTTCTTTGCATCAGAAGAAATCTTCTGAAGAAGAGTCGGCGCAGACTTGAAACATTAACACTGTTTCTCTCTCCACAGATGCTACCAGACCTGCTGAGTTTCTCCAGCACTTTCTGTTATTATTTCCAGCCTCGGGAGGGGGGACTGGGAGAGTGGACCTGAGCGAGACTCAGGACATAAATAAGGATAAGAGTTCTCTAGTCTATAGCCTGCTGTGACTTGAAGAGGAGCTGGTTGGAGTGGCAGTGGAGTAGAGTGGAGATTGGGGTGAAGGACAGTGGAGATTCCCACTGAAAGCCCAGGGTAAGCTCAGTTGGAAGAGCAGCTAAACCCCAACAAGAACCCAACAGAATTTAAAGAAGCTGAGAAAAGTGACATCAGCACAAAGGTGTTTGCGAAGTTGTACGTGTCCATTTCAAAGTTGTTTGAATAAAAGGTAAGCATTCTGGGTTCCTTTTAATAGAAAAAGCATTTCCTGCAATTCTTAAACTTAGGGTAAAAGTTTTTTATTCCATTGAAGGTATGGCAGGACCCTCAGTCCCTTGTGTTGTACATCTGTCGGATGACGGAAATCTTAATGCTCCTGGCAATCTGGATGACCACATCTGCCACTGGTTTGATCAGCTTGAGCCCTGGGTTTTGGAGCTTGTGCATTGACTGATGGCACAGCAGTGCATCTGGGAGGCTGAGGGTTATGTGGATAGCACATGGTTACAGCGCAGCTGAAAGCAATGCAGTTAAGGAAGGAATGAGTTACCATCAGTCAGGGAAGGGAGGCACGAAAACCCCAGCATACATCTCATACAAGAATGGTGTGTCTATGTTGGTAAATAGGCTGAGGTAGTTCTGAGGAGTGCAGTCAGAGCTCAGCTGAACAAAGAGCAGACAGAGAGGAAAAAAACTATAGCAGTGGGAGAGTCAATAAAGAATTAGAATTTAAATTAGATGTTATTGTTACGTGTATTCAAGTGCAGGAATACAGGAGTACAGTGAAAAGTGTCCTAAGTTGCCATTCTACAGCACCATCTTAAAAATACAAAACCAGAATGTAAAAAAAACTGGATAAATAAAAGAAACAGAGCCAAAATGTAAAGGAAAACATTCAGATTTTAAGATCCTGATCCAAAAGAAAAGGAAAAAGTCCAGATACAAAAGTCTTACCTCAGTGGGCCTAGTCCTGGCCTGGAGTTTCGCTCAGCCTCCTCCTGGGGCATGCTCCACTGATCACCTTTGCTGTTGCCGATGCCCCCACTGCTTGCTGGAGCATTGCAAATGCAAATATGGAACCTGTAAAGCTCTGCAGTAATGGGGTTACAGCCAACTATGTCTGCAATTGCAGCCACGACTCCAGGATGGTGTGTTGACTCCCTGGGCCCAGAATCCAGGATTTCACTGAACGGTAGCAGGCCATTCAAAAAGAGGAAGTTGAATAGTCCGAGGTTGTGGTTCATGTCAGTACCAATGTTGGTAGAAAGAGAATCAAACACAGAAATGGCTGGAAAAACTCAGCAGGTGTGGTGGAGAGAAATCAGAGTTAACGTTTTGCGTCCAGTGGCCCCTCCTCAGAACTGCAGTTTTTTTGGATTTTATGTAGTAAGAGAGATGAATTCCTGTGACAAAATTTAGGGAGTTAGGTAGCAGTTTAAAAAGCAGAAACTCAAAGGTTGTAATCTCTGGATTACACTCAGGGCCATGTGCTCGAGAGAGTAGGGATATGGGGAGAGAGTGGATGAATATGTGACTAAAGATTAAGTGCAGGAGGGCAGCTTTAGATTCCTGGAATACTGGGTCTGTATCTGGTGACGGCGGGACCTGTACAAAACTAACAGATTAAACCTGAACAGCAATGGCACCTTGCAGGGAATATGTGATGAGGTTTGTTATTGGTGGAAGTTTAAACTAGTTTGGCAAGGGAATGGAATTCAAACTGGAAGTACAATACTGGGTAATACACTGGCAAATACAGAAGAAAAGCCAAGTCAGTCTGGCAGGCAGACCATATACTGCATAGCTAACTTTAGGTACAAGGGAGCTTGGCGACGTTGGATAGCAATTATTTTAATGCAGGGTGTCTTACACGAAGGCAGATGAATTGAGGGCTCTAATTAACACATGGCATTTGACAACATTGCTATGTTGGCGACATGGTTAAGGGACAGCCAGGGCTGGCAACTCAATTTTCCAGGGTATAGAATCTTTATGCAAATGATTGAATAGGTGGTCCTCACCCTCAATAATTTCTCTTTTGAATCCTCCCACTTCCTCCAGACAAAAGGGGCAGCCATGGGCATCTGCTTGGGCCCCAGCTATGCCTGTCTCTTTCTTGGCTACGTGGAACAGTCCTTCTGCAGTTACACTGGCACCATTCCCCACCTTTCCCTTGGCTACTTTGATGATTATAGCGGTGCCACCTCATGTTTCCATGGGGAGGTTGAACAGTTCATCAACTTCACCAACACATTTGACTCCGACCTTAGGTTCACTTGGACCATCTCAGACACCTCCCTCCTCTTCCTGTTCCTCTCCATCTCCATCAATGGTGACTAACTCAACATGGACATCTTCTACAAACTCAACAACTCCCACAGCTACTTGGACTATATCTCCCCTCACCCTGTCTCCTGTAAAAATCCTATCCCTTATTCTCAATTCCTCTGCCTCTACCGCCTCTGCTCTCAGGAGGACCAGTTCCATCACAGATCACACCACGTGGCTTCCTTCTTCAAAGACTGCAATTTCCCCTCCCACGTGGTCGATGATGCCCTCCAACGCATCTCATCCATTTCCCGCTCCTCTGTCCTTGAGCACCACCCCTCCAAATTACAACAAGGACAGAACCCCCATGTTCCTCTCCTTCCACCCCACCAACCTCCGTACACATTGCATCATCCTCTGCCATTTCCACCAGCAGGAGAGATATATTTCCCTCCCCAACCCTATCCGCTTTCCATAAAGACCAGTCTCTCTGTGATTCTCTTGTCAGGTTCACAGCCTCCCCTCCCTGTACCTTCCCCTGCCACGGCAAGAATTGCAAAAACCTGTGCCCACACCTCCCGCTCTCACCTCCATCCAAGGCCCCAGAAGAGCCTTCCACATCCATCAGAGTTTTACCTGCACTTTCACACATGCCATTTATTGTATCCATTGCTCCTGATACGGTCTCCTCTACACTGGGGAGGCAGGACACCAACTTGCAGAGCGCTTCAGAGAACATCTCCGGGACACCCGCACCAACCAACCCCACTGCCCCATGACCGAACACTTCACCACGGCCCACTCCACCAAGGACATGCAAGTCCTGGGCCTCCTCCATCGCCACATCTTAATCATCCGATGCCTGGAAGAAGAACATCTCATCTTCTGCCTTGGGACCCTCCAACTTCCAATCTAGGTGGACTTCAACAGCTTCCTTCATCTCCCCTCCCCCCACCTTATCAAAGTTCCAACCTTCCAACTCAACACCGCCCACATGACCTGTCCTACCTGTCCATCTTCCTTCCCACCTATCCGTTCCATCCTTCTCTCTGGTCTATCACCATTAGCCCCACCTTCACCTACCTATTGCACTCTCAGCTACTTTCCCTCCAGTCCCACCCCCTCCCATTTATCTCTCTACTCCCTCAGGTCACAAGCCTCATTCCTGATGAAGGGCTTATGCCCAAAACATTGATTCTACTGCTCCTCGGATGCTGCCTGACCTGCTGTGCTTTTCCAACACTACACAATACTTATAGGAAAATATCAATTGGAGCAGTGGGAGTGTTTCAAAAGGAAATGGTAGAAGTCTAGGGCCAATATGTCCCTGTAAAGGTGAAGAGTGAGACCAAAAATTCCAAAGATCCATGGATATTGAGGAATGAAAAGATTGGACATTCCTGATGAAGGGGTTATGCTCAAAATGTCAACTCTCCTGTACTCAGATGCTGCCTGACCGGCTGTGCTTTTCCAGCCACATACATTTTGACTCTGATCTCCAGCTTCTGCAGTCCTCACTTTCTTGTACTGAGGATTGTACAAGATTGGCAAATAAAAATAAAATGTATCTCATGATAGAATCCAAGGATTGAGCACGCAAGATGCCATGGAAGTGCAACAGTTACTTGAAAAATAAATTAGGAAAATGAAGAGGGGCATGAAATAACACTGATTGGTAAAATAAATGAAAATACAAGGCATCTTACAAGTATATTAAGGACAAGAGGATAACCAAGGAAAGAATGGGATCCACTGGGGACTAAGTGGCAAATTGTGCAGGGAGCAAGAAAGCATATGTGAGATTTCAAATGAGTATTTTACATCCATATTTGCAATAGAGAAGAATGATGTATGTGTAGAGGAGTGTGATATATATATGAACAAATTACAAGTGAGGGATAGGAGGTATTAATGGTTTAATGCACATAAAATTAGATAAGTCCCCTGGCCCAGATGAGCTGTATCCCAGGCTGCAGTGGAACACAAGAGATTGCTAAAACTCTCACATTAATTTTAAAATCCTTTCTGGTCACAAGAGGACTGGAAGAAAGTTAATGTGGCAGCATTATAGTGATAAACTAGGGAGCTATAGGCCAGTGAGTCTAACATCAGTGATAAAAAAAATCTGACGGACAGAATTAATGTACAAGGCAAGGATTAATCAATGGTAGTCAGCATGGCTTTGCCATGGGGAGATCATGTCTGACAGGTTTGACTGAATTTTTCAAGGTGTGATGTGTGGATAAAGGTATTGTAGTAGATATAGGCTACATGCAGTTCTATAAGATTTTTGAAAAGATTTCCTATGTGAGCATGGGAGATTGGTCAAGAAGGTAAGAACTTGTGAGACGCAGGGAAGTCTGGTAAATTGGACCCAAAATTGCTTTAGTGACAGGATGCAGAGGTTAATGATTGAAAGCATTTTTTGTGACTAGAAGTTCAGTGGTGCAGAGTCATGGAGTCATAGAGATGTACAGCATGGAATAGCCAGGCTTTGGTGCTGGGTCCCCTGTTGTTTGTAATATATATTAAGGATCTAGATATGAAAGTAGGATATATGATCAGTAAATCTGCAGAAGATATAAAAAGTGACGGTTGAGTAAATAATAAGGAGAAAGTCAGATGGACAGAACAATGGCAAGTGAAATTTAATTTTGAAAACTGTGAAGTTTTGGGAGGAGCCTAGGAAATACAGAAGGCTAGCGGACATATACACAGATCCTTGGTGGTGACAAGACAGGTTGATAAAGTGGTTAAGAAGGCATGAGGAATACTTGCCTTTATTAGTTTTTTATAATTGCAAAAATATACTTTATTCATAAAAAGTCTTCATCCACATTCACAGATACTAGAGCACTCTGTGCAGTCTTTGCTTATTAAGGAAAACCAAAACTTTGGAATTTGACATTCCTTGCAGTTGCAAAAACCACAGGCGTTTCTTACTCACACAGAACACTATATTTTGAGGTTTTTTTTATATGACAAAAATTACTTTATTTATTAAATACTGTAAAATCATTCTCATGTACTAAGGCAGTTCTGTACAGTCTTTGCATCTCAAGGAAGGCAAATACTGGAATTTGATATTCCCTGCAGTTCAAAAACCAAAGGCATTTCTTACTCATGCAGGAGAGTATTAACATACATTAAGGCAATGAGAGTTTCTGATAGGGAAGGAATAATGGAGCTGTATGAGTTGTTAGTTAGGCTACTGCTTGGGTACTGTGTGCAGTTCTGGTTGCCACACTATAGAAAGAATCTGATTGCAATTGAGTAGGTGCGGAGGAGATTCATCTGCCTGAAGCATTGCAGCTGTGAAGAGAGACAGGATAGACTGGTGTTCTCCACCACTTGATGCTGCCTGGCTTGCTGTGTTCTTATAGCCTCCTGCCTTCTTTTCCTTGGAGCAGGGAAGACTGAGGAGGGGTCTGATTGTGGTGTGCAAAATATGAGGGACATAGATAAAAATAGATTGGAAGAAATGATTCATATTAATAGAGGGATCAGTAACCAGAGGGCATAGACTTAAGGTAAAGGGCAGGAATTGTAGAGCAAATTTAATGAATACTTTTTCACCCAGAGGTGTTGGGTATTTGGAACTCACTGCCTGAAATGGTGCTCGAAGCAGGAATCACTACAATATTTAAAAAGAACAATCACTTGAAGTGCCAAAGCATACTTACAAAATATATTTTATTCATAAAAAGTCTTTATCTATATTCACAGATACTAAAGCAGTTCTGTACCAAAGAGGGTTTTTTAAGTATATTAAAGGGAAAAGACTAAAGAGAGAGAATAGGATCCCTCAAGGACCAAAGTGGACATGTATGTGTAGAACCACAGGAAGTGGGCAAGGCCCTTAATGAATGTTTCTCCTGTGTGTTTACCGTGAAACAAGACATGAAGACTTGGGAACTTGGGGAAGATAGTGGTCATTTCTTGGGGACAGTCCATATCACTGTAGAGGAGGTGTTGGATGTATTAGAATGTGTGAAGGTCGATAAATCTCCTGGTCCTGACCATATATATCCAAGAACACTGCAAGAGGCTAGAGAATAAATTGCGGAGACCCTGGCTGATATTTTTGCACCACTGGTAGCCACTGGTGAGGCCCTGGAAGACTGGAGGGTAGCAAATGTTGTGCCCTTATTCAAGAAGGGCTACAAGGAAAAACCTGAGAACTATAGATCAGTAAGCCTAACATCTGTGGTGGATAAGTTTCTTGAGAAGATAAGATTTACATAAGTTTGAAAGACAGGGTTTGATTAGGAGCAGTCAGCAAGGCTTTGTGCATGGGAGATCATGCCTCTCAAATTTGTTAGATTTCTTTGATGAAGTGACCAGGAATGTTGATGAAGGTAGGGCAGTAGACGTGGTCTATATGAATTTCAGTAAGGCCTTTAATAAGATTCCATATGATAGGCTCCTCTGGAAGGTTAGATCACTTGGAATTCAGGGGGAGCTGGCAAACTGGATACGCAATTGGCTTGATGGTAGGAAGCAGAGGGTAATAGTAGAAGGATGCTTGTCGGACTGGAGGCCTGTGACTAGTCGAGTGCCTCAGGTGTCAGTGCTGGGCCCATTACAGTTTACATCAATGATTTGGATGAGAATGTACAAGGCATGATTAAAAAGTTTGCACCTGAACTAAAACAGGCGGTACCGGGGACTGTAAGGAAGGTTAGCAGAAATGGCAGCAGGACCTTGATCAGCCGAGGAATTGGGCTGAGAAATGGCAAATGAGGTTAAATGTAGATAAAGTGTGAGGTCTTGCATTTTGTAAAGTCCACATCAAGGCAGGAGTTTCATGGTGAATGGTAGGCCCTTAAGGAGTGTAGTGGAACAGAGAGATCTTGGAGTTCAAGTGCACAGTTCTCTGAAAGTAGAGTCACAGGTAGACAGGGCGGTGAAGGAGGCTTTGGCACACTGGCCATCAGTCAGGGCATTGAGTATAGAAGTTGGGAAGTAATGTTGCAGTTGTACAGGGCGTTAGTGAGGTCACACTTGGAGTATTGTGTTCAGTTTTGGTCACACTGCTATAGGAAGGATGTTGTTAAACTGCAAAGAGCACAGAAGAAATTTACAAAGTTGTTGCCAGGATTCAACAGTCTGAGTTATAGGGAGAGGTTGGACAGTCTAGGACTTTTTTCTTGAGAGCATAGGAGACTGAGGGGGGATCTTACAGAAGTGTTTAAAATCATGAGAGGCATGGATAGGATGAGTGCACTCAATCTTTTTCCCAGGATTAGGGAATCAGGGTCTAGAAGGCAGGAGTTTAATGTTAGAGGGGATAGAATAAAAGGGAACCTGAGAGGTAACATTTTTACACAGAGGGTGGTACGCACATGGAATGAGCTGCAGTGGAAGTTGTTGAGGCGGGTACATTAACAACATTTAAAAGGTATTTGGACAAATACATGAATAGGAGATCATTAGAAGGATATGGGCCAAGGGTAGGGAAATGGTGTTAGGGTAAGTGAACATTTTGGTCAGCACGGACCAGTATGGGCCAAACAGCCTGTTTACTTGCTGTAGGATTCTATGACTCCATGACTCAGCTTTGAGCCGATTGTTGGGAAAATGAGCCTCAAGTGCCTTTTAGTTGGCATGAACTGTGGCAAGAGCGAGGTCATGTTTTACCGACCGATCTTTTATCTCCTCCAGCATCAGGACAGATTACCTGAAGATGCTCGAAATATGGTGTGGAGGGGCTGGGGTGTGAGCAAAATCTTGGGAGGAATGCATCACCAAGGTGAGGCAGAACTGATCTTTTGGGAACATCGCCCCATGTCCACTGCGGGTAAAAACCCGGTCATCAGGTGTGAAGCACTCTCTGTCGTTGTACGTAGCGCAGTTCTGGCCTATACCCAGAATTAGTGCCGTTGCAGTCACCCAAGCCATCTTCCATTTCATCTGGAAGTCTAAGATGGATAGTGTCTGCAGGGACACTATGTACATAACTGTAGGTAAGGGAGGAAGAATGTACCCAATGTTGTCCTCATTCTTTTTTGTGTGTGGCTGTATCAAGTTGTGTGTAGATGCTTGGTGTCACGACTTACTATGGTTCTAGCTATCCCTGGTGTTGCGAAGGATGAGACTGGCTTTGTTGCTGTGGAGTAGTTGGATTGTTCCATATCACCTGTCCTTTGTGGAGAAATTTGCAAAAAGAAATTGGCTGTGTGTCCATCAGAAAGCAATCAGCATATAGCATCCGAGAGACCCTGAGGGAGACGGAGTGGGTGGATCCTGTTGTGTGGTTCCCTGAGCAGACTGTCAAAGACATTTGGCAGAAGGCCTCATTACCAAAAATTCCCAACAAGCACCAAGAGGGGTAGTGAGAAGGGCATTACCTGTGAAATCTTTCATGTCTGCCCGGTCGGTCTATGTCACCACACGCCACTCTCAAAGCAACTGCAGTGGGGGGGTAGAGACTGTCACACACCTCCTCCTGGGAGAGAGATGCAGTGGTTTTTGTCAAGGTTCATCCCGAGCAGCTCTGTGATACACCATCAGCTCAGTGAAAGACACACATTGGTTTGCCTAGAACTTGTTGGCCTTCTAGAACAAGGAGTTGATCCCAACCAAGTGTTGCAAACTGGCACATTCCAAGGTCCAGGACTATGGATAGAGGGACGCACTAAAGCTTGAAGCAGCAGCTGCCAAAGTGCAGTGGGGAAAGACCATCGTCTGAAATCTTCCTGCTGAAGTTAAATTGGGTCCGTTCAGTTATAAGACTTCCTGTGCCTCAAATACATGTAAATGTAGTCCTGCACAAGTAAGAGATGTCTTTGACTTGTTTGTTGGTTAGAGTCAAAGTTCAATGTTTGCTTGATTCCTTGACAGAACAGAACTGCGTTTGTGATTATGTATATATAATATATATATGGTCATTATTAAATAATATGTATACCATGTATATGGTCATTATTACATGTTATGTGTGTGTGTGTATATATATATTAAAAGTATAATGATATATTTTATGAATAATGTATATTTTTCAAGTTAAAAATAGAACACAAAGGACTGAAGATTCTCTTTCTAGACTCTTTCAGAATTCTGTGACCCCATACCCAGTATTTTGCTTTTATTTCAAAAGATCAGACTGATTTAAAGGCAGATTTAGGGATACTTGGAGCTAGGGACAGGAATTTCCATTCAGGAGGTTCATATTCCCTCATAAATAGAAGGTTCAGTCTGGAGAATTGCTTACATGTCGTTCTAAAATATAACTGCTTATCAAGAGAAGAAGCAACAGCAAGCAAAGTGGGACAAAGGTAGCAGGCTGTAATGAGAGCCATTATGAGGAAGGATGGCATATTAAAACAAGCTCAAGTTGTCTCCAGTTAATTCTTGGATGGGTGTAGAGTGATAAATGGTGTTCCCTAGGATATCACCTTTTACTATCTTAATGAGACAGATGAAAGAATACAGAATTGTATATCTATTCTTAAATTTGGAAATTACATTGAATTAGGAAGTATGGTAGTTTGGTATATACAGGGATAAGTTGCAAAGGACATAGACTAAATCAAAGGCAATGACCAGGTGGTTTTATGGGTAGACTATTAATCCAGAGCTTCAGGTAATGTTTGGGGGACCTGGGCTTGAATCCTGCCTTTACTGAAAATCTGGAATTAAGGATTTTATAACGACCATTGTTGATTGGGGAAAGCCCATGCAGCTCACTAATGTTCTTTACGGAAGGAAACTGTCATCCTTACCTGGTCTGGGCTACACGTGACTCCAGACCCACAGCTATGGGGTTGACGCTTAACAATTAGGGATGGGCAATAAGTTCTGGGCCTAGCCAGCATTGCCACATCCTACAAATTAATGGGCAGTTCCCACATTCTCCATGTTCTTGCTGACACTTACTAAATGAGCAGCTTTTTTCTTTCTGGTGGGAATGGTCTGCATAGTCTCCCTTGCAGTTCGATGGTATTGGCCACCGGCCATCCCCCATGAGCCGCTGATCAAAGTGCGTGGTTGGACAGAGTCTTGATCAAATACTACTTACTTTTAAATTTAGACAATGCATTTCAGGGAAAATATATCAGCAGACATACAGTGTATACTCACCAGAATTAGATGAGGGCTTAAAGGATTGGCCTCATCAGCGTAATTTATATTCCAATTATTTTGGAAGGTTGAAGGATAATCTAATTGAGATATTTTAAAATATTTGAGGGATTCGGTAAGTAGAACCTGTTCTATAAGGAATTGGAATTGGAAAGTTAACTGCAATCATGCAAATCTCTGCAAGCAAAACATTCAGTCAGATGAAAAGAAAACTAAATGTGGACGGCACGGTGGCACAGTGGTTAGCACCGCTGTCTCACAGCGCCTGAGACCTGGGTTCAATTCCTGACTCAGGCGACTGACTGTGTGGAGTTTGCACGTTCTCCCCGTGTCTGCGTGGGTTTTCTCTGGGTGCTCTGGTTTCCTCCCACAGTCACAAAGATGTGCGGGTCAGGTGAATTGGCCATGCTATATTGCCCGTAGTGTTAGGTAAGGGGTAAATGTAGGGGAATGGGCGGGTTGCGCTTCGGCGGGTCGGTGTGGACTTGTTGGGCCAAAGGGCCTGTTTCCACACTGTAAGTAATCTAATCTAAATGTCATCATCATAGATTGTAAGCATACACTCCAATCAAAACCTATACAAAGCATCAATGAAGACAGGCCAATCCAGATAATCTGGTTCCTTTGATGGTGAGTGCAGAATAAAAGGGTAGAATTTTAAAATTAAACCATGGTGAGTTGGTGCCAGATTGGGAAAGGGCGAGACCTCATACACCAGTTGCTGAAAGTAAGCCTGAAGGGGGCAGCAGGAGGTGAAGAAGGTAAATGGGATGTTCTGGTGATGGAGGGAGTGCAAGGTTTACCAGGTTGGGGTGGCGGGACTGAGATACGAACAGAGACTGGATCAGTTCGGACTATTTGTTTGGACAACTGTCTGTGTGGAGATTGCACTTTTTCCCTGTGTCTGCATGGGTTTCCTCCTTGTGCTCCAGTTTCTTCCCACAATCCAAAGATGTGCAGGTCAGGTGAATTGGCCATGCTAAATTGCCCATGGTGTTCAGGGATGTATAGGTTAGGTGCATTAGTCAGGGGGAGTGTAGAGTAATAGGGTATGGAATTGGGTCTGGATGGGATACTCTTTGGAGGGTCAGTGTGGACTTGTTGGATCAAATGGCCTGTTTCCATACTGTAGGGATTCTATGATTTAGAAATAAAATCAAGACGCACTTATTTACACGAATAATAAACATTTGCAACTTGTCTCCAGAAAGGCTGTGGATACAGGATCAATTGAAGTCTTCAAAACTTAAGCCAGGAAGAGTTTTGTTACCTAGTGGCATCAAAGTTTATGAATAAAATTAGACAAATGGAATTCATCAGCATGATCTCATAGAGTCATGCAGTCATACAGCACGGAAACAGAGCCTCGGTCCAACCAGCCCACACCAACTATGCTCTCAAACGAAACTAGTTCCACCTGCCTGTGCTTGGCCCATATCCCTCCAAACCTTTCCCATTCATGTAATTATCCAAATGTTTTTTGAATGTTGTAACTGAATTCTTTATTTTCTCTGGCAGATTTTTTTCCAACACGTGTAAAATAAAGTGGCTCCCATGTCCTTTTTCAATCTTTCTCCTCTCAACTTAAAAATATTCCCCCTAGTTTTGGACTCCCCCACTCTAGGGAAAAGACCCTTGTCATTCACCTGATCTGTGCCCCTTTATAACCCCAATAAGGTTACCCCTCAAACCCCTATGATCCAGTGAAAGAAGTCCCAGTCTTTCCAATCTATTGTTATGTCTCAGACCTTCCATTCCCAGCAACATCCTGATAAATATTTTCTAAACTCTCTCCAGTTTAATAATATCCTTCCTGTAACAGGGCAACCAGAACTGCACACAATATTCATTGGATGCCAGAATGGGCTTGGCAGCTGAATAGACTGCTTCTGTTTTAATATTTCCATATGAATGGATGGTCGGCAATTGTGCTCCCCTGAAATGTCAATTTGTCGCTGAGCACAAATGCCCTCAGCCGGACAGGTAGGTGTGTTAATTTAAACGATCCAGGTGAATCAAAGATTTAGACATAAGTTCACTGGTCAGAATTAAACCAGCTTCTCTGGAACAAAATATTTCACAAAAACTGGTTGTTGCTTTTGAGTTTTGGAGCAATCAACATTCATTCAACAGCAGACAGTAAGTGTCTAATGGGTTATACCAATTCAGCTGCAACACCTAATTTACTGGTGAAGCACAGAGTGTTGCAGTGTGAAAGGAGGCCATTTAGCCCATCATCTCACGGTACTGGACATTTAATTTATATAGACAACATTCAAAATTTGGACAGGACAGGATGAAGGCTGAGGAATACACTGACACAGTTAAGGAATGCTGGAATGAAATTGCTGCCATTCTGATGGAAGGACAGTGATCCTAATGATACAGAAAAATCTGGATATGCTGTTAAATGAGATGGTGTTCCTACCGTAAAATAATCAGGTCAAATGCATACAAAATATTGGACTATGAAGCTGACGGAATTCACTGCTTCGTGAGATTGCCAAACTACCCAAAAAATGGGGAAATCGCTTAGCTCCTTGCTAAACTTTTAGAGTGGGATAAGGAACAGTCCATCAGCTCTGCCTCAGTTAGAGATTGCCATTGAGAAATTCGTCTGGCTGAAGCTGTGTTGCTACTCGAAATTAGGAGAACAGTATGAATCAGAAAGAAGGAGTACATCTCCAATCTTTAGATTAAGGGTTCCACGCGAACTGAACAGTAGTAAGGATCCTGATAAAATATATAAAGCTTCCAATGGAATATACTGATACTTACATTGGATGCAATTCAGCTCATTTACCAGCAAGCAGGTAAATAACTATGCAGGGAGGGATGATCCCATTTGAAATGATCACAAATAAATTAATTTATGTTGTTTATGTAACTTGTACAACCCAAAGGAAGTAACATGGATCAGACAGTGTTGGGAACTCAGTGTCTTGTACCATTATAATACAGATCTTTCAGTTACAAAATATCAATAGGATTTATAGTAGTTAACAGGTACAATGTCAGGATAACCAAGCATGTTGTCTCTGGACAACATCTGGGGTCAGCTTCAATGACACCCAGTCCCACCTCGCCACCATCTTTTATGACTTTAAAACTTCTGTGGTATTAGGCTTCTTATCAGCTATTCAGTCTCAGATGAATTATAATTTAGTTTAGTTACAAAGTCATAGAGATGTACAGCATGGAAACAGACACTTTGGTCCAACCTGTCCAGGCCGACCAGATATCCCAACCCAATCTAGTCCCACATGCCAGCACCCGGCCCATATCCCTCCAAACCCTTCCTATTCATTACCCATCCAAATGCCTGTTAAGTGTTGCAATTGTACCAGCCTCCACCACTTCCTCTGGCAGCTCATTCAATACACGTACCACCCTCTGCGTGAAAAAGTTGCCCCTTAGGTCTCTTTTATATCTTTCCGCTCTCACCCTAAACCTATGCCCTCTAGTTCTGGACTCCCCGATCCCGGGGAAAAGACTTTGTCTATTTATCCTATCCAGGCTTCTCATAATTTTGTAAACCTCTATAAGGTCATGCCTCTGCCTCCGATGCTCCAGGGAAAACAGCCCCAGCCTGTTCAGCCTCTCCCTGTAGCTCAATTGAATGTTCAGAAGGTCTGACCTTTGGTCTTTGGTCCCCACCACAATATTAATAGCACATATTTTATTGTCATCCACTACCTTAGACTTTTTTTAATTCAGTTGTGGGACATGGGTATTGCTGGCTGGCCAACAAGTATTGCCCGACCCTATATGCTCTTGAGAAGATGGTGGCGAGCTGCCTTCTTGAATCGCTGCAGTCCACCTGCTGTACATTGATCCATAATGCCGTTAGGGAGGGAATTCCAGGATTTTGTCCCAGTAACAGTGAAGGAGCGGCAATATATTTCCAAGTCAGGATGTTGAGTGACTTGGAAGGGAGCTTGCAGATGCTGGTGTTCTATTGACAGTGTCCCTCTGTTTGATCTGAAGCTGAGTTTCCAACCTCAAGGAAGAGGAGCTGGGAGGCTATCCAGCTGTGTGGATGTCATCAAAGGTAAATTATACTTAGCTACCAGCATCCTCTCTTCCACGTGAAGGAATATCTGGCTGTGTTGCTGATTAAATGATAGAAGTACAAGGCAAATAAAGGGATGATACTGGGACAAGTAAAAAAATCAAAGATTGGTCAAGAAGAAATGTAAATGTGAGAAGTGAATTCAATACCAACGCATGTCCAAAATAAAAAAACATGCTGCCAACAGTTATGACTCTCAATTGTTAAATTCAATGATATAATCAAACAGAACAGAAGGAGGCCATTCAGATATTGTGCCCATTTATCTAACATGAAGATGGGTGTAGAGTCATAGAGTCATAGAGTTGCAGAGATGTATAGCATGGAAACAGACCCTTCGGTCCAACCTGTCCATGCCGACCAGACATCCCAACCCAATCTAATCCCACCTACCAGCACCAAGCCCATATCCCTCCAAACCCTTCCTATTTATATACCCATCCAACTGCCTCTTAAATGTTGCAATTGTATCAGCCTCCACCACATTCTCTGGCAGCTCATTCCATGCACGTACCACCCTCTGTGCAAAAACGTTGCTACTTTGGTTTCTTTTATATCTTTCCCCTTTCACCATAGACCTATGCCCTCTAGTTCTGGACTCCCCGACCCCAGGGAAAAGACTTTGTCTACTTATCCTATCCATGCCCCTCATAATTTTGTAAATCTCTGTAAGGTCACCCCTCAGCCTCCGATGCTCCAGGGAAAACAGCCCCAGCCTGTTCAGCCTCTCCCTGTAGCTCAGATCCTTCAACCCTGACAACATCCTTGTAAATCTTTTCTGAACCCTTTCAAGTTTCACAACATCTTTCCGATAGGAAGGAGACCAGAATTGCACGCAATATTCCAACAGTGGCCTAACCAATGTCCTGCACAGCCGCAACATGACCTCCCAATTCCTGTACTCAATATTCTGACCAATAAAGCAAACCAAACGCCTTCTTCACTATCCTATCTACCTGTGACTCCACTTTCAAGGAGCTATGAACCTGCACTCCAAGGTCTCTTTGTTCAGCAACACTCCCTAGGACCTTACCATTAAGTGTATAAGTCCTGATAAGATTTGCTTTCCCAAAATGCAGCACCTCGCATTTATCTGAATTAAACTCTATCTGCCACTTCTCAGCCCATTGGCCCATCTGGTCCAGATCCTGTTGTAATCCAAGGTAACCCTCTTCGCTGTCCACAACACCTGCAATTTTGGTGTCATCTGCAAACTTACTAACTGTACCTCTTATGCTCGCATCCAAATCATTTATGTAAATGACAAAAAGTAGAGGGACCAGCACCGATCCTGTGGCACTCCACTGATCACAGGCCTCCAGTCTGAAAAACATCCCTCCACCACCACCACAACCCTCTGTCTTGTACATTTGGGCCAGTTCTGTATCCAAATGGCTAGTTCTCCCTGTATTCTATGAGATCTAATCTTGCTAATCAGTCTCTCATGGGGAACCTTGTCGAACGCCTTACTGAACTCCATATAGATCACATCTACTCCTCTGCCCTCAACAATCTTCTTTGTTTCTTCTTCGAAAAACTCAATCAAGTTTGTGTGACATGATTTCCCACGCACAAAGCCATGTTGACTATCCCGAATCAGTCCTTGCCTTTCCAAATACATGTACATCCTGTCCCTCAGGATTCCCTCCAACAACTTGCCCACCACTGAGGTCAGGCTCACCGGTCTATAGTTCCCTGGCTTGTCTTTACTGCCCTTCTTAAACAGTGGCACCATGTTTACCAACCTCTAGAAATGATTTGTGGGGGTCTGTCCTGGTCCATAAGAGACATCGGAGAATTTAGCTTTCCCCCCTTGGGATGTTATCCTTTGTCATATGCCCATGAGCTTACGAAGAAGTTGAACATTTTACTTTTAAAAAACAGCATGGAGCATGGACAATTTGATTTTCTATAGGGAGAGGCTGAATAGGCTAAGGCTGTTTTCCCTAGAGCTGAGGAATGACCATATAGAGGTTTATAAAATCATGAGAGTCATGGATAGGGTAAATAGACAAAGTCCTTTCCCTGGGATGGGGTGTCCAGAACTAGAGGGCATAGGTTTAGGGTGAGAGGGGAAAAATTTAGAAGGGACCCAACGGGTAAATTTTTCATGTAGAGGGTATTGCATGTATGGAATGAGCTGCTGGAGGAAGTGGTGGAGGCTGGTACAATTACAACATTAAAAAGGCATCTGAATGGGTTTATACTCAAATAGGAAGGGTTTAGAAGGATATGGGCCAAATGCTGGCAAATGGGACTAGATTGGTTAGGGTATCTGGTCAGCATGAATGAGTAGGACCAAAGGATCTGTTTCTGTGCTGTGTATGTCAATGACTCTATGACTCTAATTTAACTTGATAAGATGGTGTCCAGTGGTCATATGACCTTTTGCCTTTTCTGTATGGACAGACTGATTAATGTCTGAACGGGTATGGGAAGTTACCTAATAGGTAAGCAGCCTTCCCAGGTTTTCTGGTCTCACGGAGACAGAAATGCAAATTAGGATATTTGGAGGCTATTCATATCTGAAAATTGATGGGATCATAAAATATTGTTCATTGTGTCATGATTGCTTAGCCTTTCAAATTATTTGTGTGGACAATGGGAACATTGATACAGTGGTCACATGACAGAAACTAGTTTACAGTAGGAATCACCTTTTAATAACCAAGGCAGTCCAGGGAGTCCTCTGAAACTAAGACCATGGCAAGAAACATTCACGCTCAGGAAAGGAAGAACCTTACAAGGAAATTACATGGAACCCAGACATGGACAAAAAGAGAAGTGTTAGTCTTAACCTGCAGACTGCACCTTTATTACATGGGTTTAGTCACAACTTCAACTGGAAAATGCAGAAATCTGCTGTCGCATGAAGTTAGCCACTGTCAGTTTATTGCCAGAAATCTCTAATCTCTATTGTCTTCAGTGAACCAAGAAAGAATGCTCAGACCCAGACAGTTCCATTTTGAGAATGTGCAGTAAAATTGACTTTTTGGACTCTGGGTAATCTAGGTGTATGTCATGTATTTTGTAAACACTTTTTCTTGTGTGTGTGCATCTTGTGTGGATGACTGAATGGGTGCTGTCTGATTTACATTTTGTTTGTTGAGAAAATAAAAGTTTATTCATTCTTTTAATTTAAACCTCTGAGAAAGTCTGACAAGAACTACAACGACACTCAGGAGTAGGTGAAGCGATGAAACCAAAGGAGGGGGGGTAAATGAAATACGGACAGAAATTCAGAGACAGGGGGAATTATGAACCTATTAGTAACTAATGATAAATCATTGAAATTACAGCTTACAGCTGCTTTAAACTCCAGACTGTCACTACATATAACCTGCTGATAGTCAGCTTGAAACTATATTTAGAAATCTCCTGTTCTTTATGATGTTTTGTTAGGTTCCCCAGTTGATGCCATTTTTAATAGGTTCCATGACCCTTCTTTGACCCTGGTCACATGTGAAGGTGGTAACTCTGAACTGGGAATCTCAGTCTCAACAGACCTATGTATGGATGTCACGCCAAAACTTGCTGCTAGCTTGTCTCATCCTCCATGAATTTGCTGAGAGACTGTGTGTGTGAGATAAGGCAGCCCCAAAGCAAATATTTCTACCAAGTGAGCTACCAATGGAGTTGTGATAGATGCCAACCCTTGCCATTATGATGCAGATGAGGCTTGAGAATGAAATGGAATTCTTATTTGAGCCTCCAACCATTCATTGAAAACTGGAGTAAACGATTTTCTCAGCCCTTGTATACAGTTAAGTTTGTCCTGTATGTTTCAGAATATGGAGCTAACAGGAATTTGCTCATGGTTTCTAATCTGCTGTTCAGATACTTAAAGCAAAGAGATTGAAATGTGTTTCTTTCTTAGGTCACAGTTACAAGTTAAAAGGAAGGAGCAGGTTAAAGTTATTTGGAGTGAAAGTATCTGTATTCTCAAGATTCTGCTGAGCTCATCAGAATTATGCTGCTCTCACAAACCAATTACTGACTCATTTTAAGGTTAGATTAGATAAGATTAGATTGCGTACAGTGCGGAAACAGGTCCTTCGGCCCAACAAGTCCACACCGACCCGCTGAAGCGCAACCCACCCATACCCCTACATTTACCCCTTTTACCTAACACTACGGGCAATTTAGCATGGCCAATTCACCTGACCCGCACATCTTTGGACTGTGGGAGGAAACCGGAACACCGGAGGAAACCCACACAGACACAGGGAGAACTTGCAAACTCCACACAGTCAGTTGCCTGAGTTGGGAATTAAACCTGGGTTCTGGCGCTGTGAGGCAGCAGTGCTAACCACTGTGCCACCGTGCCACCCACAAAGGGCAGAGATACTAAACTGCAAAGAATTAAAAGGAGAGTCTAGATGTCTAACCAATGTAATTCAACAGCTGACTGTGCAGGCATTCTCAAATAATCATTTAATTTTGAAATATTTTGGGCTATTTTAACACGTTAAAACACAAATGCAAGTTGTTCTTAACTTGAATCACAGAGTTTATTAATCAAGATTTCAACCCTAAGATTCTGTGGAGGTTGTCTGCATTTCCTGCTGCAATTGTAAAGCAAATTATTTCCTTGGGGTTCCCATCTCCTGAAACTTCAGGGCCTCACAGTACTTCTGCTCTGAACAAGCAGTTATAAGATTGTCATCCCATTTCTCGTCCTCAGTCGAAGCAAAGTGCTCAGAGACACAGTATGGCTTTGACTCCTTCATTCTTATTCTGGGCCCTGGAGGGAGAGAGAACAATCGCTTACATGCTCAGGGATGTGAGTTCTTAGTCTTCTCTGGAATTGCAGTTTATTAATGAACTATAAAGTCATTTCATAGGGAAGAGCATTTAGTTAAGGCAACATACATATTGATTGGGTGACCGTTACAATCAGCGAGTATCAACAGTAAAGGTCAAGCCATCTGCTGTTACACACTGAATGTTCTTAACCTCAACTGGCTTCACATAATGAATACTTTTCACCCTGTTAAACTGACCTTACATACTGAATACTTCCAATATTGTTAAATGTTTCTACATACTGACTGCTTTCCACCTTGTTAACTCATTACCCTTGCCTCCAGCACCCCATTGTTAGCTGCAAGTTCTTATCTGATCTGAGTCATGCTCAGCTGAACCTCTTGTTTCACAAAATTCAAAACTTGACTCTTTCCCGACCTACTCATACCCGATACATTCTCAATAATATTTTTCCTACAGTATCAGGAAACAGACACCAACACTGGAATGCTTTAATGAAAGTCAGATGTAAAGTAACCAGTGGAAGCTGCAAAAACAAATAGTCCTTCTATATCATGATGGCTGTGTTCTTGTGCAGTCCTTTATTACAGAAAAATCGCACTTTAGAAACAGCGCTTAAAGTGTTGATGATGTAATCGCGTTACAGTCAATACACGTTTTAAAAGTTTATTTAGAAACAGTTTCCAATTTGTCAATCGTGCTACAGCGAATTTCCATTAATGAAATGCAGGTAACAGCAGAATGATTGGTGTTCAAGATTATGTCCTGTAATTCCAAAAGAAAACTTTAACAACCTAATCAACTGAAATCAGTAAAATTATTAACAGGGTGATTAGAACTCAACCTCCTGGACCTGAATGATCAAAGAAGGGGAAGCTATGATCTGAAAGAATTGGAATTTGAAATTATGAGGAAGCAATTCCAGCATTAAGAAGCAGAAAACATGGAATTCTGCCAAGAGTTAAAACATTTGGACAGAGATTGCAGTCAGGCAGTAACCTCCTGCAATGTCATAGTGAACAGGCAAAATGAATTAAAATTCCAATCTGATCTGTAGGACTGCCTGATTGTGAAAATTAGAGAATTAGAAAATATTCTTGTCTGGCTAAAGAGAGTCTGAAAAACACAGAGGAGGATAAAGCCAAAGAATAAACATTGATTTTCCAAACCTTCGTGATGGTATAAAATAGTGTGTGGTGTCAAGACACTGCCTGTACAATGTAAACATGCAATCTTCAGGCCACCAATCCCACACTGGTCTTTCTTCTTTGTACACTTGTTAATAAAAATTACCTCAATGACATTTGGGAATCTTCTCAACATGAGCTGTTTAAACTTGCTGAATCCAGATGATTGGCTGAGTGTCTCCTTGGTTGTTGGATTTACACCAGTGAAGGAGTAGTCTTTATCATTTGGCTGGACCAGGAGCCATGAAGAATGTATATAAAAGCAAAATACTATGGATAGTGAGCATTTAAAATAAGACCAGAAAATGTTGGAAATATTCAACAGGTCAGCCAGAATCAATGGACAAAGAGAAAAAGCAAAGTTAACATTTTGGGACATTAGAGATTTTGACAAGTGATGGATCTGATGTAAGTTCTGCAGCAATGCTACATCTAGTCATGAAGAATGATGGACAACTAAACAACTAATTGGTGCCAAGGCTCTGTGAACATACCCATTTCTAATGATAGGGGAAACCAGCATGTCAGTGCAGGAAAATTCAAGGTTTTACAACCATCTTGGCCAGATCTGCCAAGATTGTCCAGCTTGACTTCCTCGTGAGATCCCTACCATCATCAAAAAAGCTATAGAGTAGAGTAGAGTAATTTTTATTTATCATTTCTACCATATACAACTGATATAGTAAAAACGAGACAGCGTTCCTCCAGGACCAAGGGTGCTACATGGACAGCACAAACTATACGAGCATACATGGCATAAAGTTAAAAATCACACAACACCAGGTTATAGTCCAACAGGTTTAATTGGAAGCACTAGCTTTCGGAGCGGCTCGCCTTCATCAGCTAGTGCTTCCAATTAAACCTGTTGGACTATAACCTGGTGTTGTGTGATTTTTAACTTTGTGCACCCCAGTCCAACATCGGCATCTCCAATACATGGCATAAACTGCATAAGAAATGCAAAACACATCCGTTACAGTGTATGATACAGTGAATGATGGATAATAGACATTTTTCTAGCAGCAATATGAAAGAATTTCAGATGGGAAAGAGTCCGATTATACTGTGTTAAGGAGACTGATGGTTTGGGGGAAGACACTGTTGCACAGTCTGGCCATGACAGACCAAATGTTCCAGTATCTTCTGTCAGATGGCAGGAGGGAGAAGAGTTTGAGTGAGGAGTGTATGTGATCTTCAACAAAGCTCTTAGCCTTTCGGATGCAGCATGTGGTGTAAATGTCTGTAATGGAGGGAAGACAGACCCCGATAGTCTTCTCAGCTGTTCTCACTATCTGTTGTAGGGTCTTATGATCTGGGATGATGCAATTCCCAAACAAGGCAGTGATGCAGGAGCTCAGGGTACTCTCAATGAACCCTCTGTAGAATGTGGTGAGGATGGGGGTGGGAGGTGGACTTCAACAAATCTTCAGCAAATTCAATTCATTTCAATGGCTGAGCACACTGGACACAGAAAAGACTGTGGGTCCCAATAAAATCCAACCCGTGGTAGTGAAAAATTCTGTTGCAGAACTAGTTGCTCTTTGAATAAGTCGTTTCAGTATAGTTATAACTCTGGTGTCTACCTATCAGGTATGGCCTGTCAGAAAAAGCAGGAAAAATCAATCCTGACCATTTACCACTTCATCAGTTTGCTCTCAGTCATAAACAAAATGATGGAAGATATCTGCAACAATGCGAACAAATAAGACTTTCTCACTAATAACCTGCTCATTATTCAATTCCATTAGGACCATTCAGCTCCAGGTCTCATTTCCACGTGGTTCAGACAAGGACAAAAGAACCGAATTCCACAGGTGAGGTGAGTGAGTTTACTTGACGTCAAGACAGCATTTAACTCCATCTGGCATCAATGAGCTTAGTAAAATTGAAGGCGATGGGAATTATGGGAAAACTCTCCACTGCTGGGTCACTCAGTAATCATGGGAGACTTAGATCTTTATACACTGGGTAAACCTAATGTACAGTAATAATGGGGAATAGGTTAAGTTTCTTTATTGCATTCAAGTTAGATTTCTAAATCAGTACGTCAAGGACAAAGACAGACTGTGTTAGGTCAAGGTTTTAGCATATGAGACAGGATTAACTGATAACATTTCAGTAAAGATACTTCAAGGATGGAAATTATTAAATTATCAAATTTTATATTTACTTTAATAGGACTAAAAGCCAACAAATATCCTGGACCTGATGATGGCCTGGAGTTATCGAGATAGTGAACCTTGATCAGTTTAATGTTCCAGATGTCGATAGATTTGTAGAATGATCCATGTGAATTGAAAGTTAGCGAACCTAACATGGCTATTCAAAAAAAAGGGAGAGACACTTACAGAATCCCTTACAGTATTGGAGTAGTTATTCAGCCTGTCAAGTCTGAACCAACCCTCCGAATAGCATTCCAACCCCCTCCCTTATAACTCTACATTTCCTGTGGCTAATCCACTTATCCAGCACACTGTGTGCAATTTACCATGGCCAGCCCATCTACGCACTGTGGGAGGAAACCAGAGCAAACCTACGCAGCCACAGGGACAATGCGCAAACTCCACATAGACAGTCACCCAAAGCTAGAATTGAACCCATGTCCCTAACACTGTGGGACAGGAATGCTAATCACTGAGCCACTCTGCCACCCAAAACCGAAGAAGGTGAAGTAAGAGAACAGGCCTGTTAGCATGATATCAGGAACAGAGTTTGGATTCTATGGAATAGAAATTCATTTTGGGCAGTCACTCATTGCAGACCAAATGAAATTAGCACCTGATATTCAGTTCCACTGAATATTCAATTTATTTTTGGGTAATTGTTCTGGTAGTGCCTGGTTTGTTTCACCAGCTGAGGAGAACTTAGTACTGTTTATTTAGATCACTTAGAAAATTCACAATATGAGTGAGAAGTGTTAACATGGATTTGTGAAAGGGAACCCATGTTTAACATGTCTGTTTATTAACCAGTATACTAAGGGGTAACCAGTGAATGTAATATGTTGGGATTTTCAAAACTATTAGATAGGTTTTCGTATGGATCAGACCAGACCCCCTCAAAACATTTTACCAAGATAGCCCACAACCTAATTTTTCTAGTTTTAAGTAGATGTAAGGTGAATATTCGCAGATGAATGCAGATGGTCAAACCATTTGGTATTAAACAAAACAGAATTTATTGACACACAAACAAAAGAAAACCAAATTTAGGATAACATAACTATTTGAAAACCCAACTAACATGAAAATGCAACTCAACAAAGAGCTGTTCCAATTTCCTGCAACAACCCTTGGCAAAAAGGTAAATTCAAACACAGGTTCTTACAGTAGAGAGATGTCAGAGAGAGAATATCAGCATAGAGCTGTTTCTTTAGCTCCACAGCTAAAAAAAAACTTAAAACTAGAAAGCCCCTTGAACTGGGAGAACCGGCCACTCTCTTACATTGTACTAGAGCTTTAAAAAAAACCTGAAAGCCTTTTCTGACTTAGACAGCATCTGCTACCATCATTAAAATAGCCAGTTCAGACATTTCAGCACCTCTGCCTTTATGACCCCTCTGAAAAAAAACAAGGCCAGAATAACGTTTGTTAAAGGAATAGCATCGTCACAGGTTCCATACCAGAGATTATTACATAAAATTAGCAATTGTGAGATTGATGCTAATACATTAACATGGAATGAAGTCAGGTTAACGTTAAACAAAGAGTGGGAATAAATGGGACATCTTCAGCTTGGCAAGCTGGAATCAATAGGATGCCCCTAGATCAGTGCTTTGGCCTTAGCTCTTTAAATTTAAAAGAATAGTATGGGATCAATGCAGTTGATCTAAGTTCTCTGAGGATAAAAAAATCAGATGGGAAAGTTAAATGTGAGCAAGACACAGAGGCTGCAAAATAAAATGGACATGGTGAGTGAATGGACAATAACTTGGCATAGAGTGTGAAAAATCTGATGTTACCTGTTTTGGTATGAAAAATTTTAAAGAAAAATTGTTACATAGGAATTGGAGCTCAGAAAAAGACTAACCATTTAAAGCTTTGGTGAGACTATATCTGGTTGAGAAGACTCAGAGTAAGAGATCAGCAGTTCAAGACTGAGATGACGAGGAATTTATTTACTCAAAGTGTTGTGCATCTTTAGAATTTTTCACAGTAGTGAAGTGAATTTGCGCATTCATAGAGAATGTTCAAATCAGAGATTGAGAGATACTTGCATACGATGGGAGTCACGGGATGTAAATTGAACCAAGAATTGTAAAGCTAAGGTAGAGACTGGCAAATTTCTGAAACTCTCTCAGGAGAACATCCATTGGCTCCAAAGTGAATCCTATCTCTTCTGCTTTAATCCTATCTCATCTCCAAAAGTGAAGAGATGTGCTTCATCCTGCTACTGACTACAAGTTGCTACAAGTACGTGGTTCATACAGTTATTCTAACTTTGGACTGTGCTTTTTAGTTTAGTACAAATGAAGGGGGTCATTTGACCTACTCTGCAATCTGTCTAACTGGATAGATCAAAGGAAATCCTAGATTTTTTTTGAGAAGCAAGTACAAAGGGGTTACGCTTGGAGATATTGGTAGCAGTTCCTGAGTTTACCATGAGTGGACCCTGAGTTTCCTAAAGTTCTGGAAAGGTGTTGTCAGTATTGGATTGTAAATAGCTGTACTGCAAACTGTTTTACTTCCATTTATGATTAAAAGCAAGTTGTGGTCAAGGATAACTAATTAGCATTTCTCTGCAAATTTAATGTGTTTCACACTGCCCTTTTCCCAACAGGAGCCTTTTTTTTGGGGATCAGGCTTCAAGTTTCCCTAAATATCAATGAATATCACAGGCAGACAACAAATATTCTGAATGTTCCAGCAGGTAGAAGAAGCCACGTGGCTTTGTGAGCTACTAAATCCAGATGCAGAAGGGATATGGTCTCGAGTCACATCCATGTCTGGACGCTAGGTGATTCAATCTGGCATGGCTAAGTAAAGGGGGAAAAATATAATCAGAGTGGGCTGTTAGATTTAAGAAGCTCTACAAAATCTGCAGAAAACATCTGGAGGTAGTCACTCAAAGTTACCACTTGGTGGAGTGCGGATACAGGAACAATTAGAAATAAGAGACGTCTGTGGACTGATTGTGGTAAGGAGGATATTTTCATGGAAAGTGTAATGAGTGATAAATATAGGAGACAAATGGTGCTGTCGGTCATTTAGAGTACATGTTGTCTATGAAGAGAACACAGTGTTTACTGAGCCATTTTTTTAGTTATCTGTTAGAGTAAAAGTCTTAAAATGTAAAACTTGTACCATTCTTTCAATCAAGAACTTTTAAGTTTGAATTCTTTAAAAAAACATTTGTCTATATGGAAATCATACCAAGCTGCAGAGAACACTCACTTGTCTCTCATCATGATCACGTTCCTACCACTTCAAATTGCCTTCTGAACCAAGGTGCCACAATTAGTTTGCTCATTCACGTAGATGACAAGTATTTCCCATCTGTGGTTCAAAGCCAAAGGCTGAGTCTCCTCCATCGCTACCTGCTAGGTTCCGATGCCTGCCTGATTCACAGTCAAATGCTTCACAGAAACACGATCGTGTCAGGGTAATGAGGTGGCAATAATTGTTGTCAACACCACTGTCCCATGAATGGATGAAAACAAGTGAAATCAGAATATTACATTCAGTCAATCAGGTCATTTTAAAAAAAACTTTAAATTAGTGAAAATGAAACCTAACCTTGATTTCAGAACATCTTTAATCACGATGATAAACTTATGTCATGAGCTATCAGGTAAGCTCACAGAATCAAGGATTTGGGGGATTTCAAAGTTAATTTCATATGCTAGATTGATTTAGACAAATTGCTATGGAGATTAATGGACTAAATTAACTTCTGTTCTCCTTGACATTATTTTCTATGCTGTGTTCTACCCAGAATTATTTTCACAAGAAGGAAACATGCTTCATTTAATTCAATACACAAAATAAACCCAAATGGTTTCATTGTTCATGTTTATTTCGTAAGGAATGGGATCAGTGTTAAGGACTGTATCTTCCCAGGATTGAAGCATGTACATCAGAGAGAAAGTTCAGAAAATCTTTTGAGATGGGCAGTGAGGAATGTCTCTACACCAGGTGTAAAATGTTCCATTTTCCAACCAAGTGTTGAACAGCAATGTGAGATCTTCACTGGTTAATGCATTTTCGTGCATTAACATCTCATCATTATTTAAGTTTGCCTTGTTAATATGCAGTTTCCCATTCTCCCACCCACTCGACAGACACTAGATGGTAACAATTGCTGATACGAAAGTCAGAGCAGTCACCTGGTGATGCCAGTTTGCCGCTTGCTCCTCTGGGCCTCCATTTGGTACACTACTCACCACATCTGAGGGCATTCATGATGGGCAGTTACCACATGCAACCCAACCATTCATAGTTGTTGCTATCTGACGTGTACCAGCTGCACCCCCACACCCTCAAGGTACATCTTGAATCTACAGAAAGCTCTGCACTTCCATTCTTCACGTTGGAACATTCTGGCATGTTTTCTCAGACTGTTGCTGCAAACACATTTTGTATACAAGGACAGACACTAATTTCATGGATTCAGATAGGGCGCACCTCAAGGACCCATGCTTGCTCTCTTAGTGCTTGCTCGCTCTTTGCCTACTTGGATGCCCACTTCATCCATGCTTTGCATTGCCTTTTTGTGCATTGCCCACTTGGCTAGATCTTAAAAGGCTCAAGGTACTTCTGTCTTGCCTCTTAATGCAGACACAAAGTCAGATGGCTCAAGCTGGATGGGACAGCACTTGCCCCAATTCTTACCTACCCAAATGTAACCAAAGTATAAATTGCGATAGCTTCTCTTGCCACTCCTGCCTGTGGGATAATTCAAAGGTCAATCTTTGTTTCCTGCTTATTTCTCATCTACAGCTGCCCTTTAGTATCATCATCTGGAAACAGAGAATAAACTTTCATATCTATGCCCATGACACCTAGCTCAACATCATCACTACACTGCTCTCAACTCTTCCACTGTCATAGAGTCATAGAGATGTAATATACAGCACAGAATAGACCCTTCGGTCCAACTTGTCCATGCTGACCAGATATCCCAACCCAATCCAGTTCCACCTACCAGCACCTGGCCCATATCCCATCAAACCCTTCCTATTCATATACCCATCCAGGTGCCTTTTAAATGTTGCAATTGTACTAGCCTCCACCACTTCCTCTGGCAGTTTATCAGACTCCAAGACTGTCAAACTTTCTCTCACTAAATATCGAGAAGACCATTAGCCAGAATTTTACTTCAGAAACATAATGGGAGGCAGAAGTGCACTATAATATTCAGTGACAACGAAGAAACTTAAACAAATCCAATTACATCAGAATGAGTGGATAAATGGCTAGTGTTATTTGGGTAAATAGATTCAAATGAATAGCATAAATAAATAGTGGGAAGAAACAATTGTAATTGTTAAACAAAATGCATTCAATTAGAAAGAAATTTGAGTGAGAGAGGTCAACCCTTAGCTTATTAAGAAAGTTAAGAATACATTAAGGTAACAGAAGAGAGTTAAAGTGGAAGTGGGAACTAATGTAAAGAACAGATGTAAGCCTGAGAATGAACAACATTAAACCTGAGAATGAACAGCATTTTAGAAACCAATTTAGAAACTATTTTGGAAGCAAAAAGTTAATAGAAAGGGAATGAATATAAATTAGTCAGAAACTAAAATAGATTCTAAGAACTCCTACAAGCAAAATAACAGATTACTTAACTAGCCATAGGTACTTTGGGACAGGTGAAATTATCACATGGATCTAAGAAATGACAGAGGTGTTCAATGAGGTAAAAACAATGACTGCAAATGTTGGAAACCAGATTCTGGATTAGAGTGGTGCTGGAAAAGCACAGCAGTTCAGACAGCATCCGGTTTTACTGCTCCTCGGATGCTGCTTGAAATGCTGTGCTTTTCCAGCACCACTCTAATCCAGAGGTGTTCAATGAGTATTTCCTGTCTGTCTTCACAGTAGAAGACACAAGTTATGTATTAGATATGGAGGATAGCCTGAAGAGTGTGCAAGTGTTCAGGAAGAGAAAACATTAAAGATTCTTAAGGGATTAAAAGCTGACAAATTCCAAGGACATAGTGGCTTCAGTCCTCAGTCTTTTAAAATAGGTATTGCAAAGGTAGTGATGACTTTCCAAAATATTCTAGATTCTAGAACAGATTCAGCTGATTGGAAATGCTACTCAGGAAAAGAGGGAGAGAGAAAATATGGAATTACAGATCTGTATTCTGACATGAGCCATCAAGAAAATGCTGAAATCTGTTAGGATGTAGGTCTTAACTCACTGAGAAATCTATTGTCTGATCAGACAAAGTCAACATAATTTTACAAAATTGAAGTCACGTTTCACAAATTTATCTTAGTTTATTGAACATTTTTCTTATAAGGTTGATAAAAAGGTTCCTGTAGATCTAGTATACTTGGATTTTCTTATGATGAGATTCCACACAAAGTTTAATGTGCAAGATATGGGCTAATGATTGGAGTGATATATTAGCAAGCATGAAGCACTGAATAACTGATGGACAGGAAGCAAAGAATAGGGATACGTGGCCATTTTTGAGTTGGCAGCCTGCATTCAATGGAGTGCCTGGAGAATCAATATACTGGGCTTCAGCTATTTCTAATCTATATTAACGACTTACACAAAGAGACTGAAAGTAATACATCAAGGTTAGTTGAAGGTACAACGTTTGGAAGGTATATAAGTTGCAAGGAGCACACAAAAGTGTTGCACAAAGAAAGAGGCAGATTCCATGAGTGGGCAATATGAAATATAATGTGAGAAATGCTGAGATTATTCAGCTTGGTGCTAACATAGAAAAGCAGACTGTATATTGTAACAAACATGAAACTTGTAATCATTGATGTTCTAGTACTTGCACAAAGAACATAAAATTAGCAGGTAGACTCAACAAACATTTCAGAAAGCAAATTGCCTGTTTGCCTTTGTTGCAAAAAGAGTGAAGGACAAGAATAAAGAAGCCTTACTACATTTGTCCAAGGTTCTGTTACTACTACATTGGGGGTGTTTATATCTACGGAAGAAAATACCTGTGTTGGACACTGTTGGTGCAAAGATTGGATCCTAGGTCAAGAGTGTTACCTTATGATGACAGACTGAATAATTCAGGTCTGTACTTTCTGAAATTTGAAACATACAATATTTTGACAAGGAGGACAAAGTGAGGACAGCAGATGCTGGAGTACCAGAGTTGAAAAATGTGGTGCTGGAAAAACACAGCAGGCCAGGCAGCATCCGAGAAGCAGGAGAATCAACGTTTCGGGCACAAGCCCTTCTTCAGGAATATTTTGACAAGGCTTGATAGGATTTACACAGGGAGGTTGCTTCACCTGACTGATTGTGGATTGACAGGGGGCCTTGACTGTAGTGAATTGTGAAGCAGGCATGAGGGCTGAATGGTCTACGCTTGCTCTGATTTCTTTTGTTCTTAAATGTCTTCACTGTTCTTTTCTCCTTTAACATACACCTTCAAAACTGTGCAACCATGCTTTTATCCATCAGCCTTTATATTGCTTCATATGATCTATTGTCAAATTTTGCTTTAAAATGTACTCCTGAAGCACCAAGGATGTTTAAATACATTAAAGATGATATAAAAATACAGGTTGCTCTTGAACAATAGAGATGAACTTCATATGAGAGATAGGTTTCAGAGCAGATCCTTAGCATAAGTTTACATCTTAACCCAGTTGAAAATACACTGGACAGTCTCTGGAGTTAGAGAAAGCAGCAAGGCTATCAATTTACTTTGTGCTTAATAATGAGAGTGGTTTTCTGTCAGGAAGCACAAGCCCTGACAGAACCCTGAGGGTTTGTATTATTCCTAACTTATTTTCTTTTAGAAATCTGAAATTCCTGGCCTACAGCTAAGATTTATCCTTCAGCTTTACATAGTGATCAGACAACACGAGGCCGAGTACGGTAAAACCCTCTGATCAAATGTGACAGAAGATAGGAAACTTTGATTTGAGTATTATCCTCAGAATAAGAAAACCTACCTATTTCCACAAAGTAATTTAATTATCGTTTTAAACTGAACTGAGAGAGTTTTGGAGAGTGAGAGTTTGTGCAGTGTGCACTGTGTGGAAATAAGAGCCCTCTTGAGATCAGAGCAAATTCAGACCATGACATAGTGTCTGTTATTTGAAACCTTGTCATGTCCATTCTAACGCCATGTCTTAGAGTAAGTTTTTTTGATTTGAATAGTATGCTGTATAACACAATAAAAGCACTAAGCTTTTATAATATTGAATGAAATGCCTTGCAATATTTTAGATGAAAAGGAGCTGGTGTACTTACCTTTTTGATCTCTGTCTCTTCTGTGGCTTATTTTGAACCTTGTTTAAAAATACTAATGAGTTTCGACATTTGCTTTTTTCATGTCTCAACAACTAGTCCTAAGTCCTCTTTTGGTCTTTTGTTTTACTGCCAATTTCAGGACTTTGAGGCATTCACATCATCAGTTCGCAATCAACACCAGATAATTCTACAGTAATGTGGAAATCCCAGCTTTATCATAAGCGCTTTGAAAATTGGCGTAAAACATTGTGATTAGTTAATAAACCTTTTAAAACATTCCTCTTTTCAAGGTGAATGAAATTGTTACAACGGCAATTCTCAAAGTGTCAGTGTAATTCGAGTTGACTGTTCTGCTTTTCTTTTGGCAGAGTACAATTTTTAATACAAACAGAGTGTACTGACATGTTATGCATTCGAGGCAAAAATATTGAAAATAAGTATTGATTGACATGTCAAATAAAAAGGCCATGCTGTTAGATATTAATAAATCCTGTGAATTGATGCATTTTAAAGGAATAATTGTTTTGGAAGCTCATTCAAGTAAACCAGACAAAGTGGGGCTGCGTCAGAATGGAAGGATGTGGATTTACTCGAGTAATTTACTGTTTAGTGAACCTCTACGATCACAAATACTCATCGTGTAAAGAGCAGTGATGAATGGAGATTTCAGTGATTGTGTCTGTAGTGTACTCATATATTTTCTGCTGAAATAGGTTGTTGCGCTCTCTTTATTAAGAGAAGGAAAGGAAAGAAAATAAATAATAATTTACAAGTAAGGTAAGCAGAACTAAATGAACAATCCATCGAATGTGAACATTTACCTTTTTCAAAGGGTCAATTGAATTCCCATTCATTACAATTGATCCCTACAGTAAATTATGGAATTTAACCATTTACTCTTAAAAGATAATAGAAAGTAGAAATCTTCTTTGTTTGAATCAGCAGTGCATTAACATCTTAAAGCAGATTATTAACATTGTAATGTACAATTTGATTGACTATTGAGCTAACCTTAATCCTACTTAAAATCTTCATTATTACAACATCTGTCACATTTCAAACCTAACTCAACAATTATTTACTAGTGGTTCTTATGTAGGCTACAAAAACATTCAGATTCTCTTTGTCAATAGGACTTTGAACAAATTAAAGCACTCAAACATTGCAGTGTGCTTAGATTGCTTTCTGTGCCATAATGTCCTTATGTTGTACTCTTTAAAATATCTGCTTCACATTTTATCAAGAGTGGTAAATTCACTTTGTTTCTAAAATATTATTATTTTAGAGGCCCAAAATAGTTGTGATTATAATTGCTGCTACATCCAGTATGCTAATATAAAAAGCAAAGCCAATATACTTTTCATATTGTCTCATATTTACTAAATACCACTATTTACTAAAGAGCTATCTGGTAGCGACAATTCCTCTGCCTTAATAGGATGCAAATAAGAAACAGTTGAGGCAGGAGAATCATTCTGGGTCTATGAAGTAAAGTGGATTTGCTCATCCACATTTATCATGATTTGGACTGCATATCCACAATATGCAACATGTGCCTATCTCTGTTAAATTACTTGATACACAATTGTGCTACTATTCTGAGACTCTTTATGTCAGTGGGATTTGACCCAAAGCCTTCATTCCAGAGGTAGCGGCAGTACCATTGAGCCATGATACTCTTTCCCTTTTGGTGGTTTAGATGTCTGGGTGAACTAGAAGAAGTATTATACAAACTGTTTGACATAAAGCATCTTCAATATTTACAGAAAAGCACTTAAACACTGTGACACATCACGAGATCACAATAGGTAAAAACAAGGATTGCAGATGCTGGAAACCAGAGTCTAGATTAGAGTGGTGCTGGAAAAGCACAGCAGGTCAGGCAGCATCCGAGGAGCAGGAAAATCGACGTTTCGGGCAAAAGCCCTTCATCAGGAATTCCTGATGAAGGGCTTTTGCCCGAAACATCAATTTTCCTGCTCCTCTGAAGCTGTCTGACCTGCTGTACTTTTTTATCACCACATTAATCTAGATGAGATCACAATAGGATAAGAATTTTATAGCAGACTCCTCATTGTGAGGTGTAGATTTTTAATTCAAAATAATTGCGTAACAAAGAATATGGGAAGAAGGATAAGGATGGCAACTACATATATTTGTAAACGGCAGATTACATGGGAACAGCATAACAGTGATGTTTCTTGCTGTAGATAACTATTTTCTGCATTTCTTTGTGTCTAGAGGTTAATTGCAAAATATTTATTGCATTTGAAATCCTACTGATAACTCCCCTGTGGAGAAAGATATTGTAATTTCATTTGCAGCTCTGCAGTGGAGATTTCAATTTCATTGACAGGATTTTAAGAATCCCATTGAACAGTCTCCTTAAATTCTCCCTCCCATCCTAGTGTAGAAAGCATACATGTCCTACATTCTGAGTTCCTTGCATTGCCCGACACACATTTGTCAGTTTTACCTGTTTCCCTTGCTCCTTTCCACCCTGCCCTGCCTTTTTTGTTCTTTTGTTACATCCTTCAAATGTGAATGCAGTTGCTATGGTATACCTGTAACAGAATTGCCTGCCACAGCTAGCCTAATTTAAATAATCTAGCTGTTAAGATCTCCAGGAACTTTCTAATTACTGCAATGTATGCAAGTACCTACTTTGTTATGTATTAAAGCTTCATAAGCTGTTTAACCATTTCCTGTAAACAGGACATGACACCCAGGTTGTTTATGTCGGAGTGCCCTCAGCTCCAGTAAAAACTACCAGCCGTTAATTTACTGTAGGAGTGAAAAGAGGCACTAAACAAGTGCTGTGTTAAGAAGTAAACTGCTTAAAGGTCTGCTGTTAGACCACAGCTGTGATGCTAATTTATCATGATCATTATGGAACTTGCCAGAGCTGCTAACACAGACACTTACCAATGTAGGGATTGAACATTCTTCAGATGCAATCTTCATGGAACACTGGAAGGTGGAAACAAGAGAAGGTCATTTAACCCATCCACACTTCTGTCATTCATTGAGATCATGACGGATTTGTGACCTTCCTCCAAGTCATATACATTATGGAAACAGACCCTTCGGTCTAACCAGTTCCTGCTGACCATATTCCTAAACTAAACAAGTCCCACCAGCCCGCACTTGGCCCATATCCCTCCAAATCTCTCCTATGCATGAACTAATCCAAATGTCTTGTGAACATTGTAACTGTACCTGCATCCACTACTTTCTCTGGACATTCGTTCCACACATGAACCACTCTTTGTGTAACAAAGTTGTGCCTCATATCCTTTATAAATCCTACTACTCTTACCTTGAAAACATGCTCCCTTGGTTTGAACTTCCCCACCCTAGGGAAAAGTCTCTTGTCATTCACCTTTGTCCGTACCCCTCATGAGCCTTTTCTTCGTCTCCTTTAATATCTCTGGCTAACAAAAACACAAGGAAACAAGATTTAGGTCAGGACTCCTGAAGTTTGGGTCAGGACCCCAAGTGGCTCAAGTTTAAAATTAAGGGTCTGAGTTCAGAGGCAGCAGTGTTGCTGTGAAGCTCTGAGCAAGTTATAACAGTTGTGCTGCTGCTCTAACAGATCCTTAGTCTCACAGACCCCCTACTTAACTCTTACAGTCTCTACTGAGGAGTCACAGTGTAGAGATTATAATGAGGTCAGCCAGATGGACATCATAGAACATCATAGTTCCCTGATTGGGGATGTTAACCTGGTCCAATCAAGGAGCCTTGGCTGACATAAAAAGGTTCAGGGTCACGGAAACTGACACTGAACTCAGTTGCCGAACTCTGTGTGTGGTAATACCATAACAAGGGCTGTTCATTAGGATAAAGAAAAGGATGACTTGATGATGAAATACAGGCATCCATAGGGTTATTTCAGGTGGCATTTATTAAACCTTGATATGGGAGCACAATGGGAGAAATCAACAGAAGCAGGCCATTCAGCCCTTTGCTCCTGCTCTACCATTTGATAAGGTGATAGCTGATCTGATTGTGGCCTTAACTCCACTTTCCTACTTGTCCTCAAAACCTTTTGATTCCTTTGCTGATCAAATTCTACCTAACTCTGCAATGAATATATTCAGTAGTCCAACCTCCACTGCTCTTTGAGGAAGAGAATTTCAAACAGTGAAGTATCTCTGTGAGAGAAACCTAAACTCTTTATCTCTGTCTTAAAAGAAAGGCTTTACTTTTTTTTAGATTAGATTACTTACAGTGTGGAAACAGGCCCTTCGGCCCAACAAGTCCACACCGACCCGCCGAAGCGACAACCCACCCATACCCCTACATATACCCCTTACCTAACACTACGGGCAATTTAGCATGGCCAATTCACCTGACCCGCACATCTTTGGACTGTGGGAGGAAACCGGAGCACCCGGAGGAAACCCACGCAGACACGGGGAGAACGTGCAAACTCCACACAGTCAGTCGCCTGAGGCGGGAATTGAACCCAGGTCCCTGGCGCTGTGAGGCAGCAGTGCTAACCACTGTGCCACCGTGCCACCCTAATCTAGATAAAGGACAGAACACCCCTGGTGCTCACCTTCCACCCTACCAACCTTCACATAAACCAAATCATCCGCCGACATTTCCGCCACCTCCAAAAAGACCCCACCACCAGGGATATATTTCCCTCCCCACCCCTTTCTGCCTTCCACAAAGACCGTTCCATCTGTGTCTACCTGGTCAGGTCCATGTCCCCCTACAACCCACCCTCCCATCCTGGCACCTTACCCTGCCACCCCAGGAACTGCAAAACCTGCGCCCACACCTCCTCCCTCACCTCCATCCAAGGCCCTAAAGGAGCCTTCCACATCCATCAAAGTTTTACCTGCACATCCACTAATATCATTTATTGCATCCGTTGCTCCCGATGCGGTCTCCTCTACATTGGGGAGACTGGGCGCCTCCTAGCAGAGCGCTTTAGCGAACATCTCCGGGACACCCGCACCAATCAACCACACTGCCCTGTGACCCAACATTTCAACTTCCCCTCCCACTCTGCCGAGGACATGGAGGTCCTGGGCCTCCTTCACCGCCGCTCCCTCACCACCAGACGCCTGGAGGAAGAACACCTCATCTTCCACCTCAGAACACTTCAACCCCAGGGCATCAATGTGGACTTCAACAGTTTCCTCATTTCCCCTTCCCCCACCTCACCCTAGTTCCAAACTTCCAGCTCAGCACTGTCCCCATGACTTGTCTTACCTGCCTTCTTCTTTTCCACCTATCCACTCAACCCTCCCCCTGCCCCTGACCAATCACCTTCATCCCCTCCCCCACTCACCCATTGTACTCTATGCTACTTTCTCCCCACCCCCACCCTCCTCTAGCTTATGTCTCCATGCTTCAGGCTCACTACCTTTATTCCTGATGAAGGGCTTTTGCCCGAAATGTCGATTTTACTGCTCCTTGGATGCTGCCTGAACTGCTGTGCTCTTCCAGCACCACTGATCCAGAATTTACTTTTAATCTGTCTTCTCTGGTACTGAACACTTTCACAAGGCAATACATGCTCTCAACATCCAGCCTCCTCAGAATCTTATATATTTCAATCAGATCACATATCATTCCTTTAAGTTCCAATGTATTTGACTCAGCCTGCTCAACCTTTCTTCATAAAGTAACTTATTCATCCCAGGAATCAGTCATGTTAATTTTTTCTGAACTGTTTCCAATTACATCTTCAGCGGGTCGGTGTGGACTTGTTGGGCCGAAGGGCCTGTTTCCACACTGTATCTAATCTAATCTAATCCTTTACGTAAGGAGATCAAAACTGTGTACAGTACTCCAGATGTGGTCTCACCGAACCAGAGCATAACTTCCCTATTTTTGTATGTAACTGCCCTTGCAAAAAAAAGGCATGCATTCCATTTGCCTTTTTAATTACTTGCTGTACCTGTATATCATGTACTAGGCCAGCCAGATCCTTCTGTATTGCAGAGTTCTGCAGTCGAAGAGGGTGATGCTGGAAAAGCACAGCTGGTCAGGCAGCACCCATCGAGCAGGAGAATCGATGTTTCAGGCATAAGCCCTTGATCAGGAATGAGGCTTGTGGCCCATGGGGGCTGAGAGTTAAATGTGAGGGGATTGGGGCTTTGGGGGAAAGTAGCTGGGAAGGCGAGAGCTAGTTGAAGGTGGGGATAAAGGTAATAAGTTGGAGAGGAGGGTGAGGTGGATAGGGTGGAAAGGAAGATGGACAGATGGGACAGTTCAAGAGGGCAGTGCTGAGTTCGAAGGTTGGATCTGGGATAAGGTGGGGCAGGGAAAAGAGGAAACTGGTGAAATCTACAGTGATCCTGTGTGGTTGGAGGGCCCCAAGGCTGAAGATGAGGCGTTCTTCCTCCAGGCAGTGGGTGGTTACAGTTTAGTGATGGAGGAGGCCCATGACTTGGATGTCCTTGGTGGAATGGGGGTGGGGGAGAGTTAAAGTGTTCTTTAAACCGGACAGTAGGGTTGTTTAGTGCGTGTGTCCTTGGGATGTTGTCTGAAACGCTTCACAATTTGGCATCCTGTCTCCCCAATGTAGAGGAGACCACATCGGCAACAATGAATGCAGTAGATGATGTGTGTTGAAGTACAGGTAAATCTCTGCTGGATGTGGAAGGATCCTTTGGGGCCTTGGGTGGAGGTAATGGGGGAGGTGTAGGTGCAGGGTTTGAATTTCTTTCAGTGGCTGGGGAAGATGCCGGAAATGGAGGGTGGGTTGATGGGGGTGGGGGTGGGGGGTGTGTGGGGGGCATGGTGCAGGGTAGACCTAACAAGGGGGTCGTGGAGGGAATAGTCTCCCGGAACACAAGGTTCTGCAGTCTCTTTCCATTCAAATAGCACACTGCTTTTCTGTTCTTCCTGCTACAGTGGATGAGTTCATGTTTTCTCACCTTGTACTTCATCTGTCAGATTTTTGCACAATCACTCAAATGTTTCGGTTTTACAGGAAGGATGTTATTAAACTGGAGAGAGTTCAGAAAAGATTTACCAGGATGTGGCCAGGACTGGAGTGTTAGAGATACAGAAATAGACTGGAAAGGTTGGAGCATTTTTCACTGGAATGTAGGTGGTTGACGGGTGACCTTATTGAGGTTTATAAAATCACGGGGAGCATAGATAAATGAATATCAAGGGTTTTCTCCCTAAGGTGTGGGGGGGGGGTGGGGTTCAAAACTAGGGGGCATATATTTGAGGTGAGAAGACAAAGATTTAAAACAAACGTGGGGGGCAACTTTTTTATACAGAGAGTTGTTAGTGTGTCTAATGAACTGCTAGAAGAAGTGGTAGATGCAGGTACAAATACAATTTTTATAAAACATTTGGATGAGTACACAAATAGGAAAGGTTTAGATAGATATGGGCCAAGTACAGGCAGGTGGGACTAGTTTAGTTTCGGATTATGGTGGACTGGTCAGACCCGAAGTGTCTTTTTTCTGAGCTGTATGACTTTATGATCAAAATCAGTTGGCAGACCCTTTGGGCTGAAAGGGGTTGGCAGGAGCTATATTGTTCATCCTTCCCCAACTCAAAGCTCGGTCAGGGACTGATCAGTGAAGGTCTGCCCCAAAACAACAATGCCCTGTGGTGGGATTATGTCAGAATTCAGTCCGTCGCTGGAGAGGAAATCTGACCCTTTGGAACTGCCAGCTAATCCGATTGAGAATAGACAGGCAGGAGGTGGAGGAGTCCCCACTTCACCACATTGCCCCCATCACTCCCTTTATCTGCAGCTCCCCCTACACCCACTCCCTGTACTGAAGAAGGGTTACACCTGAAACGTAGACTTCTCCACCTCCTAATGCTGCCTGGCTTGCTGTGTTCTTCCAGCCTCCTAGTTGTCTACCTTGGACTCCAGCTTCTGCAGGTTTTTTTTGTCTCTAGCTAATCCAATTGGCCGGACTCTCCAACAGGCTCAGCAGCACTACAGCTGAGTAGTGGTCACTGCCAACATTGTAAGTCAGGTTGACAAAGAAACATGATAATTGTTAGCTTCTGTAACATGACATAACATGAGTACTGAATTATACTGAAGCATTTAATGATAATGTTTTACAATGCCTGGTATCTATATGTGTACACTATAATCATGTGCAATTGCTGTACCTGTGCCCAAGCTAAATAATTCCATGTACTGGTGCATGTTTCCCTCAGTAGTCCAGCTGCACGAGTACAGAACTCATTTAAATGGAGACTGAAAGCTTTGTACCTTACAGGTCATACGCTGTGATACCATGATGATTTTATGAGCATGTCCCTTTAAGGTATATTACAAGCTCTAACACAACATTGATACCCATCCAAAAGATGGACAAAGATTTGAGTTCTAACGTATGTGCGATCAGGAAAGAGAAGAAAGGAATTAGTGACGTTAGGTGACAAGATACATCAATGATCTGTATCTATCATGCTGTGATACTTATATTAGCTCCCCTAACATAAATATGAATGAGACAGGGTCAAGTGTTACTGAAAGATTCAATAAGCTTTAATTACAAAATCTTGTATCCATGTTTATTTTTTATACAGAGGGTAGTTCACATGTGGAATGAACTTCCTGAGGAAGTGGTGGATGTGGGTACAATTTCAATGTTTAAAAGACATTTGGATGGATACATGAGTAGGAAAGGCTTGGTTGGATATGGGCCAGGAGCAAGAAGGTGGGATTAATTTAGCTTGAGATTATGGTTGGCATGGACTGGTGGACTGAAGGGTCTGTTTACATGCTGTATGACTCTATGGTTTAGCTTTGTTGGCTGGATGGTTGGTGAGTGATGCTAGCAATGTTGGTTCAATTTCTGCACTGGCTGAAGTTACAATGAAGAATTCTCCTCTCACCTTGCCTGAGGTATGGTGACCTTCAGGTTAAACCACCACCAGTTGTCTCTCTCTCTAATGAGAGAACAGGCCTATGGTCTGGGATGAGTATGATGGTTTTATCTTTACAATCACCAATATCTGTGTGTCTGGGCTCAAGCTGAGCAATATGGATGTACAATAGCATGTCTTTGTCAATATGTCCTGCTGCAAGAAGCCAGAACTCAGTCGGACAGAGACCACAATCTTTATACCTTGAGGTCACAAACTGTGAGGTGATGATGGAATAAGCATGTCCCTCTAAGTTATGCTGCATATTGGCATTCCCTTTTTCCAAAGAAATCGCTGATACCCATCATTGAATATAGGCTCATGTAATTGAAAAATTACAGACATGTAGAAATAGAGTTAACGATAGTGTGACATTTTGGAGGTTTGACAACTCATCCTGATCTGGTGATCATATACCCATCTGAAGAAGTAGACGTTTTTCTTGGTTGCTCTTGAGTGATGATTTGGTTGTCTTGCCTCTGGTTGCTGTCACTAAGCATCATTATATACTCACGGTTGTCAGAATTTCTCTCTTCTCTCCGCATGCATGATTAACGTATCATATATTTGTTTGAGTTGGCACCTGTTCCTTCGGAATATAGCACGATGATTGCAGTGAATTCATAGGAACTGTGTTGATTGCATAGCTTAGTTACCTTTGCTGTTTTCCAGGTATTTGTGACTGGATTTCAGACTCACACGCTCTGTCTGGTGTGTAGTTGTCATTCACTACTTGCTCACTGATAGTGTATCTGCCTCATTCTCCTTTGTCTGTGAAGAGAGGTGTCCTGTGCTTATTTCACTATCAACACCGTGGGGGTGTTTTGAATTGCATGAATGGTTACAATGCTGAGATCTGTGTTTACTGGTATTCCTGCCACAGATTGGCCATTGTTATCTACCAAATAGATTAGATTAGATTAGACTGGATTCTGTACAGAATGGAAACAAGGCCTTCGGTCCAACAAGTCCACACCGACCCTCTGAAGAGTAACTCACCCAGACCCATTCCCCTATCTTATATTTACCCCTGACTAATGCACCTAACACTATAGGCAATTTAGCATAGGCAATTCACCTGACTTGCACATCTTTGGATTGTGTGAGGAAACTGGAGCACCTGGAGGAAAGCCATGCAGACACGGGGAGAATGTGCAAACTCCACAGTTGCCCAAGATGGGAATCACACCCGGGTGCCTGACACCGTGAGGCAGCAGTGCTAACCACTGAGCCACCGTGTTGGCCCAATTTCAGGAATCAACATTGTTTTCAGGAATCAACATTGGCGGTATAGTAAGTTTGCAGACGACACCAAAATCAGATGTGTAGTGGATAACGAAGACATTTACCATAGAGTATAATAGGACTGTGATCAGATGAGCCAATGCGCTGAGGAGTGGCAGATGGAGTTTAATTTATATAAATGTGAGGTGCTGCATTTTGGAAAAGCAAATCAGAGCTGGATTTATACACTTAATGGTAAGGTCCTGGGGAATGTTACAGAACAAAGAGACCTTGGCGTGCAGGTTCATTGTTCTTTGAAAGTAGAGTCAAAGTAGGATAGTGAAGAAGGCATTTGGTATGCTTTCTTTTATTGGTCAGAGTATTGAGTACAGGAGTTGGGAGGTCATGCTGCAGCTCTACAGGACATTGGTTATTGGAATTTTGGAATTTTGGAATTTTGTGCAATTCTGGTCTCCTTCCTATCGGAAAGATGCTGTGAAACTTGAAAGCATTCAGAAAAAATTTACAAGGATGTTGCCAGTGTTGGAGGGTTTGAGCTACAGAGAGAAGCTGAATAGGAGGGGGCTGTTTTCCCTGGAGCATTGGAGACTGAGGGGGGACCTTATTGAGGTTTATAAAATCATGAGGGACCTGAATAGGGTAAATAGACAAGGTCTTTTCCCTGGGGTCAGGGAGTCCAGAACTAGAGGACACAGGTTCAGGGTGAGAGGGGAAAGATGTAAAAGAGACCTAAGGAGCAATGTTTTCATACCAGAGGAAGTGGTGGAGGCTGGTACAATTACAGCATTGAAAAGGCATCTGGATGGGTGTATGAATAGGAAGGGTTTAGAGGGATATGGGCCAGGTGCTGGCAAATGGGACTAGATTAGGAGGGGATATTTGGTCGGCATGGACGAGTTGGACCAAAGGGACTGTTTCCGTGCTGTATATCTCTATGACTCTATAACACCAAATCAAATGAAATTCATTTTCATTTCATTGCAAACCGAGAAAAACAAATAATTATTTTACATTAAACAACAGCCATATTCAGGCACTCACTCATTCATAAAGCCTTGGTGATTTGTATCTCATCAGTTCACCCACATAATTTATGTCATACTGAGTTGGGTTCAGTCAGATATCTGGAGGTTATTAATAACTAATTATGTACACCAATGTGACATCTCAAGCTTACATATACAGTTTAAGCTATATGTTATTTAGATTATTCTTATATTACATTCATAGTTGACTGGATACTAACAGACTAACCTTAAGCTTGTGGGAATTGAGAAGATGGTGGGAGGGCATTTACAATAGCCTCTTACCCCAACTTCAAACCCACTATCAGGGAATGGGAGAGGGAGTGTCAAAAAACCCAAAAGAAATTGCAAGTTCCAAGGCTCAGTTCAACCACATGAATAACAATTCAGGTGGCATGGTGTAACAATGGTTACTGCTGCTGCCTCACAACACAGTTCGATTCCAGCCTCTGGCAATTGTCTACATGGAGTTTGCACATTCTCCCCATGTCTGCATGGGTTTTGTCTGGGTGCTTCAGTTTCCTCCCACAGTCCAAAGATGTGCAGCTTAGGTGAATTGGCCATGCTAAATTGCTCAGGTGTTCATGTGTAGGTTAGGTGCATTAGCCATGGGAAATGTAGGGTTACAGGGAATGGGTAGGGGAATGGGTCTAGGTGGGATGCTCTTCGGAAGGTCAGTTTGGGCTGAATGGCCTGTTTCCACATTGTATGGATTTCTATGGAAAAACAATTGAGTTTAAATGGAAGGATCTGACAAACTTGTGACAAATTTCAATTAGTATCGATAGATGTAGTTTGCATCTGCACAGATACAATGCACAAAATCGAATGTAGTATTAAATAATAAAAATCTAATTTCCTTTCTCACCACAAAATGAATTGTAATTCAGTGAGATGATTATCAAAGATTTAATTTGTAAATGATGTGGGTGTTTTGCCATTACAAGAATTTCATTGAAGTGACTGAACATTTCTAATTACCCAACATGTTGGAACTTGTTATTCACACCCTTTTCCTTCTCATCATTAAGGATTATTTGAAATCTTAGCTTTGGGGAATCACACAGTCTGGAAGATCAATTTGGATATTAGCTGGTTATACTGAGATACAAAGAAGTGAATCATTTGAGAATCCCGATGACTCCATAAACCTCAAAAGCAATTCTCTGTGAAGGCATTCTACAATTCCTCCAATGGCTCAACTAAGAGAGAAAGATACAGACAGAAGATGCATGTTGAATAGAGAGGAGACTAGAAGTCATATCATCTCGCTCTGCTCTCAAAATCATTTGCAGATGGGTCAAGAGTATTCAAATAATGCCCAGAAACAAGTTGCTTACCTGTAATTGCTGTTGTGCAACAGCACATGATGTATGTTAGAGTAATATCCCAACAATTAAGGAGAGTCAAGGGGCAGAGTTGAGTACGGTGGTCATTACAAAGGAGAGCGTACTTGATAAGCTGAAAGATCTAAAAATTGGTAAATCTCCTGGCCCAGATGGGCTACATCCTATAGTTCTGAGGGAAGTGGCTGAAGAAATAGTGGAGGCATTGGTTGCAATCTTTCAAAAATCACTGGAGGCAGGGCACATCCCAGATGATTGGGAAATCGCTGTTGCAATCCCCTTGTTCAAGAAACTATCAAGACAAAAATGGAAAATTACAGGCCGATTAATCTAACCTCAGTTGTAGGTAAAATTCTAGAATCCATTGTTCAGGATGAAATTTCTAAATTCTTGGAAGTGCAGGGTTGAATGAGAACAAGTCAGCATGGATTTAGTAAGGGGAGATCTTGCCTGACAAACCTGTTAGAATTCTTTAAAGAGGTAACAAGTAACCTCCTCTCATTTATCTCTCCACCCTTCAGGCACTCTGCCTGTATTCCTGATGAAGGGCTTTTGCCCGAAACGATTTTACTGCTCCTCAGATGCTGCCTGAACTGCCGTGCTTTTCCAGCACCTCTAATCCAGAATCTGGTTTCCAGCATCTGCAGTCATTGTTTTTAACAAGTAGGTTAGACCAGTGAAATCCAGCGGATGTTATCTACCTAGATTCCCAAGAGGCCTTTGATAAGGTGCCCCATGGGAGGCTGCTGAGTGAGTATCTGAGATGACTATTGGCATGGATTGAGGATTGGCTGACTGCCAGAAAGAAGAGAGTTGGGATAAAAGATTCTTTTTCGGAATGGCAGCTGGTGATAAGTGGTATCCTGCGGGGTTCAGTGTTGGGGCTGCAGCTGTTCACTTTACATATAAATGATCTGGATGAAGAGACTGGGGGCATTCTGGCGAAGTTCACCGATGATACAAAGTTAAGTGGACAGGCAGGTAGTTCTGAGGAGGGGGGAGGCTGCAAAAAGATTTAGTTGAAAATGTGTTGCTGGTTAAAGCACAGCAGGTCAGGCAGCATCCAAGGAACAGGAAATTCGACGTTTCGGGCATAAGCTGTTCATCATGAAGGGCTTATGCCCGAAACGTCGAATTTCCTATTCCTTGGATGCTGCCTGACCTGCTGTGCTTTAACCAGCAACACATTTTCAACTGTGATCTCCAGCATCTGCAGACCTCATTTTTTACCCCTTGCAAAAAGATTTAGACAGTTTAGGAGAGTAGTTTAGGAAATGGCTGATGAAATTCAATGTGAGCAAATGTGAGGTCTTGCACTTTGGAAAAAAGAACACAGGCATGGACTATTTCATCAACGATGACAAAATTCATAAAGCCATAGTACAAAGGGATCTGGGAATGCTAGTACTGGATTCTCTAAAGGTTGACTTGCAGGTTGAGTCTATGGTTAAGAAAGCAAATATAATGTCATTTATTTCAAGAGGGTTGGAATGTAAAAGCAGCGATGTGCTACTGAGACTTTATAAAGCTCTGGTTAGGGCCCATTTGGAGTACTGTGTCCAGTTTTGGGCCCCACACCTCAGGAAGGACATACTGGCACTGGAACATGTCCAGTGGAGATTCACATGGATGATCCCTGGAATGCTGGGCCTAACATACGATGAACAGCTGAGGATCCTGGGATTGTTTTCCTAAGAGTTTTTAATTTTTGAGGGGAGATCTAATAGAAACTTACACGATAATGCATGGCTTCGAAAGGGTGGACGCTGGGAAATTGTTTCCGTCAGGTGGGGACACGAGGACTCGTGGGCACAGCCTTAGAGTTAGAGGGGGTCAATTTAAACTGGAAATGAGGAAACATTTCTTCAGCCAGAGAGTGGTGGGCCTGTGGAATTCACTGCCACAGAGCACATTGGAGGCTGGGACATTAAATGTCTTCAAAGCAGAGATTGATAAATTATTAATCTCACAAGGAATTAAGGGATATGTGGAGAGTGCTGGTAAGTGGCGTTAAAATGCCCATCATCCATGATTAAATGGTGGAGTGGACTTGATGGGCCAAACGGCCTTACTTCCACTCCTAATTCTTATGATCTTATGTTCTTATTAAAAATAGATATCAGCAAATGCATTTCAGTGTTGAGTTATTGTGAGGAATGTATTGCAAATATTGCTCATTATAACCTATGACAATGTCTATGTCTGTAAATGTAATGCAAATCATTTTAGTTTTAATACTTTTAAAATAAAACTGATGAAATTTAGAAATTTAAGTTTAACTGTCCCAGGATTGCATTGTGACTGATGGACAGATTCTTTAAAAAGACCATTATCATCCCACGGGTGTCTCACACAATTGCCCAGCAATTCTGATGGGGAGACATCTGTCGCAATAATATACATTGGAATTATGCGTTGAGACCATGCAGAAACCTTGATGCAGATGACTCTGGGGAATTGTCCAGGAAGTTGAAATTTCCTTGGGCAATTACCCAGCATCTGGAACTGTTCTGAAGTAGCCCCGATTCTGAGATCATGTCAGAGACTGCAGTGAGTTCTGACTCAGTTAAGCTTAATAGTTATTCAGGAGAAATTGCAGGATTTAAAAGCTTTTCTAACTCCTGGTAACTATTAAAGCTGAATTCCAGGCTTAAAATCTCCTGCCCACAATCCAGCCATGCAGGACCTGGCAAGCACCCCATTCCCTGTCATATAGTCCTATAGCATGGAGACAGGCCGCTTGGCCCCAACTGGTCCATGCTGACCAAAATGTCCGTCACTGCTAACCCCATTTCCCTGCACTTGGCACACATTCTTTTAATCCTTTCCCATCAATGTATTTGTCCAAATGCTTTTTAAATGTTGTTAATGTCCCCACCTCAACTACTTCGACTGGCAGCTCATTCCATTTGTGTACCACCCTGTGCCCCTCAGGTTCTCTTTTATTCTTTTCCCGTTAATCGTAAACTGATGCCCTCTAATTCTTGATTCCCCAACCCTTGAAAAAAGACTGAGTGCATTCACCCTATCCATGCCTTTCGTGACCTTATCTACCTCTATAACATCCCCTCTCAGTCTCCTACACTTTGTAAATTTCTTCTTTCCAGTTTAATAACATCATTCCTACAACAAAGTGATCAAAACTAAACATAATACACCAAGTGCAGCCTCACCAACGTCCTGTATAACTACAACATAACTTCCCAACTTTGATACTCAATGCCCTGACTGATGAAGGCTAGTGTGCCAAAAGCTTTCTTCACTGCCCTGTTTACCTGTGACTCTACTTTCAGAGAACTGTGAACCCGAACTCCAAGATCCCTCTGTTCCACTACATTCTTTAAGGCCTTACCATTCACCATGAAACTCCTATCTTGACTTGACTTTCCAAAATGCAAGATCTCACACTTACCTATATTAAACTGCATTTGCCATTTCTCGGCCCACTTCTACACTGATCAAGATCCAGCTGCAATTTCTGATGCCTTCCTCACTGTTCACGATACCGCCTATTTTAATGTCATCAGCAAACTTACTGATCATGCCTTGTATGTTCTCATCCAAATCATTGATATAGATAACAAACAGTAATATGCCCAGTCCTGTCAGATCCCACAAACCATCAAGACTAGATTCCCCCTAATCCCAATTCCATCAGATCCAATGTTTCCAACTCAACACCCTCCATATTCCCTGATTTGACCCTCCCAGGCCCAATATCCCTTTGTCCTTTCCTGTTGGCCATAATCTCTTTTCCTCTGCCTCACTGACCTGACAACCACACTCAATACTGCTACATCTAACACCACCTCTGACCTGCCCCCTAGATTATCATAAGCAATCATCCACTCCCCTTGACACATAACTCCTACAACACCCACTTGTTACCTTGACTCCCTCACACAATTGACAACCTAACCTGTCACCTACCCAGCATCCTAACTGCCTCACCTACCTCACATACTATCTCCTCACATACTGACCCCTCTTCCAAACAGCTCCCAATACCCACTCACTTACTATCTTAACACTACATTTACCTCACATAATAACCTTTTCTCAGAGGCTACAGTTAAACCACAGAATATGGCACTTCCTGCTGAAAAGGGAATGTGGTTTCCATGGAGATTCACTTCTCTGCTGGCTGTGTGCATTTCTGGTTTTGTCTCTGCTGCTTTAGAACACAAGGCTCCTGACCAGGAAATTTTAGGCCAAGCTTAAGAAAACATAAATGTCTTTTTTTGTCTTTGGATTGGAAATAATGGTTTCTGATACTGATTGAAAAATTTGAGCCATTGTTTTAACAGGTTGGTTCACACAGGAATATGTACAATAAAGCCAATGCATCATCTATTCTGTATGTGAAACTACGTTTTGGAACTGAATAACATCAACTCCAAACTAGGAAGAGACACATTCTCAGTTTCTACCTGGAAAATGTGTACAGACAGCGAGAAGATGGCAGGTATTTTTTCAATTAATTCATGGGATGTAAATACCAATTGTAAGACCAGTGTTAATTGTCCATTTTTAAATGCCTTTGAAAATTCTTGATTAAAACTGAAAGGCTTTCTTGGCCATTTCAGAAGGCAGTAGAGTCAATTGCATTGCTGTGGGTCTAGCGTCACATATAAACCAGACCAACAAGGCTGTTAGATTCCTTCCTTCAAAAATGGAGCAGATGGGTTTTTACAACAATCTTTAGATTAGATTAGATTAGATTACTTACAGTGTGGAAACAGGCCCTTAGGCCCTACAAGCCCACACCGATCCACCGAAGCGCAACCCACCCATACCCCTACATTTACCCCTTATCTAACACTACGGGCAATTTAGCATGGCCAATTCACCTGACCTGCACATCTTTGGACTGTGGGCGGAAACCGACGCAGACACAGGGAGAACATGCAAACTTCACACAATTAGTCGCCTGAGGCAGGAATTGAACACGGGTCTCTGGTGCTGTGAGGCAGCAGTGCTAACCACTGTGCCACTGTGCTTGTAGTTTCATGGTCAATATTATGGATACGGACTTTATATTTTGTGTTTAATTAATTAATGAGTGTAAGATCTCTAACGAAATTTTAATTTTTCTCCCCAAATCATTGGTTGGAACCTTCGGGTTACTAGTTCAGTTACACAACCACTATGTAACCGTATTGCTACTGTAATATTTTCCATGTCCAAACAGGTTACTGATACTGACTGCTGAATTTTCTTGTGGGGGTTGATAGGTATAGTGACTGACAACAATTCAGGTAGAGGATGGTAGAGGAATAAAAGCAGATAGCATTGAGATGCCAGTATATTTTGCTGCCTAACCTTTGACTCCTTATCTGTTATTATCCACCTTTATTGCATTGAAGAAAAGGATGTGTTTGAAAATAAGCTGACAACCTCCCCAATAGATTATCATCCCATCCATAAACAAGAACATCTATTTCAATCACTTCTACCCCCTATCATAAAAGGACCCCGAATATGTCAATCCAACTTCCCCCCTGTAGGATGAAATCAATGCACAGATTTGGCCAACCAAATATTGCAATGTCCTTCAGAAATGTCTTGGAATTTGTGTCAGCTTTATACAGCAATATAACTGCAATGAGGAATTGTAAAGTTAGAATCACAGAATCTGAAAGTATTAAAGGAGCCCTACACAAGGAGGCCATGTGACAAAGGTGATCCTTTAACAAGTTAATGTTGTCCTTGGTGATTTTTTTCACAGATGTCGTAAAAGACACAGACTCTGAAAAGTCTAAATTGAAGGGTTTTAGGGACAGTTTGATTATAGTTAACAGATACTGCCTCAAGCAACAGGCTTTCAAGTTTTTGAAAAAAAACTTGTACAATGAAAGGGGAGTGGCCAGTTCTCCCAGCTCAGCTTTTCTCTGGTTTGGTTTGGTTTTTAGCAGTAGCGAAAAAAAAGCTGCTGGACCCGCAGAAACAGGTCCAAGCGAATCTCTCTCTGACTTCTCACCTGAAAGAACCTGTGTTTGACTTTCCCTTTTGCGCCAAGGCATGTTTATGGGGATTGTTGCAAGTATTGGGAACAGTATCATTATGTTGGGATAATCTGTTGGGTTTTCGGATAGGTTAAGTTATTCTGTATTCTGTTCTCTTTTGTCGGTGTTTCATCCAGTAATCTTGTAAATAAATACTGTTTTGTTTAAAACTAAGTGGTTTGACTAGTTGCATCCCTCCTGAATGTCCACTCTACATCAGCTTAAAACAATTAGCAAAGTTAGGGTCTGGGCTACCTTCTTCAAATGTTTTGAGGGGGTCTGGCCTGGTCCATAACAGATTGGGAGCTTGTCCGGGATATGTTCTATTTGGGATTCAGGTTGTTGGACTTGAAGGCAGTGAGTGGTAGATGTTAGTGTCTTTTGTTCCAGGTGTTATATTTGGTTGGTTTAAACAGTGCTTGGGATAGCAAGGGCTCTTTCAGTCACCAAGAGTTTTCTGGGGGTGGAAGAAGTGACCTTGGGGGTTTTGCAAAAAGTGATTAAGGCCAAGTTGCTGGAATTAGCAGACAAGGTGGAGTTGGAGCGACCTCCTTCCGTGAGGAAAGGAGAGATAATTACAGCAATAGCTCAGTATTTACATTTGCTGGAAACACCATCAGAATCTTTAGGGATGGCTAAAATTCCATTGGAAACGAAGCAACTTGAGTTGGACGCAAAAGACAAGGAAAGGACAATAGAAATGAAACACATTGAATTCCAACTAAAAGAAGAGAAAAGAGAAAAGTAATGAAGCGCTTTAGCAGAACAAAAGGAGAGAGAAGAGAGAAGAAGAAAAAGGGAGGAAAGGAAGAAAGAGGAGTTTGAACTTCAAAACTTGGCACTTAGACAAGAAAGAAGTGTGGTGCTGGAAAAGCATAGTCGGTCAGGCAGCATCTGAGGAGCAGGAGAATTGATCTTTCAGGCATTAGCCCTTCCTCAGGAGTCCTGATGAAGGGCTTATGCTTGAAAGGTCAATGCTCCTGCTCCTCAGATGCTGCCTGACTGACTGTGCTTTTCCAACACCACACTCTTCAACTCTGATCTCCAGCATCTGCAGTGCCCACTTTCTCTCATTTAGACAGGAAAGTCAGCTTAAAAGGATGGAGATGAAGTCCAAAGGTAAGCTTAATGAGGAAGAGAATGAAGATGGTAGCCAAAGGCCTGGTGTGAGACTGTTTAAATATATTCAAGCATTATCTAAATTTGATGAGAAGGATGTGCAAGCCTTTTTCATCTCATTTGAAAAGGTGGCTGATCAAATGTGGTTGCCAGCGACCATGTGGGTTTGTTAATTTAACAAAGTTTGTAGGTAGAGCTAGTGAGATATTCGCAACACTATTGAGGAGGTAGCTGGGCCGTATGAGGGGGTGAAGAAAGCCAGCTTTAGTGCATATGAGCTTGTGCCAGAAGCCTGCAACAGTGTTTCAGGAATCTATGGAGGGACCCTGGACAAACCTACACTGAGCTTAAAAGGATCAAACAATGTAATTTTGATAGGTGGATAAGGGCATTGAAAAGACAGCAAACCTATGATCTTCTTAGAGAGACAATTACTTTGGAGGAGTTCAAACATTCACTTCCTTAAGTAATGAGAACTCATGTGGAAGAGCAGAGAGTTAAAACAGCAAGATTAGCAGCTGAAATGGCTGATGGTTATGAATTGGTCCATAAATCAAAGTTTGGCTTCCGAAATCAATTTCAATCCATGAGGGACAGAAATGGGGGAAAGGAGAAATCCTGGCGTGGAAAGGGAAAGGTAGATCTCAGTGATGATCATAAAGATAACTTACCACAGGTAAAAAGGAAACCTTTGAAGGGGAAATAGAAGTTCAAAAGCTCCAGTGTTTTCACTGCAATAAAATAGGCCACGTGAAATCAGAATGTTGGTAGGTTAGGAAAAGCGCTGGGAAGCCAGATGTAGGAAAATAGGATAAGCCAGTGAATTTTGTTGGAGTGGTAACGGAAAGCACAATGGAGGCTAGAAAGGTGCACCTGAATGTATAGCCCGGTCAGAGATTGGTTAAGGAGGAAGTGCCAGATCTTCTTAAACCACGCACCTGTGAAGGTAAAGTTTACTCGCATACACCAGGGGCAGCAGGTAAAGAGGTTATAATATTAAGAGACAGAGCATTCTCTCAATCTGTGATGTTGAAAGTTGAGGAAATGTGTATCTCTGATGACTATTGCCAATAAAGGTACTAGTAACGGGAATTCACGGTAAGACAAGAAGCGCTTAATTATGCAGTATGAGGTTAGAGTGTCCAGTGAAGAGTGGAGAAGTTGAGTACTGTACAAACTCCCACCTCCAGGACCTATAATTTGTCCTTGCCAGTGATATAGCTGGCAAGTAGGAATGCTGCCCACTGTGGTTGAAAAGCCAGTGGAAACTCAGGTAACTGAACTACTGCAGAACACATATCCTGGGACTTTTTCAGACTGTGTGGTAACGAGGTCACAAAGTCACCAGTTGAAACAGGGGAGATCAGAGTACAGATAAGAAAATTGAAGTGGAATTAGCAGAGACCCTGCTTGAGCAAATGATTAACACAAACCAGGAGCAGATAGATGACACAGCAGACATCTTTAGCTCAGATAAATTAACTGAGTTATAGCAGAAAAATGAAAATTTAAAGCACATGCATCAAAAGGTATACACAGAGTAAGAATCTGAATGTATTCCTGAATGTTACTATCTCAAAAATGCTGCCTTAATGAGGAAATGGAGACCATCACACATTCAGGCAGATGAGAAATGGGCAGAAGTTCATCACATCATATTGCCAGTGGTGTATGGAAAGGAAGAGTTGACAGTGGTGCATGAGCTATCAGTAAGGGGTCATTTAGGAGTGAGAAAAACTCACCTAAAATACAAAAACATTTTTACTGGCCTGAATTGCACAAGGATGTAGTTGAGTTTTGACAGACATGTCATATATGTCAGGTAATTGGAAAACCACAGGCAGTAATAAAACCCAGACCTTTAATGCCTATTCTTGCATTTGAGGAACCTTTTACCAGAGTCTTAATTGATTGCGTAGGATCCCTGCCTAAAACATAAAGGGGAATCAGATTTGTTCACAATAATGGTTGTGTTGACTAGATTTCCAGAAGCCATTCCATTACGCAAATTCCCAGCTAAAGAATATTAGAGGAATTGCTCGAATCTTTCACTTGATATAGACTACCGACATAGATACAATCTGATCAAGGGTCAAACTTCACATCAAAATTACTTAAGGAAGTTATGGACAGTTTAGGAATAAAACAAATCAGATCTACTGCATACCATCCAGAGTTGCAGGGAGTGCTCGAAAGGTGACATCAGACATTAAAGACCATGTTGAGAGCTTATAGTCAAGACTATCCAGATGATTTGGATAAGGGAATTCCATTTGTACTTTTTGCGATTAGAGATGCACTAAATGAATCGACTAAGTTCAATCCGTTTGAATTAGTTTTTAGGCATGAAGTGATAGGACCATTCAAATTGATGAAGAAGAAATTGTTAAATCAGAATTCAGAGACCACATATTTGGACTATATGTCAAATGTTTGGGAATTATTAAATAGAGTGGGGGAATTGGTTCCTGAAGAAGAGTTCATGCCCGAAACTTCGATTCTTCTGCTCCTTGGATGCTGCCTGACCTGCTGCGCTTTTCCAGCAACACATTTTCAGCTCTGATCTCCAGCATCTGCAGTCCTCACTTTCTCCTAGGGGAATTGGTTAGACAGCATTTGAAAGTGTCACAGTTTATAATGAAACAGGAAGCAGACAAAAAATCAAAAACTCACAATTTTGCTCTCGGAAAGAAGGTGTTAGTGTTACTTCCAGTGATAGGTGAACCTTTAAAAGCAAGGTTTAGTGGACCTTATCAAGTCAAAAGGAAATTGATTGCTGTGCACTATTTGATAAGGACTCCAGACAGACAGAAATCTCACAGTGTGTGTCATGTGAACATGCTCAAAAGGTACATAGACAGAGAAGGAAAGCAAGAGGAGAATGTGATATTGGTGATGTGAGATATTGTGGTATGAGATATTGCGTTACAAACCCTTACTAACCCACTATTTACTATAACATGGTTTCATCCGTTCATTCATAAAACCGCGGTTCTGTAGTTGCCGAAGTTAAAAACATTCCTTTCAATTCCAGTACTGCATTTCCACACATTATCAACAAACAGAACAATACCATTCCCATCAAGTCTCCATATTAATTCGCCCTTACCCACCAGCTCCTGGACCCGAATAGATTAAGTACCTGATAAATACCTTTTAACTGGGCCATTACCACTTCAAGAAACTAACAAAAACAATGCTTGCACGAATGATTGAAACTCACACCAGCAAATAAACCTCACCACACAGCAGCAGTAATCAGTTTAACGTTCTTTATTCTTTTATTACAATTTCTAATTTATTTAGAGCGTATTGGCCTAGCATTTTTACTAACAGTTAAAAGACAAAGGAACTGGCACCTCCTGATTCTGTAAGCGAACCAGACAGACACCCTTCATCCCATCAGGAGGAACAGCCAGCACTCAGCACACATTTTAACCCATCTCCTCTCTCTCCCAGGACTGAAGCTCTTCAAACCTCTGTCTACTATAGAATGGAACTTTAAAAATGTCCGAGCTGTGTAGAAAGGGCTCTTGTCAGAACTATATTCCGGGATTCGGAGCCGCCTCCAACCTGTTGCCGTGATGACCGAATAAAGAGGCTGTTTTTGCCGCTCACCGATTCCCGGTCAGTGTTTGAACACTTTCCCACAACTTGGCGGAGTCGGGTAGGGTCGCTGAGGTCACCGTCTAAAGTGACTGGTCTCTGACAGATCTTCGAGGGTAAGAAGCTTCCTCCCTGGAGTTGTGATCTAGTCCCTGATACCATCCTGAACCTTTTGTGAGTTAGCTCTTGTATTTCGAATCCCCCGTCTCGGATCGGTTCACATAGTTGACAGCAGGATGGTCATGAGTGAGCCGGGGAAACTGCCATAACTGAGGAAGAAATGCTGTGGCAGTTGTAGAACTACCTTGAGATACAAGGTAAAAACAACGGCTGCAGATGCTGGAAAGCAGATTGTGGATTAGTGGTGCTGGAAGAGCACAGCAGTTCAGGCAGCATCCGAGGAGCAGTAAAACCGATGTTTTGGGCAAAAGCCCCTCATCAGGAATAAAGGCAGAGAGCCTGAAGGGTGGAGAGATAAGCTAGAGGAGGGTGGGGGTGGGGAGAAAGTAGCATGGAGTACAATAGGTGAGTGGGGGAGGGGATGAAGGTGATAGGTGAGGGAGGAGAGGGTGGAGTGGATAGGTGGAAAAGGAGCTAGGCAGGTAGGACAAGTCCGGACAAGTCATGGGGACAGTGCTGAGCTGGAAGTTTGGAACTAGGGTGAGGTGAGGTGAGGGAAGGGGAAATGAGGAAACTGTTGAAGTCCACATTGATGCCCTGGGGTTGAAGTGTTCCGAGGCAGAAGATGAGGTGTTCCTCCTCCAGGTGTCTGGTGGTGAGGGAGCAGCGGTGAAGGAGGCCCAGGACCTCCATGTCCTCGGCAGAGTGGGCCTTGAGATACAGTTCTGGTTAGGGAAGACCCTAACCAAAATCGGGCAAAGTATAAAATGCCCCAAGGACAGTGGACCCTAGGTGATATGAGACAGGTGTGGGGGAAAACCACCCGACCGTAAAATGAGGACAGGATTAAATGGTCTTTTGCATTAATGGGACAAATTTGCTACAGAACTGACGTCATGCCCTGATCAACCCATGATCATGAAGTAACCCACCTTAAAGAGTAATTAAAAACAGTGCATGATCAGCTACAGAAAGATCCAAACAGGAACCAGTTCACCGTAGATGCCAGGAGCTTGAAAAAGAGAACAAGAAACTGAAGGATGAGATTACAGAGCTGTCAGTGTCTTCCCCAGTTCCCAAACCTACACAGGTTTTGTACCTGACCACCTGAGACACCCAGGAAGTGATACGGAAAAACAAAGCTATTGCCCTTGAGAAACCGAGGGATTCGAGCAGTGAAACTGATGAGGACAGTATATCCCCAGGTAAAAAGATTCCTGATAAAGGGCTTTTGCCCGAAACGTCGATTTCGCTGTTCGTTGGATGCTGCCTGAACTGCTGTGCTCTTCCAGCACCACTGATCCAGAGTATATCCCCAGTACCATTTTTACAAACACTTAAGACCAGAAAAGTAAAGATAAAAAAAAAATTGGTCAGGCAGAGATCAGAGGATGGCACTGAGGTGGATGTTCTGACGCTGGGCATTGGGACCCCTGAAAATATAGACAGATGGTCTAAGGAAATACCTCACCCAAAGAAAGGGGCATTGAAGACATGAGAAAGCCTAGGCGGGTTATGGGGAATATATATGCTGCATCCCTGGGATGGGGTACAGATTATGAACATTATTGTAACTAAAAGAGAAGGAAGTTGTCTCCATGAGGCAGTCAAATGTGCTCTTGGAGAGTATGAGCAGGAGCTGCAAGCTGGTTACAGCAATAAAACAATGGTTACAGGGGACTATGTATAATCTGCGTAAGACCAATTGGACAAAAGTCACAGCTTGCTGTCAAACACCCACAGAAGAAATACCTTCATAGTTTGAAGATATTAGGAGGAAGGTATAAAGGAGACGTCAGAGGCAGGTTCTTTACTCAGTGAGTTGTGAATGCATGGAATGCGTTGCCAGCTGTGGTTGTGGAAGCAGAGTCATTGGGGACATTTAAGCGACTGCTGGGCATGCACACGGAGAGCAGTGAGTTGAGGGGTGAGCAGGTTAAGTTACTATATTTTACATGAGGATTGAACCTCGGCACAACATCGTGGGCTAAAGGGCCTGTACTGTGCTGTACTTTTCTCTGTTCTATGTTCTAAATCACAGAAGAGGAGGAAAGGTTAAGGACGACCTGGAAAGGAAAGGTTAAGAATGACCTGGAAAGAATATGCAGGAGTCCCAAAGGTACAGGATGGTAGGGATTTTGAAGGTTGCAATTATGGCCTGCTGAAGTCTGCTTTTGTGGCTGGACCTAAAGCTGAGCTCACTGATATGTTAAAGCTGACTAAACCGGACTGGGACCAGAGGGGGACTACCTACTATGACTTGGTGGACTGAGCCCACCAGCTCAACCAAGAAGTGGGTACTGAATTGTGAGCTTTTCAGGCAGGACAAATGAAACAGAGCCCCCCCCACCTAACCCCTGGAAGACCCAAGCCAAATGCCCAGGGAAGGCCAGTGGGCCAAAGGGTGCTGGCAAAAAGGAAAAGGGAGAAGTCGCCTATTAGGCAGTGAGGAAGGGGAGACCCTGGAGGCTGGGAGTAACACCAAGCTCCGAGAACAGTTCCAAACACTAACCATCGAGCAGCAGCAGCAGGAGTTGCTAACAATGACAAAAAACTGCAAGAGCCGGCTGCATGCCTCTCTGCACTCCTATTGGCTTATGGCAGCAGAGGAGAGACAGACTGGATGTGAACAAGAAGGCGGGTGACCTGGACATTGAGTGCCTTTTGGACACAGGAGCAGAATTGACATGTCTGTTCCAGAGTCATAGAGATGTACAGCACAGAAACAGACCCTTCGGTCCAACCCGTCCATGCCGACCAGATATCCCAACCCAATGGAGTCCCACCTGCCAGCACCCGACCCATATCCTTCCAAACCCTTCCTATTCATATACCCATCCAGATGCCTCTTAAATGTTGCAATGGTATGAGACCAAATGCTCACCAGACGGGCCAGTGAGGACAGCATATGGAGCAGGAACTGACAGGATTGAAATCAAACCAATCAAACACAGACACCTTGAATTCAGCTCTCACAAGTTAGTAAGCTGTATATGGGTAGGTCCTGTAGCCCAGCCGCCCCTTGGACTAGATATCCTCACCCCCAGCTGAATTCCTCTTTACAGTTCGATGATGGGCAGGTAATGTGGTCCATGGGAACCTTACAGAGCAAAGAACTAAAAGATCACCCCATCTGGGCCAAAGACAAGGAGGACTGCGAGGTGCTGAAAGTGGAACCAATGACATTTACATTTCCACCTTGTACCAAACAGGAAGAAGGGACTTTGATGAAAACCCACAGTGCCTCTAACAGCCCAGTGTGGCCCATGTGAAAGGCAACTGGGGAATGGATATTAACTACAGATCACAGGGAAAACGGATGGACTGTCAAGACATTCAGCACTGTCGTGACACTGGGAAGTCTGCAGGACAGCAGAGGATTAGTTAACAACTTTTACACAGACTCCAGCCATGCTGCAGACTGTCATCTTATTGTCCTACTGGCAGGCACTAACCAATGCTGTAAGTTCTGCTTCCTCGCTGCCTGGAAAGACTCGCCGGAGGGATGTCACAACACCGTACCAGGCAATGGGTTCTTGTGAAAAAGGCCCACAGGAGCCCTTAGGTGGGAAGTGGGAAGGACTATACCAGTGCTGTCAATGTCCGATGAAAGGAACTTTGGATTCATGCCTCCCACATCAAATGGCCATTTCACAATACAGTGGGACCAGAGACTGACTGACCAGCAGGATGTTTGTTATTGTTAATTCAACAATGCATGTTTTCTTTTTGTGAAGTATAGTTACCAAACTGTTAGAAGTCTGAAGAAGGGCTTATGCCCGAAACGTCGATTCTCCTGCTTCTCGGATGCTGCCTGACCTGCTGCGCTTTTCCAGCAACACATTTTTCAGCTCTGATCTCCAGCATCTGCAGTACTCACTTTCTCCCTGTTAGAAGTCTGGAACCGAGAGTAAGGATTGTGAGATTCTCTTCGGGAGGACTCAGTAAAATCAAAGGGGGGGGGGGGAATTATAAGATATTCTGTTATGATATTTATGTTATTTTTTAATTTAAAAATATACTTTATTCCTAGAAATAAATCTTTGGTACCTGTACAATTTGTCACGTCGTTCATAGATATATACATTGTAATGTTAAGGCATGCAAAGAACAGATTGAATTAATCGAATTTACAGTATCCTATTTACAGTTCCCTTTATTAACCATCCAGTCTCTTTGTATTTAGCTGTGGCTTCAGCGGAACCCACCTAGTGAGTGGGTGCCCTGTTATATGATAGCAAAGGAAATTTCTTTAATCCCCAGTTTATGGGGTTACCATTGTCCATTTGACTGTTATAAGCTTTCTTTATTAACTCACTAGCTCGCTATATTCATTAATACCAGCTTCTCGATCATTCATTCATAACCCCTTACTAACCCACTATTTACTATAACATGGTTTCATCCATTCATTCATAAAACCGCGGTTCTGTAGTTAGAAAATTTAAAAATAATCTTTTCAAACCCATTATCAGTCCTGAATTTCCACACCTTATCTGCATGCAGAACAATACCATCCCCATCGAGTCTCCACAAAACATTATAATATTAATTAGCCCTTACCCACCAGCTCCTGGACCTGAATAGATTAAGCACCTGTTAAATACCTTTTAACTGGACCATTACCCCTTTAAGAAATTAACTGACAAAACAGCGCTTGGATGAATGAATGGAACTCACACCAGCAAATAGTAAAGGGACAAAAGGAACTGGCACCTCCTGATTCTGTAAGTGAACCAGACAGACACCCTTCATCCCATCAGGAGGAACAGCCAGCACTCAGCACACGTTTTAACCCATCTCCTGTCCACCAGGACTGAAGCTCTTCAAACCTCTGTCTACTATAGAATGGAACTTTAAAAATGTCCGAGCTGTGTAGAAAGGGCTCTTGTCAGAACTATATTCGGGGATTCGGAGCCGCCTCCAACCTGTTGCCGTGAAGACCGAATAAAGAGGCTGCTTTTGCCGCTCACCGATTCCCGGTCGGTGTTTGAAGACGGTCCCACAACTTGGCGGAGTCGGGGAGGGTCGCGGGGGTCACCGTCTAAAGTGACTGGTCACTGACAGATCTTCGAGGGTAAGAACCTTCCTCCTTGGAGTTGTGATCTAGTCCCTGATACCATCCTGAACCTTTTGTGCGTTAGCTCTTATATTTGGGCGGCGTGGTGGCCCAGCGCTACCTCACAGCACCAGAGACCCGAGTTCGAATCTGTCTGTGTGGAGTTTGCACATTCTACCTGTGCCTGCATGGCTTTCTTCCCACCGTCCAAAAGATGTGCAGCTCAAGTGAATTAGCCATGCTAAATTGCCCATAGTGTTAGGTGCTCTCATCAGAGGGAGATATAGGGTAGGGCAATGGATCTGGATGGGTTAATCTGCGGAGGGTTGGTGTGGACTTGTTGGGCCGAAGGGCCTGTTTCCATACTGTAGGGAATCTAATCTAATCTGTTTATTTTGAATTCCCAGTGCCCAGACCTCAGATCGGTTAACATAGTTTACAGCAGGGGACTGCTCACTGCCCATGATGTAAATATAGGACATGCTGTTCCAGCTAAACAACATCCTTACAGGCAGAACCCTTTAAAGTTGGCACAGATTCAAAAGGAGATTGAACGCATGCTCCAAGCCATAATCAAGTTAGACTTGCTCAGAGGACATTGGCAGGTACCTTTGTCTGAAAGAGTGAAGGCAATTCTGGCTTTTGTAACACTGAATGGACTACATCAGTTTAAAGTCATGCCATTTGTATGAAAAATGCGCCAGCCACATTTCAGAGACTAACTAATAAGGTCATTGCCGGACTACCCAACTGTGACGTATACACAGATGACCTGGTGGTTTTTAGTCACACATGGAAGGAATACTTACAGCATTTATCGGGCTTGTTCGATCGACTTGGGAAGACAGGCTTGGTGATAAAACTGGCGAACAGTGAATTTGCCAAAGCCCAAGTCACCTTCCTGGGCCATTTCATTGAACATTGTCAAATGGCCCCACAGAATGCAAAAACAAAGATAACTGGGGAGTTTCCCAAATCATCGCAAAAAGAGCAGGACTATGATTCCTGGAATTGAATGGATTTTATTGAAAAATCGTACTACGTTTTAGGAGTGTGGCTGTCCCACTCACTGAATTACTTCAGAAAGGCAAGAGGTTTCAGGGACAGTGGACGGTCAGTAGGCATTTGACAGTCTGAAAACTGTTAACCACCAGGATTAGCCACATCTAATTACGTAAAGCCATTCAAGGTGGCTATTAATGCAAGTGATGAGAGTGTTGGTGCTGTGCTCTTACAGGAAGATAACAAGAAGATAGAAAGACCTATCAGGTATTTCTCCAGGAAATAGAACGTTCATCAGTACAAATATTCGACAGTTGAGAAGGAGATTTTGAGCTTGGTGTTGGCATTACAACATCTCAATGTTTATGTGACATGTAACTTATCTGAGACAATCATATGCACCGATCATAACCCGTAGCAGTTTGTGGAGAAATTTAAGGACAAAACTGCCAGTCTGTTTAGATGGAGATTGTTGTTATAGCCTTCAATATGAAAACGGTGCAAGTGGCAGGACGAGAAAATGTGATTGCTGAGCCATTGTCGAGACTCGAATGAGAAATGGAGGCTTTCGGTGAGAGGAGTAGAAAGGATGTAGTAGTGCGTGTTTACAGTCAATGTAATGTGTATGTGTGCTGTAGAGTACTAACCTAGAATATCTACTTTACACCTGCTTAAAACAACTAGCAAAGTTAGGGTCTGGGCTAGCTTCTTTAATGTTTTGAGGGGTCTGGCCTGGTCCACAACAGGCCATTTGACCCATTCTGTCTGTACCAGCTCCCAAAGGAACTACCCAGCTGGTTCCATTCCCCAGCCCTATCTCTATAGCTATTTAAATTAATCACTTCCAAATATATATCCAGCTGTCTTTTAAAGCCTCCAATGGAATTTGCCTCCACCTCTCTCCCAGTTAACACATTACAAATATTGACAACTCTCTGAGTAAAGAAGTTTCTTCTCATCTCCCTCCTAGCTGTCTTAGAATCATAGAGATGTACAGCATGGAAACAGACCCTTCAGTCCAACCCATCCATGCCGACCAGATATCCCAACCCAATTTAGTCCCACCTGCCAGCACCCGGCCCATATCCCTCCAAACCATTCCCATTCATGTACTCATCCAAATGCCTCTTAAATGTTGCAATTGTACCAGCCTCCACCACATCCTCTGGCAGCTCATTCCATACACGTACCACCCTTGCATGAAAAAGTTGCCCCTTAGGTCTCTTTTATATCTTTCCCCTCTCACCCTAAACCTATGCCCTCTAGTTCTGGACTCCCCCACCTCAAGGAAAAGGCTTTGTCTATTTACCCTATCCATGCCCCTCATAATTTTGTAAACCTCTATAAGGTCTCCCCTCAGCCTCCGACACTCCAGGGAAAACAGCCCCAGCCTGTTCAGCCTCTCCCTGTAGCTCAGATCCTCCAACCCTTGCAACATCCTTGCAAATCTTTTCTGAACCCTTTCAAGTTTCACAATATCTTTCCGATACGAAGGAGACCAGAATTGCACGCAATATTCCAACAGTGGCCTAACCAATGTCCTGTACAGCCGCAACATGACCTCCCAATTCCTGTACTCAATATTGTGACCAATAAAGGAAAGCATACCAAATGCCTTCTTCACTATCCTATCTACCTGTGATTCCACTTTCAAGGAGCTATGAACTTGCACTCCAAGGTCTCTTTGTTCAGCAACACTCCCTACGATCTTACCATTAAGTGTATAAGTCCTGCTAAGATTTGCTTTCCCAAAATGCAGTACCTCGCATTTATCGGAATTAAACTCTATCTGCCACTTCTCATCCCATTGGCCCATCTGGTCCAGATTCTGTTGTAATCTGAGGTAACCCTCTTCGCTGTCCACAACACCTCCAATTTTGGTGTCATCTGCAAACTTACTAACTGTACCTCTTATGCTCGCATCCAAATCATTTACATAAATGACAAAAAGTAGAGGACCCACCACCGATGCTTGTGGTCACAGGCCTCCAGTCTGAAAAACAACCCTTCACCACCACCCTTTGTCTTGTACATTTGAGCCAGTTCTGTATCCAAATGGCTAGTTCTCCCTGTATTCCATGAGATCTAACCTTGCTAATCAGTCTCTCATGGGGAACCTTGTCGAGCGCCTTACTGAACTCCATATAGATCACATCCACTGCTCTGCCCTCAATCTTCTTTGTTACTTCTTCAAAAAAACTCATACAAGTTTGTGAGACATGATTTCCTATGCACAAAGCCATGTTGACTATCCCTAATCAGTGCTTGCCTTTCCAAATACATGTACATCCTGTGCCTCAGGATTCCCTCCAACAACGTGCCCACCACTGAGGTCAGGCTCACCTGTCTATAGTTCCCTGGCTTGTCTTTACAGTCCTTCTTAAACAGTGGCACCACGTTTGCCAACCTCCAGTCTTCCAGCACCTCACCTGTGACCATCGATGATACAAATATCTCAGCAAGGGGCCCAGCAATCACTTCTCTAGCTTCCCACAGAGTTCTCGGGTATGCCTGATCAGGTCCTGGGGATTTAACCACTTTTAACCATTTCAAGACATCCAGCACTTCCTCCTCTGTAGTCTGGACAATTTACAAGATATCACCATCTATTTCCCTACAGTCTATATCTTCCATATCCTTTTCCACAGTAAATACTGATGCAAAATATTCATTCAGTATTTCCCCCATTTTCTGTGGCTCCACACAAAGTCCGCCTTGCTGATCTTTGAGAGGCCCTATTCTCTCCCTAGTTAACCTTTAGTCCTTAATATATTTGTAAATACCCTTTGGATTCTCCTTAATTCTATTTGCCAAAGCTATCTCATGTTCCCTTTTTGTCCTCCTGATTTCCCTCTTAAGTATACTCCTACTTTCTTTATACTCTAAGGATTCACTCAATCTATCCTGTCTATACCTGACATAATTTTTTTTTAAACCAAACTCTCAATTTCTATAGTCATTCAGCATTCCCTATACCTACCAGCCTTTCCTTTCACCCTGACAGGAATATACTTTCTCTGGATTCTTGTTATCTCATTTCTGAAGGCTTCCCATTTTCCAGCCCTCCCTTTATCTGTGAACATCTGCCTCCAATCAGTTTTCGAAAGTTCTTGCCTAATACTGTCAAAATTGGCCTTTCTCCAATTTTTAATTTCAACGTTTAGATCTGGTCTATCCTTTTCCATCACTATTTTAAAACAAATAGAATTATGGTCGCTGGCCCCAAAGTGCTCCCCCACTGACACCTCACTCACCTGCCCTGCCTTATTTCCCAAGAGTAGGTCAAGTTTTCATCTTCTCTAGTTGGTACATCCACAGACTGAATCAGAAAATTGTCTTGTACACATTTAAGAAATTCCTCTCCATCTAAACCTTTAACACTATGGCAGTCCCAGTCGATGTTTGGAAAGTTAAAATCCCCTAACATAACTACCCTATTATTCTTAGAGATAATTCAGATCTCCTTACAAGTTTGTTTCTCAATTTCCCTCTGACTATTGGGGGGGGGGGTTCTATAATATAATCCCAATAAGGTGATCATCCCTTTCTTATTTCTCAGTTCCACCCAAATAACTTCCCTGAATGTATTTCCGGGAATATCCTCCCTCAGCACAGCTGTAATGCTATCCCTTATCAAAAAGGCCACTCCCCCTCCTCTTGCCTCCCTTTCTATCCTTCCTGTAGCATTTGTATCCTGGAACATTAAGCTGCCAGTCCTGCCCATCCCTGAGCCATGTTTCCGTAATTGCTATGATATCCTAGTCCCATGTTCCTAACCATGCCCTGAGTTCATCTGCCTTCCCTGTTAGGCCCTGTGCATTGAAATAAATGCAGTTTAATTTATTAATCCTACCTTGTCCCTGCCTGCCCTGACTGTTTGACTCACTTCTGTTCTCAGCTGTACCCGCCTCAGATCGATCTCTTTCCTCACCATCTCCCTGGGTCCCACCCCCCCACCTTACTAGGTTAAATTCTCCCAAGCAGTTCTAGCAAATTTCCCTGACAGTATATTAGTCCCCTTCCAATTTAGGTGCAATCCATCCTTCTTGTACAGGTCACTCCTATCCCAAAAGAGATTCCAATGATCCAAAAATGTGAATCCTTCTCCCATATACCAACTCCTCAGCCATGCATTCTTTCTGCTCCATCCTCCTATTCCTGCCCTCACTAGCTCGTAGCACTGGGAGTAATCCAAATATTACTACCCTTGAGGACCTCCTTTTTAAATTTCTGCTTAAGTCTCTGTAATCTCCCTTCAGAGTCTCAACCTGTTCTCTTCCTAAGTCATTGGTTCCAATGTGGACGATGACCTCTTGCTGGCCCCTCTCTCCCGTGAGAACATTCTGCACCCTCTCTGAGACATCCTTGATCCTGGCACCAGGGAAACAACACACTGTTCTGCTTTTTCTCTGCTGGTCACAGAAACAATCGTCTGTACCTCTGACTACAGAATCTCCTAACACAATTGATCCCTTGGAAGCCGACATACCCCTTGTTGCATTAGAGCCAGTCTCAATACCAGAAACTTGGCTGTTTATGCTACGTCCCCCTGAGAATCCATCACCCCCTACATTTTCCAAAACAGCATATCTGTCTGAAATGGGTATATCCACAAAAAACTCCTGCACTAGCTGCCTACCTCTGTCACCCTTCCTGGAGTTAACCCATCTATGTGAGTGTACCTCAGACTTTCCCCCCTTCCTATAACTGCCATCCATCACATACTGTTGCAAATTCCTCATCGCTTCTATCTGTCTCTCCAACCGATCCACTCGATCTGATAAGGTTGGCATCCAACAGCATTTATGGCAGATATAATCCGCAGTAACCCTTAAACTCTCTTCAAACTCCCACATCTGACAAGTAGTACATATCACTGCAAAGGCCATTTTTGCTCCTTCACAGTCTACAGACCCAGAAAATAACACCATCTTATTCCTCTACAAACACTGTCCTAGGTTAAATTAATAGTTATGGCTTATATTTTAAGTTTAATCAAGGGACTTATCTCCAAAAACATATAATCAAGAAAGAATCCACTATACTCACTACTGCAGCCTTTCTCTTGACAGACTTAAATCAACAAATTAACTTCTGATTTTGTGCTGTGAACTTTGCCCAACCGTTCCTCCAACGTTAGTTGTGAATTTCACTGTTTGTTAATTTTCCTAGACGCACTCCAATGTCCAGCGATACACAAATTCAAACAGCACTGGCAGTAACTGTGCAGGTTCTCGTTCTCGTTCTTGTTCTCTCTCTTTCTCTCTCTCCTGCACTGACCTCACTATGTGCTTCCTTTGTCTGTTCGTCTCCATTTTAAACTGCTGTTGTTTTGACATTTTTTTCTCAAAGTTCCAAAACAATGCAACAGCATATAAAACAGTAATTGCTGTTCTTAGAATTTGAGAAAATCACCTCCAACACCTAAAATACCTCAAAAAAAAAGGAGCAGCTCTTACAGCCAGAAATTTTTCCCGTCCTCCATCTTGGATAACCCAGAATCCTCTTGCTTACAATCTTGAAATTGTGACCCCGAGTTACTATTATACTAATTGAGGAAAACAGAATGTCCTTTACCCTGTCAAAATTGTTCATAATTTCGAACACCCCAATAAGGTCACCTCTAAATTTTCTCTGCTCCAAGGAGAATATGACCAATTTCCCTACCCTTTCCTTGTGTCTAAAATCCCTCACACCTACTATAATTCCAGAAAACTTCCTTTGCATTCTGTCCAGGGCTTTAACATTTTTCCTTAAATAAAGTGCCCACAGCTGAATACAATATTCCAAAAGTGGCTTGACTAATGATTTGTAGAGGTGTAGCATCACTACATTGCTTTTCTACTCTATGCCTCTATTTATAACCCCAAGAATCCTATAAGCTTCTTAACAATCATTTAAACTTGCCTGGCCACCTTCAGAGAATCATGTAAGTTAACCCTAAGATCCCTTTGCTCTTGTATTCCCCTCAAAGTTGTACCATTGAGTCTGTATTGTCTCTCTGTGTTTCTTCTACCAAAGTGCATTATCTCACATTTCTCTGCATTGAAATTCATCTGCCATATAATCGCCCAAATCAGCGTCTTATCACTGTTCATCTGAAGTTGCTCAGCATCATCCTCACAATTTACTGTTTCCCTAGCTTAGTATCATCTGCAAATTTAGAGATTTTGCCCTCAACACACATCTCCAAATCATTTATATACATCAGAAAAAGCAAGGGTCCTAACACTGATCCCTGAGCAATATCACTTTCAACTCATCTCCAATCTGAGAAATGCCCATCTTCTACCTACCCTTTGTTTTCTATCTTTTAGCCAATTTCTAATCCATGCTAGATTAGAGTGGTGCTGGAAAAGCATCCGAGGAGAAGTAAAATCGATGTTTCGGGCAAAAGTCCTTTATCAGGAATACAGGTAGAGAGCCTGAAGGGTGGAGAGATAAATGAGAGGAGCCACCCTCGAATGCTGCCTGAACTGCTGTGCTTTTCCAGCACCATTCTAATCTAAACTCTGGTTTTCCAGCACCTGTAGTCATTGTTTTTATCTTATTCATGCTGCCAAGGACCCATCAATCTTAAACATTTCTAACTTGCTACCCAACCTGCCTTGTGGCACTGTGTCAAATGCTTTCTGAAAGTCCAACTACTTCAGTGAGGAAGGTTACTTGCAGTAAGGTATGGCCAAAACTGGCTGATCTCAAAAGTTGCCATAGTCCCAGAGGCTACAAGGCTACTGTCTTATTACAGGCAGATGACACTTTAATCTGAGGGTCACCATGCCTCAAGTGAGGGGATAAGTTGAAAAGGAGAATCATTCATGGTAACCTAAGCTAGTGAATCCAAACTGACAGCACCACTCCACATCACAAAGCAGCCATCCAGCCAACATAGCTAACCCATCCCCTTCAAAGTCATTAGGGAGGTTATGACTCCTCTCCACTTATTATTGAAACCCCCATTGCTCGGGGGTTTACTTTCCCAGGTACAGACTAAATTCATATGTTCTGCAGCAATATATTGCGGGTTCTTTAGCAAAGGTTTTCCTCATCTCTCCCAACTATTTATTCTCATTTTGAATTAAGTACACTTTTCTTACTGACATATTATTCGACAATATTTGTCTGTGATTTGATGGGATGTTGTTGTTTGGCACATTTCTTCCCTCTTACAGTTTAACTTGACCAACCACTGTTCCAGGTTTTTCACCACTTAATTATATTTTGGCTGATTATTTTTTCACTTTTCAGTCACATGACCACAACTTGAATCTTGAAGTCACCACTGGAAATAATTTTAAATGGTAAAATTGACCAGCTAATAATTTTTGAATGGAACCGATATTTTTATATGTAGAGTTCATTTGGATCAAAAAGATATTTCTGTAATTCTAGTCATGTGGCTAAACCACCATGTTGAAGATTTAATTTGAACTCTGCTACTGTGGGATGTGTTCGTGGTTATTATTGGTGTCACAGTCACACCCCCATTTTGATTCAAAATGTATTTTATATCCAGTCAGAAAAAGACTGGCTCAGTAACTCTGTGAATGCTATTCTTTCATGTTTACTGCTGAGAGTCCACCAGTCTGTGAAATGTGTTACATTTTATACGTTGTCACCACATTGGTCAACATTCAACTAAAACATTATATATTAGTAATTCAGGAGAAAAGATCAACTATGTTTTGAACTATCGGTTTTCCATGCTATTCAATGACAAAAACTCATTTTAACATTGCTGATTTTTCTTTTGACCTCTTTTCAGCAACATCAAATTTTGACTGTTCTTATTTCAAAACTATAACAAACTCTATAGTTCTGACCATTATATTCATCTCAACTCTGAACTATTCATGTGCATGGTGTGGTGACGGCAAGGCTTTGAGCATGCTACTTGGCACCTTTTTGCCCCATTTTGCCTGTTTTCCTGCCTTCTGCCCTATCCTCAAAAAGTTGGTAAAGTTTATCCCATTGGATTGATTTTGGTCTCCCACTGGGAGTCAGTGCAATGGATAAATGGATTAGTGGTTTGGGATCTGTTCCAGTTTCCAGGCTATTCCTAATTTGCTTGAGTAAAAAGTGGGAGTGGGAGGCTGGGTGCTCTTGCAAGCTCTTCAGTACTTCAAAACAGCAAGAAATTTGTACAATGAAACTGCGGAAAGATGTCCATTGGAGTTCTAATAATGTCCTGAGCCTCTGAGGAGAGGTTGATGGAGGAAGCTCATGGGAGGAAGCTGGTACTGAGGCAGGCTGGTGAATAGACGTTGTGATGGAAGGCAGAATATGCCAGTATTAAAAGCATTGTTATAGAACACAGCTATAGTGCAGAAGAAATTTCATAAGTTCCAGGGTAAGATTCGCTTTCACATCTCTCATCCTTTTTGCATATTTCTGCAGGACCACACCATTACACAGGTACTACTCTTTAAAAAAATATATTTTTATTGGAAAATAGTTTTTAAAAAAATATTACAACAAGTACAAAACAATACAAAACAAATCACAAGTTAAAAAAACTCAACCCACCCTCATGTACAAAAGTATAAACATGTATAGAAAAGTATAGAATAAAAAAACCCAAACTAGCTATTTAACTAAATAAGCAAATAATAACCAACATCAAACTAATAAATGGTAATAATTCAGCCCAGCCAAACAAAACGTTGATACGTTCACAGTTCCTCGAGTCTGGATTTTGGACTCATAAAACACAATCATTACAGCTATATAAAAGTCCTTGTTAGTGTGGCAGATAAATCAGTGTCCTTGTATTCCAAAAAGGGCTGCCATGTCTTTTTAAAAATTCTCAGTTTTGTGGTGTATCATAATTGTGAGAAAATCCAAAGGAATATGCTCCATAACAATCTTCCGCCAACCCGACAGGCCTGGGGACACAGACATTATTAAGCTTTGCTGCTTTGCATAGGTTAGAGACAAAAAAAACTACAGATGCTGGAATCCAAAGTAGACAGGCAGGAGACTGGAAGAACACAGCAAGGCAGGCAGCTTCAGGAGGTGGAGAAGTTATGTTTCAGGTGCAATTCTTCTTCAGGAATCAAGAAGGGTTACATCTGAAACTTCGACTTCTCCGCCTCCTGATGCTGCCTGGCTTGCTGTGTTCTTCCAGTCTCCTGGCTGTCTACTCTGCATAAGGTAGCAGGGAAGAATTCAATCCACCTCCTTTCTGTATGCATTAATGCCCTCAGACAACTGCTGCTTTTCTCAGAGAAAATCTCTCTTGAGCACATTCTGCTTCTTCTTATCTTTGCGCACCATGGTAAGCTGACTTATCACCGGTGAGCATTGAAAGCTTCTTGCCCAAACAAATAATTCGTTTCCAACCTACTTGCAAGAGAAACTGGATGGAAAATATTCAGCAAAGGACATGCTGGCACTCTGCAAATATTCCGTCTACTCAAAAGTCACTAATGACATTGTAGGAAGGCATGGCTCCAATTGGAGATGGTAAACCTAGAGTCCTGTCTTTTCCAGTTAACTCTTTCAATCATGCACCCACTAACAAACTATACAAGGCACTCTGCTGCAGCACAAACTTGTCACCACTCTCACTCTTCCTGTTTCACAACTACATGTACACCCTTATGCTAATGTCCCTCTCTCTCTTTGCTTGAGCTCAGTTAGAAGACTTGGTTTTTATTATGAGACAGTGCATCATCTTCATTGTCAGACTATCTCTTGCTCATATCTTAGCAACATAGAAATGAGCCTGTCCTGTGACTTTGATCATGAGTTTGATGGAAATGCACTGGGAAATGCACTGAAGACAAGTTAAGTGCTGAGGATTAGGGGTTGCAGGAGACTGAAGGATGAGCTAACTGAAATGATAGCTCAGGTCTGCCTTCTGCTAAGGAGGGCAGAAATGCAGACCACCAACTCCAACATAGTCAGAAAATTAAATTCAGTGCAGCAGTAAATATATTGGGCTGTCTCTGGTAAACTCCAAGTAGTGTCCCTCCTGAAAGGATACTGTATTGCTCACTTATATGGTGTTTCGTACTTGACATAAACACTGTTAATCATGGAGTGTTTGGTTATTACAATGACAGCGTAAACCACACCTCTCACCAACCCCACCTCACTCACCATACAGGAGTGTATGACATCAATAATAGATAATTAAAGTGCAGCATTGTAGACACTATGTAAGTATCACCATTGCCTTGTTTGGCTGTGAAATTGATTGATATGGGGTTTACTCGGGTCACCAATTTCCTAGAATCTATTTTGAAAATGGAGAACTGGGATTATGGATCTGTAGCCCATGCAGGAATGGTCATACAATAGGAACAGAAGATCATTCATATAGGCAAATATTTTGAATCCCTGTGGCCTCCAGAATCAAATTCCACTCTAGTCCAACAGAGTAAGCTGGCTAGCCAGCCTTGGTGGACACTGAGCTGTAGCAGTCTACCGCTGGGCCTTTTTAGGCTCCCTTAGGCCCGAGCTTCATATGGTCATGAAGCATGAGCAACTCATAAGCCATGGCAGCTTCCTGTGTTGCAACCGCTGGGATTGTAGAAGCACTTGAGTAGGTAAGAGAGCATTTCCAACAATTGGAAAGCACAGTGCCAAGAAAAATAATTTATTGGCCTTTCTGTATACATTTAAATCTATAATACAATTTTGAGATTATGTATATTGAGGACTCTTGTAGTAGCCATTGGCTTTGTAATGTTAGGTGACTTGAATATCAATTTGGGATTTTGGCAGATACTGTTGATTGTAGGGTAGAATGGCTGGAATACAATAAGGTAGGGATGGACATGTTGTTTAATGAAATAATTCCACAGAGACCAGTATCCTGTCACCAAGCTACCCTTTATTTACACGTGGAGAACCCTTGACAGTGATCCACCTCCCTCAGAATGAACATAACCTCTGACACTCCTATTTATATCTGTCTGTCAGCCAGGGCTCCCTGATGGGACTAGATTAACAGCCCCATTCAGGGAACTCACATTCAATGTGGTCCACCTGTTTGACATCATTACAATCACTACCTTGGGCTGAAATTCTCTTCTCTTCTCTTCAATGAGAATCAATTGAACAATTTTGGTTTCAAGCAGCATCTATACCAGGCTGCTTCCTCATCATTCTCAATACCATCATTGTCGTTTACTGAGATCATTGTCCAATAGTGAATTCACTTTTTCTTCCAAGAGCAGAGCAAAATTAAGCAATGTAAAGAAGATCACAGTCATATTGAAAACTCTTTCTACGTTGTGTTAAAGAAAATGAACAAATGGGGTCAATTGTAAGATCCTGGCTGGTGTGTTTGAAGAGGGAGGTACATAAAACAAAGCAGGAAGCAGCCAATTACTTTGCCTGACACCCCCTGATGTTCTGGGAGGTGGACAAGGCATCAGGTAGCTGGCCTGCCCTTAGACCTAATGTGGAAAATTAGTGGCTACTTCAGGAACTCATCCCATCTCTGCCATAATAATGTCTCACTTGGCAAGAGGCAGCAAAGGTGGTCAGCCTGGCAAGTTTCGAAGCATGGCTAAATGTGGGATGGCAATGTGAGGGTGAGGATGCCTTTGGGTGGTCTCCTGTTCCCACTGAGTTAACCTCCAAACAGTTACTCTCTACTTAGTGTCTTCCCTCCTGGCCTCTAAATGCACCCATCTCGCTAAGGTCCCCAATCTCTACCTGACCAAAATACAGAGACTTAATTTTAAGTTTGTGAGACTTTGTCCTTCTTCTCCCGGACTAATACTCGGAGCAGTTGGCATGACGTGTTCCTGGTGCTGCTGGGAGTGCAGAGCTGCTTACCAATTTGATTAGTCAGGAGTGATCAAGAGCAGGACTTCCTGTCTCTGCTGCTGGGCAGAGGTCCCACTGCCATGTCATGAAGGACGCACAGTATTAATTATTGCTGAAGGAGAGGTTTTAAAATCAGTGAGTTGCTGACTTTTTTCATTGGAGAGAGTGTGATGAGAAGAATATGCCGCCCATAAACCTCCTCACGTTATCTCACAACTCAGGTGGACCTGCTTTCCACTGTTATTAATCTTGTTTGCCTTTGTAAATGGGAAAGTAATTGTTCAGGTTTCTCCTAAATTGGTCTTAGACTTTTTATCTTTTCACTCAACTTATCCAGCAGATTTCATATGGGTTGACTTAAATTAATCTGTGGATCAAACTGCAGTGGAGTTCAGCTAAGCATGAATTATACAGTCATAGAGATGTACAGCACAAAAACAGACCCTTCGGTACAACCCTTCCACGCTGACCAGATGTCCCAACCCAATCTAGTCGCACCTGTCAGTACCCGACCCATATCCCTCCAAACCCTTCCTATTCATATACCCATCCAGGTGCCTTTTAAATGTTGCAAATGTACCAGCCTCCACCACTTCCTCTGGCAGCCCATTCTCCAAACGCACCACCTTCTACGTGAAAAAGTTGCCCCTTAGGTCTCTTTTATATCTTTCCCCTCTCACCCTAAACCTATGCCCTCTAGTTCTGGACTCCCCCATCCCAGGGAAAAGACCTTGTCTATTTACCCTGTCCATGCCCCTGATTCTATAAGGTCACCCCTCAGCCTCCGACACTCCAGGGAAAACAGCCCCAGCCTATTCAACCTCTCCCTATAACTCAAAACCTCCATACCTGGCAACATCCTTGTAAATCTTTTCTGAACCCTTTCAATTTTCACAACGTCTTTCCAATAGGAAGGAGACCAGAATTGCACGCAATATTCCAACAGTGGCCTAACCAATGTCCTATACAGCCGCAACATGACCTCCCAACTCATGTACTCAATACTCTGACCAATAAAGGAAAGCATACCAAATGCCTTCTTCACTACCCTATCTACCTGTGACTCCACTTTCAAGGAGCTATGAACCTGCACTCCAAGGTCTCTTTGTTCAGCAACATTCCCTACCATTATGTGTATAAGTCCTGCTAAGATTTGCTTTCTCAAAATGCAGCACCTCGTATTTATCTGAATTAAGCTCCAACTGCCACTCCTCAGCCATTGGCTCATCTGATTAAGGTCCTGTTGTAATCTGAGGAAACCTCCTTTGCTGTCCGCTACACCTCCAATTTTGGTCTCATCTGCAAACTTACTAACTATACCTCTTATGCTCACATCCAAATCATTTATATAAATTTCAAAAAGTAGTGGACCTAGCACCGATCCTTGTGGCACTCCACTGGTCACAGGCCTCCAGTCTGAAAAACAACCCTCCACCACCACCCTCTGTCTTCTACCTTTGAGCCAGTTCTGTATCCAAATGGCTAGTCTCCCTGTATTCCATGAGATCTAACCTTGCTAACCAGTTTCCCATGGGGAACCTTGTCGAACGGCTTACTGAAGTCCATATAAATTACGTCTACTGCTCTGTCCTCATCAATCCTCTTTGTTACTTCTTCAAAAAACTCAATCAAGTTTTTGAGACATGATTTCCCACGCATAAAGCCATGTTGACTATCCCTAATCAGTCCTTGCCTTTCCAAACACATGTACATCCTGTCCCTTAGGATTTCCTCCAACAACTTACCCACCACTGACATCAGGCTCACTGATTTATAGTTCCCTGGCTTGTACTTACCACCTTTCTTAAGTAGTGGTACCACGTTTACCAACCTCCAGCCTTGCGACACCTCACCTGTGACTATTGACGATACAAATGTCTCAGCAAGAGGCCCAGCAATTACTTCCCTAGGTTCCCACAGAGTTCTAGGTTACACTGATCAGGTCCTGGGGATTTAGCCACTTTTATGCATTTGAAGACATCCAGCACTTCCTCCTCTGGAACACGGTAATTTTTCAAAACGTCACCATCTATTTCCTTACATTCGATATCTTCCATGTCCTTTTCCACAGTTAAAAACTGTTTCTAAAAGAAATCATCCATTTACAGAAGATAGCCCTTGTCTCCAAAAAGACAGTCTTTAACTTTCTGCGTAAAGTGAATCTGTTGTGAATGACTGACAATATTAATACATCAAGGAGTCTCAAGAAAATGGCAACAGATATGTTTGACAGACGTATGATACACTGCCATCAACACAACTGTGAGAGGATTGACATGAGACCAGTTGTAAGATTGGAGGAGTTACAGATACAGGAAGGAGACCAGGACACACATTTTAAAAACCTGCATGAGAGTTTTAAAATAGAAATATTTGAGATCCAGGAGCCAATATAGATCAGCATAGAATGGGAGGAGAACAAGACTTAATGTGTGTTTGGAGATGGACAGCATTGGGTCGGCGGAATGTAAGAGTAGAAGATAGAAATCTAGCCAACAAGCCATTGGAATAGTGGAGCTTGGAGGTGACTGAAGCATGAATGAGGGTTTCAGCAGTGATTAAACTGCGGCAGGGGAAAACAAATAATGGAATTGGGCTGGGTGTAGGCAGAGTTTGTGATATGGTTTTGGGGTAGAAAGTTCAGCTCATTCTGAAATAGAAAATGGGTTTGCAAATACAATGCTTTGGAATGTGATGTAATTGATGACTGGAGACTAGAATATATGGTGGAGGTTTCGATCTTCCCAATGTTTTATTTTGGCTCTTCCAGGCTGGATATTGGATAAAGAATTGAACAGACCAATGCAGTGTTTTTATCAAGTAAAGCAGCAATGATGTAATCTGCACTATGTGTAGAACTTGCTTTCAGAAAATCAGAATCTCTAATTGAGGTTAAAATCACTTTCAAACCCATTAACATCTCTTAACCTCTACACTAATGGGTCTACACTATAGAGCTGTCTATAGTCTTGCCTGAGAGCAAATTGAGAATTCCTTTATTGTTGGTGGACAGGAGTAGGAAATAGCATTAATCAGGCTGGCTGTCAGGTCAGAAAATGGCTTCAGTACTTGTCATGACCTGACCTGACCCTGACCTGATAAAGCTCCTGCCCTTTTCAGACAGAAGCTCCGGCTACAAGAAATTATACGCTCTGACAACTCAGGTTAGTTACAAAATCCTTGATAACTGTGTGGGAGGAATTTACAGTTTATCACCGCCAGTGACCCTCTTCTCAGCACAATGAGAGTTGTATGGTGTTTAAAATCACCAACTCATTGTATTTTAAAGAATATAGTAAATTAGTGCTGTGCTAACCAATTACTGTCAAACTTAGTCATAACACACTCTGCTATTGTCTAAACCTTCTGTTAGAAGTAGGTTTGATTGAAGCCCTTGGGCATGCAATGAATAGAGTTAACTAGCCAATAAGATGACCATCTCTCATCAGAGCTTTCTTGTTTGCTCTCAATCACTCCATATTAGGATTAATTGTATTTGTTTAATTAAAAATCCAAATTATTTAAATCTGTATGCTCTATGTCATTTCACAAAATATAAATATCATTTCCAGGATAGTTTGACATCCTTGCATCTGGTTGGATGATGAACTGCGATCCCGTCACCCTGATCATCCGTGTCTTTTGTTTACTATCGATCAATGACTCATTGGCAAAGATGTGAAATCTAAAGCCTGTTTTTTATTTCTGTTTGGTTCGTTATGAATTTAGTGACACAACAAGCTTTGTTATCAGAAAAAAAAAGGGAAGAAAATATTTCTTCCACTTTCGGGAGATTTTAAATGGTTGTGTCCCAGCAGTCAGATTTTACAATACTTGATAATGGTGAAGCATATCCAGAAGCTATGAAGTAAACAGAGTGAGGCTTTCTGGTTGAATTTTCCTTACATAGGCCAAAGAACGAAGCTGCAGTTAAAATAGTTGCATGGAATACCAGGGCTGGAATTTACTGGGTCTAACTTGAAGCTTTTGGAAGGACAGGCAGGGAAACTTAAATGGGTTGGAGGCAAAAAGTTCAGTTCCCTGATAGTACATGAAGGTTTTCTAAGTTTTTATCTGGATCACTTTTCCTGATCTTTATCATTGGGAATCTCTTTTACATTCATTAGTAAGTCACAAGTATTCAATAATACCCCAACCTACTGGAATTACATTTATGGACACAATCTCATGAGGCAACATGTTCACAAAACCTGAATGAAGCATACACCTGGTGGAGTAGGCTTCTTCCTCAAAACTCCATTGAGTACAAACCTTTTCAGTTACTTACTCCTTTAAAGCCAAAAGTCAAAAGGTGTGCTGGAAAAGCACAGCAGGGCAGGTAGCTTCCGAGGAGCAGGAGAATTGACGTTTCGGGCATTGGTCCTTCATCAGGAAGGGCTTATGCCTGAAATATAGATTCTCCTGCTCCTTGGATGCTTCCTGACCTACTGTACTTTTCCAGCACCACATTCTTGACTCTGATCTCCAGCACCTGCAGTCCTCACTTTCTCCTAGTTGACTTCAGGCATATGCCTTTCATCAGGAATGTGGAGGAGGAAGGGGGCTGAGAGGTACAAAGGGGGGGTGGGGGTACAGCATTAGGGAAAGGTAGCTGGGCTGGCGATAGGTCAGTGGGGAGGGTAGAGCAGATAGATGGGAAGGGAGATGGACAGGTAAAGAGGGCAGTCTCATGTTGGAAGGTTTGATCTTCTTGTTGCTCCAACATTTAGTGTGGTGTGGGAAGCCTGTCCATATCAATCAACTCATGACAAATTTCAGTCATATTTGGTATTGCATGTTGCCATTAAACCATTACAGTGTAAGAGATGAAGCCTCACTGAACCAACAAGCCTACACACATGAGGCAGCTGCACTGGTTTAAACCAGCTAACCTGAATGGAACAGGCAAGTAGGGCTGACCTCAAAAGGGAGCTAAACTCAAAAGGGTATCTTGTGGGGTTGTGTAGATGTTGTATGCCTGTATTTTGTGGAAAAACTATCAGATGTGTATGTCTCCTAGTTGTGATGAAAGGCTAGTGCGCCGATGGTGTGTGAGCTGTTGAGTGTCGGAGCTTTTGTTATGTTTTAATTTTCAGCCTTGGTAGATATGTGACAGGAATAATTTCTATGGAGGCTTCACTGAGTCACGGTGTCACTTCATGCCTGAGATCTCCAAGATTGGTTGGGGCTGATGAATGGAGATTGAGAGGTGCACCTGCATTGAGGGAGTGATGTCTGGGTGCCTTTTAGATATGGGGCCTGCATTTTGGAGCCTGGATGGTGCCGATGGGTTTCGGAATTCCCTGCCCATAAAATGTGGAGTTCTACCCATGCGTACAAATGTAGTGAGCTGAAAAAAATATATAATTGCACAAGATAACGTGACCTGTCCTCCCCACCCAAGCTGAAAACCCTTTCATTGTTAGGACCATCCTCCTGCCCCAGGTATCTGAAGTCAGAGAAGGTCTTTGTTAGAAATATTTCCAAAGACTAACATTGTACATGCAACTGAGAATAAAAAATTAAAAAGTACATTTAATCTGAATTGTTAATTTACCTTTACAATTTTTATTATGCTATGAATGTTACTGTGATGTTAACTGTGGGAGTTATATTACATGTAATTTTTAAATATTATTTGCGTTTCTGATTTTTGAGTTTATAAGGAGTTGATTTTCTTTTGTCTCTGAAGTTAATAAAATAACTTTAAAGCATTTTTGTAACCCTTGCAATTTCTTTTAAAATCAAGTTTTGAAGTCTGGCTGTGAAGTTAATGAATGTGCAGTTTGACTGGACTTTTGTTTATTTGCATTGCTTTGCGACCCAGCATAGTAAATACTGGAGCCTCAAAGATTTCTTTAAGTGTTCAGAAATTTGTTTTTATTAAGTTTAAGGGAAACACTGATCTGAGAAAGGCTTTTTGTTTCACTTTTACTTTGAATGGGGCAGTCCTGTGAAGTCCTTGGAATAGGATGGTTGTAGGGAGCAGTGTTTAATACATATACCCAAGAGCTGAAGTATTTGGATATAAAACATAAAATTGAGTACAGTGAAGGTTAGCTATGTTGTGGCTCCAGGAAGAAGCTATCACAATTCTAATCTAAAAGCTTAAGTTGAAGGTGATTTAAACTGAGGTGTTACATACAAGATCTCTGGAATGAAAATTGTATGAACCGTGTTTTTGGAACTATTCCCATGGTCCATTTTTGGTATGATACAAAGACTGTTTTTTTTTCCAAATATGTGTTTTAGAATCATAGAATCCCTACAGTGTGGAAACAGGTCATTTGGCCCAACAAGTCCACACCAACCCTCTGAAGAGTAAACCACCCAGACTCAATCCCCTACTCTACATTTACCCCGGACGAATGCACCTAACCTACGCATCCCTGAATGCTATGGGCAATTTAGCACGGCCAATTCACCCGACCTGCACATCTTTGGACTGTGGGAGGAAACCAGAGCATCCAGAAGAAATCCACACAGACACGGGGAGAACGTGCAAACTCCACAGACTGTTGCCCGAGGCTGGAATCAAACACAGGCCCCTGGCACTATAAGGCAGCAGTACTAACCACTGAACCACCATACCCATGTTTTGGGATTAATGAGATTATGCTTTTGTTTAAAATATTTGAAGTTCTGTTATAAGAAGGTAGTTTAGATTATTGTATTTTTATCTTTGTTCCTTTTGTAATGAACTTCCATTTCATTGGTAAAGCAAAACCTGCAGCATTGCGAGTTCATGTTTTAGCGAGAGACAATTACATTAAAATGAAAACAAATAAAATTTGACCCATCAAGCCAGGTTCCTGACTGGGATCGGACTTGATTGGTAATGACATCAGTGACGTTCAAAACAGTTACAGAGATTTATTTTCTGGTAGTTGAAAAATCAAATTTGTCCGATTGGTTTCTGCTACATAGCTATTTCTGTTTGGGGTTTCTGAAAAGAAAAGAATGAATGATTAGTCAGTTTCTGCTGTTAATGCTTCCTCATTCATAACTACAAATAAATTTAGCCACCCCTGTAAACCCAGGACTTGAGGTGCTTTTCTTTGTTCAAAATACCAAGGGTGAAATTCCATCGCATATTCACCACAACTTCAGTGAACGCACCACAAAATCTCTGGAAAAGTTAACTGCAGTTTGCGATACATTTCCATAAGGAAAACCTTAACAGAAATTTACCCGCACTTCTGAGTGCTATGTTACCAATCATTGTCAGCTTGGGTTTGGGTACAGTCCTCCCTTCGTTGCCGAGAATACTGTCCTTTCTAATTATCAGTAGTGGAGGATAAGCAATGAGTGAGTCTTTAGCAAGAAGAGGCACTTGTAGAGTTTCCCTGATGGTTATAGATAATGCAAATATTTCTGCTGGGGGACCTGCAATTTCCTCCCTAACTTCCCACAATGTCCTGGGATATTCTTGTTCAGGTGCCAGAAATTTATCCAACTTTGTGTTTCTTAAGACTTTCGGCACTTCCCCTTCTGTAATGTGAACTGTTTACAAAACATCAATATTTGTTTTCCAGCATTCTCTCGCCTCCATTTCTTTCCTAACAGTAAAACCAGACATGAAATATTCATTTAATATCTCTCCCATTTCCTGAGGTTCAATACAAAGATGATCTTGTTGATCTTTAAGGGTTCCTACTTCTCTCTAGTTGCTCTTTTGCCTTTAATGTTGTCATAGAAATTAAATTGACTCGACTCAAATGCCAGCAAGAGCAAAGAAAAAGCTTCACTACAACCTCTGCAGGGGCGTAATACACTTGGCAAGGTGCTGCATGTAAGGGGCTGTACAACTTCCACATATTGTCTTTATACTACATTTCACTTATCCTTATTACACACTCAAGGACAAGAACTGGGAACATTCTAGCATCTTTCCACATATGGAGTTGTTTTTCTCATTCCTTTGCTGTTGATATAATTGAAGCTTTATGTTTTCCCTGACTCTTGCTGAATCTGACTGTTTGCAAGACTTGCAAGGCCAAGCTGTCTGCTTGCAAAATCCAGCAAGTCAAGCTGCGTACTTAAAATTTTAGCAAAGTATTCTCTTTCAGATTTCACAGTAAATGTTAATTTTCCATTACAATGTACTTGTACAATCACTTTGGATTATCCTTAATTTTATCTGCCAAGGCTATCTCTCTTGCTTTCCTGATTTTCCTCTTCAAGAGATTCATTTGATCCCAGTTGTCTAAATCTATTATATAATTCCTTTTTTATTCTTGACTAGAACCTCAATATCTTGATTCACCAATTGCTCCCTAATCTTACCAGCCTTATCTTTCACTCTAACAGGAACATAATACCTCTAAACTCCTGTTATCACATTTTTAAAAGCCTCTCACTAGTCAATCATCACTTTACCCATGAATAGTCGGTTCCAATCAACTTTGTAAAGTTCTTGTCTCATATCATTAAAATTTAAAAAGAGGCAATTGATTGCATGTTAGCAATAGGAGGCATTGAATGTCATCTGCCATTCAGTGAGATCATGGTGGATCTGATGATCCTCAACTCCAATTTCCTGCTTTTTCCTGTAACCCTTGTTTCCCTTACTGGTTAAAAATCTGTCTATCTTGGCCTTGAATTTACTTAATGACTCACCCTCAATAATCCTCAGTTGTAAAGAATTCTGCATTCAGTACAGTCTGATTGAAGATATTCCTCCTCATCTCTGTCCTAATTGGAAAAACCTTCAATCTGAAATTGTGCACTCTGCTTCCAGACTCTCTCATAAGGGGAAATAACATCTCCACATCTACCCTGTCAAGTCCCTTAAGAATCTTCTATGTTTCAATAAGGTCACATCTAATTCTTCTAAATTCCAATGAGTACAGGCCCACCACTCAATCTCCCCTCATAAAATAGTCCATTTATACCAAGTGAACATTCTCTGGATCCTGATGAAGGGCTTTTACCCGAAACATCGATTCTCCTGCTCCTCGGATGTTGCGTGATCTGCTGTACTTTTCTAGCACCACACTCTCAACTCCGATTTCCAGCATCTGCAGTCCTCACTTTCGCCTATTCTCTGGATTGCTGCCAATGCCAGTATATCTTTCCTTCGATAAGGCACATAAAACTGTTCAAAGTATATCAGCTGACGACCAACTAGTGCCCTGTGTATTACTGACTAAACCTCCCTACTTCTATGTTCAATAAAGACCAACATTTCATTTGCCTTAAACTAAAGACCTGAAAAAAATGTCAATGCTGGAAATCAGAAACAGAAGCAGAAATTGCTGTAAAAGCTCAGCAGGACTGGCAGCATCTGTGGAAGAAAACAGACTTAATGTTTTGCGTCCAGTGAGCCTTCTCAGACCTGCTGAGTTTTTCCAGCAATTTCTGTTTATATTTAATTTGCCTTCCCTCCTCAATATGGATGCCACTTTTATGTTACTTTATCCTGATTTCTCAAAGCAATTGGAAGGCAAAAAGACATTTCACCTCAACTGGATGATGCTTGAATTTCAAACAGCCTCCTCCCTACATATCTCGAATGAGGCCTTAAACTCAGAGTTGAGGGCTCACTCTTTTAAGATAGAAATAAGGAGGCATTTTTCTCTCAGAGAATAGTTAGAGTGTAGAATTCTCTACCACAGAGGTTAAAAATTACACAACACCAGGTTATAGTCCCAACAGGTTAATTTGGAAGCACTAGCTTTTGGAGCACTAGCTTCCGAAAGCTAGTGCCTCCAAATAATCCTGTTGGACTATAAACTGGTGTTCTGTCATTTTTAATTTTGTATACCACAGTCCAACACTGGCACCTCCAAATCATGAATACTATAGAGGGCTATCAAGACTGGATAGTTACATATATTCAAAGCGGAAATGGTCAGATTTGTAACCAGTGAGGGAGATGAGATTCGTAGAGAAAAGGCAGGAAAATGGAGTAGAGGATTATCAGATTAGCCATGATCTAATTAAATGGAATGAGCTACCAGAGGAAGTGGTGGAGGCTGGTACAATTATAACAGTTAAAAGGCATTTGGATGGGTATATGAATAGGAGGGGTTTTGACGGATTTGGACCAAATGCTGGCAAATGGGACTAGGCTAATTTGGAATATCTGGTCAGCATGGACGAGTTGGACTGAAGGGTCTGTTACCATGTTGTACAACTCTACAATTGTATGGCAGAGCAAACGCTATGGGCTGAATGGCCTACTTCTTTCTGCTTCTACATTTTATGGGCTTACTTTTATAGAATAAATAGAAGTGCTCACAAGAAATGAGGAAAAAACAAACATGCTTCAGAGTTCCCAGATCTTGGAAACTGTCGGCCAATCTTGAATGATTCTGGATCAGTGGTGCTGGAAGAGCACAGCAGTTCAGGCAGCATCCGAGGAGCAGTAAAATCGGCGTTTCGGGCAAAAGCAATCTAACTTGGATGCATTGCTTTTTTTATTTCAAAAATATATATAATTCATTAAAATACCTTAAAATACATACTTGAGCAGTTTGGGTTTGTAGCGTATGAAGAAACAAACAAATATTGGAGTTTGACTCTCCAGCAAACAAACCAAGGTATCTCTTACTGAAAACAAAAAATGTTGGAAATCAAAGTGGGGTCAGGCAGCATCTGTAGAGAGACAACAAGCTAACAGTTCAAGTCCAGATGATGCCTCATCAGAGCTAACATTTTTTACTTGTACAAGACTATATTTACATGCATTTGAGTCACAGGGTGGGGGGTTGGGGCATCCAATAAATGAATGAACCCCCATTTAGCTTCGGAAGAAAAACTTGCGACAGTCTTCCCTCAATGTGCCTTGGTGGCAGCTGCCCCAAGCTTTCGTGCGTCCCTCCGCATATAGTCCGAGAGCTTGGGATGCGCCAGTCTGCAACTCCTTGCTCTGGAAGTTGAAGACATTTTGGACAGATCAAAGAATGTCTTTCACAGAGTGATGGTCTTTCAGGTGCAGAGCAGCTTGATGTCTGGTATGGAGGTGTTGGACTGGGGTGGACAAAGTCAGAAGTAACATGACACCAGGTTATAGGCCAGCAAGTTTATTTGAAATCACAAGCTTTCAGAAATCAAAAAAGTAAAGCAACGAATGAACAGCGCTGGGAAAGTTTGTAATTTCAAATAAACCCAATGGACCAAACTCTGATCTCCAAATCTCTCCAAGCCTAAGGCTCCCAGCCTAATTCCTGATGAAGGGCTTTTGCCCAAAACGTCAATTTTCCTGCTCCTCGGATGCTGCCTGACCTGCTGTGCTTTTCCAGCAACACTCTAATCTTGATTCTAATCTTCAGCATCTGCAGTACTCACTTCAGACCAAATCCTGATGTTGTGTAATTTCTGACGATGTTTATTTCGGTTTTTTAGACAATAGGACAGTAGGTGCAGGAGTAGGCCATCTGTCCTTCGAGCCTGCACCACCATTCGATATGATCATGGCTGATCATCCTTAATCAGTATCCTGTTCCTGCTGTATCTCCATAACCCTTGATTCCACTATCCTTGAGAGCTCTATCCAACTCTTTCTTAAGTGAATCCAGAGACTGGGCCTCCACTGCCCTCTAGGGCAGAGCATTCCACACAGCCACCACTCTCTGGGTGAAGAAGTTTCTCCTCATCTCTGTCCTAAATGGTCTACCCCGTATTTTTAAACTGTGTCCTCTGGTTCGGCACTCACCCATCAGCGGAAACACGTTTCCTGCCTCCAGAGTGTCCAATCCTTTAATAATCTTAGATGTCTCAATCAAATCCCCTCTCAGTCTTCTAAACTCAAGGGCATACAAGCCCAGTCGCTCCAGTCTTTCAGCGTAAGGTAGTCCCACCATTCCAGGAATTGACCTTGTGAACCTACGCTGCACTCCCTCAATAGCCAGAATGTCTTTCCTCAAATTTGGAGACCAGAACTGCACACAATACTCCAGATGTGGTCTCACCAGGGCCCTGTACAGCTGCAGAAGAACCTCTTTGCTTCTATACTCAATCCCTCTTGTTATGAAGGCCAGCATGCTATTGCCTTCTTCACTACCTGCTGTACCTGCATGCTTACCTTCATTGACTGGTGTACAAGAACACCTAGATCTCTTTGTACTGCCCCTTTATCTAAATTGATTCCATTTAGGTAGTAATCTGCCTTCCTGTTCATGCCACCAAAGTGAAGAATCATACATTTATCCACATTAAACTGCATCTGCCATGCATCTGACCACTCACCTAACCTGTCCAGGTCACCCTGTAATCTCTGAACATCCTCCCCACATCCTGCCACCCAGCTTAGTATCATCAGCAAATTTGCTAATGTTATTACTAATACCATCTTCTATATCATTAATATATATTGTAAAAAGCTGCGGTCCCAACACTGATCCTTGCGGTACCCCACTGGTCACTGCCTGCCATTCCGAAATGGAGGCGTTCATCACTACTCTTTGTTTCCTGGCTGCCAACCAACTTTCAATCCAAGTCAGTACTTTGCCACCAATACCATGCGCCCTAATTTTGCTCACTAACCTCCTATGTGGGACTTTAACAAAAGCTTTCTGAAAGTCCAGGTACACTACAACTATTGGATCTTCCTCGTCCATCTTCAGAGTTACATCCTCAAAAAATTCCAGAAAATTAGTCAAGCATGATTTCCCCTTCATAAATCTATGCTGACTCTGATCTATCCTGTTACTGCTATCCAGATGTGTCGTAATTTCATCATTTATAATATACTCCAGCATCTTTCCCACCACTGAAGTCAGACTAGCAGGTCTATAATTTCCTGCTTTCTCTCTCCCACCTTTCTTAAAAAGTGATACAACATTAGCCACCCTCCAATCTGAAGGAACTGATCCCAAATCTATCGAACTCTGGAAAATAATCATCAACGCATCCACGATTTCTCGAGCCACCTCCTTCAGTATCCTGGGATGTTGACTATCAGGCCCCGGGAACGTATCAACCTTCAGACCTAACAGTCTCTCCGAAACCAATTCCTGACAAATATAAATTCCCTTAAGTTCAGGTCCTTCAGCCACTGTTACCTCAGGGAGATTGCTTGTGTCTTCCCCAGTGAACACAGATCTGAAGTACCAATTCAATTCTTCTGCCATTTCTTTATTCCCCATAATATATTCCCCTGTTTCTGTCTTCAAGGGTCCAATTTTAGTCTTAACCATTTTTTTGCCTTTCACATACCTAAAAAAGCTTTTACTATCCTCCTTTATATTTTTGGCCAGTTTACCTATGTACCTCATCTTTTCTCTGTGTATTTCCTTCTTAGTAATCCTCTGTTGTTCTTTAAAAGCTTCCCAGTCCTCCATTTTCCCACTTATCTTTGCTATGTTATACTTTTTCTCTTCTAACTTTATATGTTTCTTAACTTCACTCGTCAGCCACAGCCACTCATGCCTCCTCCTAGGATCTTTCTTCCTTTTTGGAATTAACTGATCCTGCATCTTCTGCATTATACACAGAAATATCTGCCATTGTTCCTCCACTGTCATCCCTGCTAAGTTATTGCACCATTGAACTTTGGCCAGCTCCTCCCTCATAGCTCCATAGTTCCCTTTATTCAAGAGAAATATTGTCACTTCCAATTGTACCCTCTCCCTTTCAAATTGCAGATTGAAGCTTATTGTATTATGGTCACTATTTCCCAATGGCTCCTTCACTTCGAGGTCCCTGATCAATTCTGGTTCGTTGCACAACACCAGATCCAGAAATGCCTTCTCTCTGGTAGGCTCCAGCACCAGCTGTTCTAAGAATCCATCTCGGAGGCACTCCACAAAGTCTCTTTCTTGAGGTCCAAGACCATCCTGATTCTCCCAGTCTACCTGCATGTTGAAATCCCCCATCTTTGCGACAGGCCAATTTCAGCTCCTGATTCAACTTACATCTAACATCCAGACTACTGTTTGGGGGCCTGTAGATAACTCCCAAGAGGGTCTTTTTACCCTTAGAATTTCTCAGTTCTGTCCACATTGACTCTAAATCCCCTGATTCTAGGTTCCCCAGCGCAAGGGACTGAATATCATCCCTTACCAACATGGCCACCCCACTCCCAGTATGTCCTTACGATAACACGTGTAGCTTTGAATATTCATTTCCCAGACCCCGTCCACTTGAAACCATGTCTCAGTTATCATAAAAAAATCTTAAGTATAATCACAAACACAGTTCGGTTCTGTACAGTTGCATAGCAATGCTTGGCGGACGTCCCATTTGGAGCCATTGACCTCATAGCAATCTGATTTACTCCAGTCTTGCATGGAGGATAGAATGAATCACACATTTAATAAAGCGGTATCATAACTGACCACTGCACGCTCTGCAAATCATACGGACGAAGGGGTAGAGTCTGCACAAGCGGGAACGCGTTTTATTGTCCACACAGTGAACGGCACCACATTGATATTACTTCCACCTCTTTACAACCTAATAAAAGCAGTCCAAGCACCAATAGTGGATCGGTGGAAGGCGGGATTTCCTGCTGTCGGATTACAAACAAACCCAGTCCCAGCAGCGCTACATACTGTACCAACACCAGCTCGGTACGAGTGTCTGAGCTGCGGGGTTCACGGACAGACATTGGCGGAGAGTGTGTGGGGCGGAAGGTTTTTGGTTTGCTCTGAGAGGCAGATCCTAAGTTTTCATTTCCCGATTTTAATCAAACAATTAAGGGGGGGATAAAAGTGTTAAAACTCCAGAATTTAACTCGGGAAGCGCAAAAGATCTCATTTGGAACGCGGCACCGGCGGGCGATCCGTTCTATTTTCGAACGTTGGGCGCCGAGGGTTCTAATTTGGAACGTGACGCTGGGCGTGCGCGTTCTATTTTCGAATGCTGGGTCGTCAAAGGTCTTTCAGGAGCAACATGAAGGACGGGGTTCCTCCTAAGGGTTTTGTTAAGTTGCCGCCTGCTCTCGATTTTACTTTCACATTGCAGGCAGCAACCACCCTGGCCTATGTTCCAATAACCAAAAAATAAATCCTTCTCCTCGCTCCACGACACTTTCCCCTTTAATCTGAGTGTTTTTTATGGAGGGAAGGAACTCACAAAATAACTCCAAAGGCGCTCTCTCTCTCTCTCTCGTGACAAGCCCCCGCCGTATTTCTTTCCCTGCCTTGTCGACGTAAAAATAACTACGAAAGGAAATAAAAGGATGTAAACAAACTGGTATAGAAGAGATAATTGCACTGTACTAGTAACCCAGGACAGTGAAAAAAAAATGCAGGATTATAACTAGCTAAACTGTTCAATTGGAATGGTGTTTAAAAAAAGGTTGCGACCCTGTCCAAAATATGAAAAAAAATTGCAAAACTCAGCCCCTTTTCGAATTTATGCTGGACCCGCGAGAAAAACATAGATGACGTTCATTGCAACTTGAAACTATGGTTGGTGGGTGATGTAAACCAGCTGATTTTTTTTCCCTCCTTCTTTTTCACCGTCTCGCAGCCAGTGGGATAATTTCTGGGAAAGGCGTTGTTTTTTGGTTGGCTTGACGTGTTGCTGTGTAAGTATTTGGGAGGCTGGGAGATGTGACCTGGATTTAGCCTATCACGCTCTTGGAATAGAGTGAGGGGAAAAAAAAGATAGAGGGAGGTCAGGCAGTGTGGATAGTGTGCTTCATTTCTGTGTAAACTGAAACCTCAGGCTTGACTGGGGAACTGGAGGAGGACGGTAACCACCGGGGGCTGTTCACAGTCAAACGTTCACACGGCATATACTGTACAGCCTGATATCCTGGAGATACTGCAAAACAACACAACAACACAGACCTTCACTCCGCACCCAGTTGGTTTTGGATGAGATTTGCAAGCCCCGGAGAGAGGTAAGAAAGCAGCTTTTTAGCTCGTTCCACTTGTACACCCCGCACAGCTTTGAGGAATTGGCTGGACATGATCAGCCGCTCTGTAACTTGTTTCGCCTCTGAAGTTAAGTCCATATTTCAGGGTACATTATGGATAATTTTGAGTATTGTTGTCTCCGTGCTTGACAAATGCACCGCGCTTGCTTTCGGTTGAGTTCGATCTTAGTTATTTGTTGAGTTTTGTTTTCTGCATTGGGTTCTTGAATTTCGGTTTTATTTATGACTCAGGCCTAGGGGGAACCATGTTCTCTCCTCCCCTCACCCGGCGCACAACGTGGTGAAAAATGAAAGTTGCCTTTCCTCCCTCTCTCTTTTTTTAAAACTATATTTTAAATGTGTGTGATTTTTAGAACGTCATGTTGTTTAACGCGCAACAACGATTTTAAAAAAGGGAAATAAAAGTCTTTTTGAAACTTGTAGTTTGATCTGAGGTGAGAGACTTCTGGATCTCTACGTTTGACCTGGGACATTTCTAGGGGGAATCGAATTATTTAATTTACGGTAGTGTTTTTATTGCTAAGACTCGGTTTGTTCACGTTATAATGTGGTTTTTAATTTGAAGTTGCATTTTTCTTTTAGGCTCCAATAACATTTGTGCAACTGTATACTGTTGCATACCAGAGTTAGATTGAGCAACTGATTGTAGCAATACTTTCTACTGTAAGTGGCTGAATAGCCCAAAAAGAATGTGTTATCTTTACCAGTTGTCTTCTGAAATATGTTCATCATATATTTTAATATAGACCATCTAAATTTAATTGAAGAGTTAAAGTTAAGTATGGGAACTTTATTGCTTTTGTGTTTATTTCAATGAATATATTTTTTTCTTTTTGAGAGTGACTGCTCAGTTCTAATTCACTGGGGATGCACTTTACCCATTGTGGGATAATGTTAGGAAATGTTCATTTCTGAATGCTTTCCTTACTGAATACTGAAGAGAGGTTGTGCTGTATCACTGAGCTGCTACGATTGAAAAATTGTACATGTCTATAATACGTTTGTTTTCCACTGTCCAGATTGTCACATGATCAATAGATAATCTGAAGCTCTTTCAGAAAATATTTGGTGACAAGCTTTTACAAATGAATAAATAAGTGTCTTTAAAGTACTTGAATGGGCATGTAGTTATTACGTACACTTGTTTTTAAATTCCTGTTACTGTAAAAGGTCAGTTGCAGTTCGTCTGAAAATACCTTGTCAAATGTATAAAAATCAGGCTGAACTTTCTTTCATCCTCTCATCCCTTGCTCGCTGCTGTTTGGCCCTCAGCTAAAATGTTTGTTGTGTAACAAGTGTTTCTGTTAATGAACTACAGCACAATATTTAACCTTCAGAGCAAACTTTAAATTCTAATATTCTTGATGGGTCGCTTCTTAATCTATGCAGTGGTATTGAAAGAAAAAAGAGAGTTGCATTTACACTGCACTTGATTGCATTTCTCTATGGCCTCAGAGTGCATCATATGCCATTAATGACTTTTGGAGTGCAGCAGCCATTAAATTGAAGACACAGCATCAATGCTGTATAATGTAAAATTGCACAAATGGTACCAAGAAGAATGACTGGCTGATCTGTTATTGCTGGTTGAGGATGGAGTTTTAGGAGAACACCAGGAATATCCCCTGCTCTTTGAGTATGACCTTTTTAATGCATTTTTAATGCAGACTTGAACCGCCTGATTACCTGGACTAGGTCTTTATTTGATCCATTGTGTAGTGTTGATAGTCGGTCTATTTTATGTCCTTTTTAATTCTAAAATGTGGCTTGATCTGACTAGACATCAGAGGTCAGTGTGCTACCAATTCAACCAAACTATTATTGAGGCTGTTAAAGGTATTTAAAGTGTTTAGGACCAAATTCTTTTGATTTTTAAAATTTTATTTTTGCCAATGTTTCTGCTTGTTACTTCAGCTCATTCCTAATCCATTGATTTAAAATAAATTATTGGTGGTTTGGAAATGGGGATTGTAAATCTGGTCATTTTTAAAAAAAAAGTACATCTATGTACTGTTAGGTTCGCACCTCTGATGCGTTGAACTGAATTTGGAATGGACAGTAGAATTAAAAGAGAAATCCACAATTAGTACTTCTTCTTATTTCTTCTATTTCATTCATTCATTCATTCATTCTTCTTAGAATGAAATTATTTATGTTTTCTCTATAGGCTAAACATTAACATTCAAAAGCTTTCTAACATTTTAGATGACTGAGTCTGAAATGGTGTTTTAGAATTCTTTGATGCACATCCTTCAGTCTTTATGTAGGATGCAAGTTTGTATCCAGCCCTTCAAATTTTTAAATGTACACTTACTCATAAATAGGATTGCACATTTAAAATACAGAATAATGAAATGCAAAGCTGAGAAGACATGCAGTGATCTAACTTTTTTTAGCTGCTCCATTGAATTTGGTTTAAGTGTGAGTATGTTATGAGACATGGTTTGTAGACTTGTAGCTAAATCTTGTACATGGACTTGTATACGAGAAGTTTCTTTTTAGCCAACAAAGTGACTCTGAGGCTCACTGATTTGTGAGACTTAGGGCAGCGAAACCTTGATTTATGTTGGGAGGGTGGGGAGTAGAAAAATCTTTTATTCTTAGAAGTGAAGTATTTTACATAAATAAAATTGGCTACCTGTTAATAATGGATCTTATTTGCAACAACTTTCTGCAATGCTTGTGTCGGTGGTTCTGCACTTCTCCTTTCTCTGGTCAGAGGCTAAGTTTAATGATGAATGAGAACCTGTGACACTGGAGTGAATGCAGGTACATTGGCATGCACAGGTGCAGTGCTGATCTTACTTGGTAGTGCTCCAGGAGGATAGTCCAATCAAAGTTTTTTTTTCTTGGTAAATTTATTTTAAAATAATGTTTATTGTTGTGATCGACTTCTGGGGCAAGTGGAAGTTAAATCTCCTGTGTCTGGCCTAGAGGTAGGGTCACTATCACTGGGTCAGAATACTCTCTAGATTTAGATTTCATATTCACAATAAAATTGCACAATTCGTAATCCATTCACCAACATTCAAGTTTCTTTATTTGGGCTATGGCTGCCTTTAGTTTGGGCCAACTGTCAGATAGTTATGTATAAAGTGAGGCTTTTACACTCTAAGTAAGGACTGTAGATTTTGGAATGACTTTTCAATCTCTGGCACTTGGTGCTGGCATCAAGCATTCAGTCTGATAAAGAATAAAATGTCAGTCAGATGCAGCATTAATCATCTTGTCTTCTCCAACTATGTGTATTTATCTAGTCTCTGCCTTCTGTAGGATGTCTTCTCAGCTAGTGTGACCTTTTTCTTCCACTCTTGTGCCCTTTGAGCGAGACTGTGAATTTATTGCTGGAAGACTTGAATTATGTGGTATTCGTGATCCTGATGAAGGGCTTATGCCTGAAACATCGATTCTTAGAGTCATAGAGATGTACAGCATGGGAACAGACCCTTCAGTCCAACCCGCCCATGCCGACCAGATATCCCAACCCAATCTAGTCCCACCTGCCAGCGCCCGGCTCATATCCCTCCAAACCTTTCCTATTCATATACCCATCCAAATGTCTCTTAAATGTTGCAATTGTACCAGCCTCCACCACATCCTCTGGCTCTTCTGCTCCTCAGATGCTGCCTAACCTGCTGTGCTTTTCCAGCACCATGCTCTTGACTCTGATCTCTTGGACAACACCTTCCAAATCCATGACCGCTTCCATCTAGAAGGTCAAGGGCAGCAGATACATGGGAACATCATGACCTTCAAGTTCCTCACCAAGCCACTCATCATCCTGACTTTGAAATATTTGCTGTGCCTTCACTACCATTGAATTAAAACCTGGAATTCCCTCCCTAATGGCATTGTGGGTCAAGGCCTAGCAGTGGTTCAAGAAGGCAGCTCACCACCACTTAAGGGCAACTAGGGATGGCTAATAAACGCGATGCCCACATCCCACAAAGAAATTAAGAAACGAGAAAAAAATCCAGAGCTTCTGTTTTAAAATAAGTTTTCTATTATTAAAATATATTGTATTGTTGTAAAACTTGTATCCAAAGAAATGATGTCTTCTGTTTTTGCACTGATATATTGGACTTTGAGAAATTACATTAAAATAAATGTGGTGAATGGAGGTTACAAAAGGAAGTGATGGTGCAGGTACAGTTGGAATAGGTAAGATTTGGAGGGATTGGGCCAAACACTGATGTGTGGGACTAGTTTAGTTTGTGAACATGGTCAGTGTGTTCTGGTTGTATCAAAGGATCTGTTTCCATGCTGTGTGACTCTACAAGTGCCTCTCTACAAAAAAACACACATGTTTGAAACTACAAAGATAAATTGTGAATTCTAACAAAACACTTCAATATTGTCTGCTCAGGTGTGAGATTAAATCTAATGTAATAATTGCATGGTAATTAAAACAAATCAAAGAAGTGATGTTCTGTAGTTGTGTTTTTAGGATGCACCTTTTTTTTAAAGAGGCACACTTTTTTTGTAATCTTTAAGTTAGGAGTTTTGCATACAATAAAGAACAGATCAAGACCAGAACTGTGGTGTTATCTATTGCAGTCATTGTAATTGGGTAGATTTTGTGATGTGTATATTTTACTGTTCCTCATGAATTGAAATAAGTGAGGAATGGCTGAGTTAAATTCTCAGGCTTCAATTCTGTAAGACTGGAAGATGTAAGAATGCAAGTAAGCTATCCAGCCCATTAAGTCTGCTCTGCCATTCAATGGGAATCGTGGTTGATCTGATGATCCTCAAATCCACTTTCCTACATTTTTCCCGTAACCCTTGCTGGTAAAAATCTATCTCAGCCTTGAATATAATTAACAATTCAGCCTTTTGCAGTAAAGAATTCCACAAATTCACTAGCTGAATAGAAGAAATTCCTCCTCATCTCGGTTTGAAATGTGTGACCCCTTATTCTGAGATTTTGCTCTCTGACCCCAGACTTTCCCAAAAAGGAGAGTCTATGCTATGAAAACCCCTTAAGAATCTTGCTTCATTAAGTTGCCTCTCATTCTTCTAAATTCCAATGTGTATAGGCTCAATCTACACAACCTCAAGACTATAATTCCGTCCCTCCAAACCTGGGATCAGTCTAGTGAACCTTGTCTAGACTTACAAATATGTACTCCACAGCCACCTGATGAAGGAGCAGCCTTTTGAAAGCTAGAGCTTCCAATTAAACCTGTTGGACTATAACTTGGTGTTGTGATTTTTAACTTTGTACACCCCAGTCAAACACTGGTATCTCCACATCTTGTCTAGACTGTTTCCAATGCTAGGATATCTTTCCTTAGATTAGGAGCCCAAAACTTTTCAATAGAACCTCCCTACTTTTAAACACCATTCCTGTTGAAATAATGGTCAATGTTCCATTTGCCTTCCTTATTACTTGTTGAAGTTGGATGCTAGCTTTTTGTTTCATGGACAATACATCCAATTCTCTCTGTTCTGTAGCTTTCTGCAGTTCTTCTTCACTTCAATAATGCTCAGCTCCTCTATTCTTTCTGCCAACCTGCATAACTTCACATTTCCCCACATTATATTTCCATTGGTCAACGTTTCGCCCATTTGCCTACTCTGTCTATATTCTTCTGCAGACTCTGTCATCCTCACCACTCGCCCTCCCACCCATTGTGTGTGTGATCTGCAAACTTTTTTCAATGGCGCATTTGCCTTCCTTGTCCAAGTCATTAACGTATATTGTAAGTAATTGTGGCCTCGCACTGGTCCCTATGGTACTCTACAGTTAAAGGTTGCCCTCCTGACAATGTTCTCTCTTATCCTAACCCTAATCTTCAATGAGGTTGCCAATCCTGTATCCATGTTAATATGTTGAATCAACTTATTCAGGGATGTAGGTGGGACTTAAACCCAGGCCCCCTGCTCAGATATAGTGACATTACCACTACAAGAACCCAATTCTTTCCATGTTAACCTACTACTGACCACATCATCTTATTAATGTGTGGTGACTTATCAATGACCTGCAGAATTTCAAATATCTTACATCCACTGCTTCCCCTTTTATCCTGCTTGTTACATGTCAAAGAATTCTAGTTAACTTGTTGGGCATGATTTCCCTTGCCCTGAAACCATGTTCCTGCTTAATCATATGTATTTTGAAATGCTCTGCTATTACATCCTTTACAATAGAGTTGACGTTTTCCCAGTAACACACTAAATTAAGTGGCCTCTAGTTTTTTTTTGTCATCTTCCTTCTGTAAATAAAAAATGTATTCGTACTGCCAGTTTTCCAATTCTCTGGGACTTTTCCACAATCCAAGGTTTCCTGGAAGATTATCATCAGTCCATGCACTATCTCTGTCGCTACATCCTTGAGTATCCTCGGATGCGTTCCATCGGATCCTTGAGGTGATTAATTCTTGTACAAACTGGGCCTTTCGTTCATTGACAACGCACGGCTTATACAGCAAGAGTAGTAATCATTTAGCTCTTAAAAAAAATAGCATTGACCTTCTCAGAATGTTACTGGCTTGATCTGTTCAGAGAATCATTCATTCGGCAAAATACTCTGTTCTTTTGAAATAAGCATTGCTTTAATATTGCTTAAACAGTGCTCCTTGAATTATCCAATACATCTTGTAAGCTCATTCATTTTTCATTTTCAACCACTATAAAATGCTACAAAGGCTGACCTTTCTAATCTGATCCTGTGTTAGTTGTTTAACCACTGTTGGATGGGAAACTGTATGTTGCCTGCTTAGCTCATTTTATCGCAGGAAAAGGGTACTTTGTTTCTCCCTCTGCTAATTTTTCTTTGGATGTTCGAGTCATGTGTTAAATTTGTGGAATCATGTTCAAATAACGACCAATACTGAGTGACGAAAATAGTCTCTCTTTTATTCAGCAACCACAAGTAGCACAAGTTCGAGGTGGCAATAAAATCCCAAAGTGTGGTTCTTACAAGAGCCCCTTTATACCCAATTCTTCCCATAATTTACCACAGGAATTTTAATGTATGTGTTACATTTTGTAATCTATAGTACACAAGGGTTTGAGGGGCTTCTGTCCTGGGAGACAGGAGATGGGTTAAAATGTGTGCTAAATGCTGGCTGTTACTTCTGATGGGATTAAGAGTGTTTGTCTGATCTGCTTGCATAATTAAGAAGTGTTAGTCTTTTAAGTTAGTAAATGTTTGTAAAAATACTAGGCCTACATGCTCTAAATAAGTTAAATTGTACCTGCACTTAATAAGTGATATGGAGGTGCTGGTTTTGGACTGGATGGACAAAGTTTAAAAGTCACACCACATACCGCTTTAGTCCAACAGGTTTATTTGAAAGTACTAGCTTTCGGAGCACTGCTCCTTCATCGGGTTGCCAGAGTGGCAGGATCGCAGGACACAGAATTTATAGTAAAAGATCATTTACATTTGTAGATACATTCTAATATTTTCAAAAGGCACCATTGATACAAATAGAGTCATGTCCTCCAACCTGTAGGCAGTCAGTCCATGCGACAGTTTATAACTTCTACTTTGGAAGTAGGACCAGTCTGACACAAGGTCAGGATACAGACAGACTCTAACCTCACACCTTTTTAATACATTGTTTGAGTTGAGATGTCACTTTTTTAAGTATAAAACCTTAAGTTATGTTGGGACTGTGACTTGAAAGAAGTTCTGGGATTTGCATATTAATCACTCATTCTGCATCACCATTCTAAGCGATTAAAGACTTAACAGCAATCGAGGTTTGTTCAATACATCGTATCGGTTGTATGACACTGTGATCTTTTGCTATAAATTCTGTGTCCTATGAACCTGCCCCACTAGCTACCTGATGAAGGAGCAGTGCTCTGAAAGCTTGTACTTCCAATAAACCTGTTGGACTATAACCTGGTGTTGTGTGATTTTTTTTTTCTTCTTTATTTTATAGTCCAACAGGGTTTGTTTGGAAGTACAAGCTTTCGGAGCACTGCTCCTTCAGGTTGTTGTGGAGAATAAGATCGCAAGTCACAGAATTTGTAGCAAAAATACTGGTGTCTCCAAATCATCATTTAACATAGATTGAGGCTGAGGATCAGCTGTTGACCGTGGATGAGGATCAGCCATTGACCGTGGTTCTGGTTCACATTCCAGAACCAGCTACCAGGCAGGGATCGGCAAAACAAACAAACTGGCGCCTTCTTTGACCTGTGGGGAAAGGAAAGGAAGTGGCTAGGTTTCAACTTGCATCCGGACAGCATTATCACGGACACACATATACGAGTAACTAACTCAGTCGAAACAGAAAACTCAACCTTACCCGGGATGGGAAAGGGACATCACCAGGTTAAGTAAAAGGAAAGCATCCATAAATCTCGAATTGAAGTAAAGTTGCAGTGACTCTGAAGTAAACCAATAAGATAGCTTATCTCGACTCTGTCCCCACCGTCCATGAATAGCCAGATCTGTGGAAAACATTAGGCCCCTCGCTGAACTCCAACATGTCTTGCTGGAACGAAGAACTGCAGCTGCTGGAAACCTGAAGCAGAAAAGACTGGAGAAGGGAGAAAGTGTAGTTCAGTTGGAGTGTCCCGAGTTGAAACTGGTTACTTTCTGGGCTAACTTTTTTTTAAAAAAAGAGGAAGTAAGATGACAGAACATAAGGTCCACCTTGCTACTTCTACCCTGAGAGCCTAAAGAGGGAAAGAATAAAGTTAATCCATACATGCTGGATCCCAGCTGAGACTAGCAGAGGAGTGATTTTGGTGGAAAAGTCACAGCAAATCCTCCTGAGTTGAATCTCCCAAGTGCAGATGATGTAGATGCAGATATTGACGTGTTGAGCCGCTGGATTTCATCCAAATGAAGAGAGCGCTTGGCTTGGGTAAAGCCTTTGCTTGATGCAGTAGTGGCTGTGAGCCATCCGAGTGGATGTTGAGTGGGGGATGTGGAGAGGTGGATGTCAGTGCCGCTCCCTGCAGATGCGCCGGGCCAGGTGGAAGTCCTTGGGCATGATGGTGAGCCTGTTGGCATTCTCGAAGAGTCCCAGCAGGTAAAGCCTGACTGGCTTCTTGTATGGTTTTTAACTGAAAGAATAAGACCATAAGACATAGGAATGGAAGTAAGGCCATTTGGCCCATCGAGTCCACTCCGCCATTCAATCATGGCTGATGGGCATTTCAACTCCACTTACCGCATTCTCCCCGTAGCCCTTAATTCCTTGTGACATCAAGAATTTATCAACCTCTGCCTTGAAGAATAAAGAATCTTAAACTGATTACCACAGCTGGGTTGTGAGATTTATTTACTCTTTGCTGGTGAGAGTTTCATTTGTTCATGGGACTTCATGGAATCTTTTGTCGGGTAGTTTCATAAAAAGATAATGGGCCAGTTAAAAGGCATTTAACAGGTACATACTAATTGGGGAAAATGTTTGGTGTTCTACAGTCCTATTCAGCTCCCAGAAACAGTTGGTACAGGCTGATTAATATTATAACGTTCTGTGGAGACTTGATGGGTATGGTATTGTTTACGATAGTGACACCTATTCAATGGTAAACAGGTCTAAACACTACTTGTGGCAAGGGCTGATAAGGTGTGAAAACACAGTAATGGGTTTGCAAGGATTGTTTTAATTAGAAAAGGTTATTTTAATCTGGTTCATTTTATGATTGTAAAATATGCTGCACAAGCATGGTTTTATGAATGAATGAAACAGTGTTATGAATAAATGAACGTAAAGCACTTGTGAGTCGGTTAGTGAAGGGACCTCGAATACAATATCTCTCAAATGGTTCCAGGCAGATGGTAAAGTATGAAACTTAGTTCTAATCCTTTTCTTGAAAATAGATTTTTTTACAAAATACAGCAAAACATGGAGAAGATAAGGCATTCTTCCTCCAGGTGCTGGGTGGTAAGCGAGTAGTGAGGGAGGAGGCCCAAGACTTGCATGTCCTCCGGCGGTGTGGGAGGGGGAGTTGAAGTGTTTTGGCCATGGGATGGTGGGGTTGGTTAGTACGGGTGTCCGGGAGATGTTCTCCAAAGTGCTGTGCGAGTGGGTGTCCTGTTGTCCCAATGTAGAGGAGATCGCATTGGGAGCAACGGATACAGTAAATGACATGTGGAAGTGCAGGTGAAACTTTTGATGGATGTGGAAGGCTCCTTTGGGGCTTTAGACGGAGGTGAGAGGGAGAGATGTAGGAACAGGTTTTGCAATTCCTGCAGTGGCAGGGGAAGATGTCGGGAGGGGAGGGTAAGTTGATGGGGAGCGTGCACCCAACAAGGAGTCATGGAGGGAGTGGTCTCCCCGAAATGCTGATAGGGGTGAGGAGGGAAAAATATTCCTGGCGGCAGGGTCTGTTTGTAGGTGGCAGAAATGGTGGAAGATGATGTGATGTATACGGAGGTTGGTGGGTAGAACGTGAGGACTTGGGGTGTGGGGGGTGTTCTGTCCTTGTTGTGGTTGGAGGGGTGAGGTTCAAGGTTGGAGATACAGGACGTGGATGAGCTGCGTTGGAGGGCATCTTCAACCACATGGGAGGGAAAGTTGCGGTCTTTAAAGAAGGGGGCCACCTCATGTGTTCAGTGGTGGAATTGGTCCTCCTGGGAGCAGATGTAGCGGAGGTGGAAGAATTGAGAATAAGGGGTAGCATTTTTGCTGGAGGCAGGGTGGGAGGAGGTGTAATCCAGGTAGCTGTGGGAGTCCGTGGCTTTGTAGAAAATGTCGGTGTTTGAGTCAGTCACCATTGATGGAGATGGAAAGGTCCAGGAAGGGGAGGGAGGTGTCAGAGATGGTCCAGGTGAATGTAAGATCAGGGTGGAATGTGTTCATGAAGTTGATGAACTGCTCAACCTCCTCGTGGGAGCACGAACTGGCGCAGATGCAGCCATCAATGTAGCCGAGGAAAAGCTGGGAGTGGTGCCGGTGTAACTGAAGAAGATAGATTGTTCCACATAGCCAACAAAGAGACAGGCATAGCTGGGGCCCATGCATGTACATCTTTTTTCTTGGTTGGCAGTCATAGATGCTTTCTAAACAATCTGTTCAAAGGTGCTGAAGCAAGTGGGATCTGAACTCTGGCCTCCTGCCTGACAGCTAGGGACATTAACACTAGACTACAAGATCTCCCTTGCTTCTGTTTTCTCTTTATCTGTTGCTTCAGGTACTCTTGACCAGTGCTCTTACATATGACCAAACGTTTGATTTTCTCGTCACCAAATCACTCATGGCATTTCCTTTTCACTAACTACCATCAATAAATTCCATGTGCTTTCCATTTGGCTAATTTACATGCAGAACCTGTTACGGTTAGATTCCCTACGGTGTGGAAACAGGCCATTTGACCCAATAAGTCCACACTGGCACTCCAAAGAGTGACGCGCCCTGACCCATTTCCCTTGACCAATGCACCTAACACAATGGGCAATTTAGCATGACCAATTTACCTGACCTGCAACATCTTTTGGATTGTGGGAGGAAACTGGAGCACCCGGAGGAAACCCACGCAGTCACTGGGAGAATGTCAGACTCCATACAGAAAGTCACCCGAGGCTGGAATCAAACCTGGGTCCTTGGTGCTGTGAGGCAACCATGCTAACCACTGAGCCACCATGCCACCCCCTAGATAATCAAAGCAGTGCAGACCACCAAAGGTGAGGGGAAGAGGCTGGGGCTAAGTCAACGTGAAGTTGGTTTGTTCCGGGTACTTTGAAAAATGTTAAGCTGTTTATCTGTGTGTCTTTAACATACCTATTAACATGAGGTGTTCACCCACCCCTGCCTCTGACAGATGGCCCCGTAATGCAGGTGATCAGGCATCTGTCACACCACTGTTGTCTAAAATATCAGCAAGGCAGAAGTGAGGACTGCAGATGCTGGAAACCAGAGGTTAGATTAGAGTGGTGGTGGAAAGGCACAGCAGGTCAGGCAGCATCCGAGGAGCAGGAAAATTGCCTCATCTTCCACCTCGGAACACTTCAACTCCAGGGCATCAATGTGGACTTCACCAGTTTCCTCATTTTCCCCCCCCCCCCCCCATCTTTACCCCAGCTCCAACCTTCCAGTTCAGGACTGTCCTCATGACCTGTCCCACCTGCCAATCTCCCCTCCTACCTATCCACTCCACCCTCCCCTCTGACCTATCACCTCCATCCCCACTCCCATTCTCCCATTGTACTCTTTGCTACTTTCTCCACAGCCCCCCCCCCCCCCCCCCCCCCCACCCCCCACACTCCCCACTTAGCTCTCCACGCTGGAGGCTCCCTGCCTCCATTCCTGATGAAGGGCTTTTGCCTGAAATGTCGATTTTCCTGCTCCCCGGATGCTGCCTGACCTGCTGTGCTTTTCCAGCACCACTCTAGTCTAAAATATCAGCTCTTTGCCACAAATGTGGAATATTGCATTTGTGGTTCTGGTCTGAAAAAGGAAATCTGGTTTATTGTGTTAATATTTAGTGTAAGTGCACCATATTTAATTTTTCTGCACCTGTGTTGGAAAGTCTAGATGAAGTCTAAATTTTGAGTGCTCTATTTCCTTGGCTACTGAACGACAAGAGATTTTTAACTTGAGGAAAACATGAAATATGTTGTGAGCCATTCATGCATTTGATGCATGTTAAGTTACCCTTGAGAAGGTGGTGATGACGTGCTGCCTTTAATTACTGCAGTCTGTTGAATGAAGATAGATCTGCGATGCTGTTTGGAAGAGTGTTCCACAGATTTGTCCCAGTGACGATGAAGAAACGGCAATATATTTTGAAATTAGCGTGACGATATTCCAGGTTTCTCTTGGCCTTGTCCTTCTGGGTATTAGAAGTTATGAGTTTGGCCGGTACTGAGAGGAATCTCGGTCAGTTGCTGAAACATAGCCATGAGGACGAGACAGGAAAAATTGTTCTGGCTAGGTGGTTGAGGGTTGTTTTTCAGACTGGAGGCCTGTGACCAGTGGAGTGCCACAAGGATCGGTGCTGGGTCCACTACTTTCCATCATTTTTATAGAATTTGGATATAAGCAGGAGAGGGATAGTTAGTAAGTTTGCAGACGACACTAAAATTGGAGGTGTAGTGGAGAGCGAAGAAGGTTACCTCGGATTACAACGGGTTCTTGATCAGATGTGCCAATGAGCGGAGAAGTGGCAGATAGAGTTTAATTCAGATAAATGTGAGGTGCTGCATTTTGGGAAAGCAAATCTTAGCAGGGCTTATTACACTTAATGGTAAGGTCCTAGGGAGTGTTGCTGAGCAAAGCGACCTTGGAGTGCAGGTTCATAGCTCCTTGAAAGTGGAGTCGCATTTAGATCGGATAGTGAAGAAGGCATTTGGGAAGCTTTCCTTTATTGATGAGAACATTGAGTACGGGTGTTGGGAGGTCAAGTTGCGGCTGTATGAGACAATAGTTTGGCCTCTTTTGGAATATTGCATGCAGTTCTGGTCTCCTTACTGGAAGGATGTTGTGAAACTTGAAATGGTTAAGAAAAGCTTTACAAGGATGTTGTCAGGGTTGGAGAATTTGATTTCTAGAGAAGGGTTGAATAGGCTGGGGCTGTTTTTCCTGGTGCATCAGAGGCTGAAGGGTGACCTTACAGAGGGACATGGATTGGATAAAAAAATAGTGTTATCCTTGGTTTGGGGGAGTCCAAAACTAGAGGGCATAGGTTTAGGGCAATTTTTTTCATGCAGAGGGTTGTACATGTGTGGAATGAGCTGCCAGAGGAAGTGGTGGAGGCTGGTACAATTGCAACATTTAAAAGGCATTTGGATGAGTATATGAATAGGAAGGGTTTGGAGGGATATGGGCAGGTGGAACTGGATTAGATTGGGATATCTGATCAGCATGGATGGGTTGGACCGAAGGGTCTGTTTCTGTGCTGTCCATCTCTATGACTCTAGTCCTAGCTTCAAGGCTCTAGTCACAGACGTTTGCTAACAATTGCTGTATTGCTCTGTGCTTTTTAAAAGGTCCTGTGGTGATTGGAGCCTGCACACAGCCACAGCACTGGGAGCAGCAAATTGACCCAGTAGTGCACTTGCTTTCGGCACTTCTTGACTGTGCAGCTGTTGCCACTGTCATCCCTGCTGGTGACCGTTATCGGAAAACAAGCCTGAATGCGGCTGTTGCTGACGGTGCCTCCCTCACTGCAGGAAAGCACCATCAAGGCTCACTAATATATGTTCCGTTACAGGATGTGGGTGCAAACATTTATTAAAAATGCTGACTTCACATGTATTTGAACTCGGTATCTGTCTTGTGATGCTGCGATAATTTCTTTTTCACCTCACTATCCTGCGATTGAGATTCTCCGGAGCAGTGCCATGAGTGTTGGGTTTTTACAGGCAGTTGTTTTAATATGCCCATGTGGTCTGTTTTCCATAGGGAGAAAAACACAGACTAGAGCCTATTTAAGAATGGGGTGGTAGTTTTATTATCTTTACATGATGTCTAACAGAAAAGGGGCTGCCACTGCTCCAAGTAGGGAGGGTTGGGAACTGCTACTGTGGGGAAGCGGGTGCCTGTTCTATACAACTGACCAAGTAGGATGCTGGCGAGAGTTCAGATTCAGGTCAAAAGATGGAGCAGAATCGACCAGGCTCTTGAAGCTTTAAGGGATGGCCCTATTGTAGTAATTATATCCGGAAAAACTCCTGACTGGACAAAATGATTGTGAAAGGGCACAAAGTGTTGTAGGAAGACATGGACTTGCTGGAGAGCTGGGAGTGACTGTTACTGAAATGCAACATTGCAGCTAGATCTGTGTCTGTGACAAATAGGGTTTGTGTGACTTATTTTGGTTGTGTTAGATAATGCAGATTTAGCTCTTTCACTAGATTGTACTTGCCTATTAATGTTTGATCTCTGTTGATTTATGATCAGTAATAATCTAAAAAAAGGGGAAATCCTATCCTTTTGATTCTTTCTATCAACTTTTGGAACATTCCTCACTTTTTCAGTGTTATGGATCTCTCCAGGATAGCAATGGGACATATTTCTTTCATAGCAATATGCACGCAAAATACTGTGGTGGAAACCTATCTGGCAGGAAAAGCTCTGTCCAGTCTTTTCAAAACAAAATCTTTTTTTAAATTAAAGTCTGTAAGTGTTTTGTTTTCATGATTGCTGAACAGTCTATTCCTTCCCAGCATTTGCTGCAGTTTGTTTGTTTAGTTTTAGACTCGATGAAAAGTTCTATGTTTGGTCATCATCTGGGATTTATCAGTTAGTTTAATTAATGCTCATTGACGCGTTCTGGACCCCATTGTTTGCTGGAGCTTTGTTTATTCAACTACTTTGTGGTTCACACTTGGCAATGTAGCAGTATGTGACTCCTAGATCTTTTAGGGATTGGTGGGTCTGTACAGGGGCATTGTTAGTGATTCAATATTTAGTGCATTTTTAAAAAAAAAGTGCCTGCACTTGCCTTGTGATGTTTTTTTCTTAGAGAGTGTCACAAAGCTGGTCCCTTTTTTTTCTAAAAGTTGTTCCTTTTCTCAAGGATACTGTGTCATTGTTTTTTGTCAGAGGGGTCATAAACCAGCTCCCGGTTTGGTACGGAGATTAAAGGGTATTGAGAGGCCTTTTTGTTTATATGTAAACAGATGAGACTTCATGCCAAAGTGGTCATGTTTTAGAAGTGACCTGTATAATGAAAGGGGAGTGGTCAGCTCTCTGGCTGAGCAGTTCAGTCCAGAACTAGTTTCTCTCTGTCTCTCTGTCTGTGTCTCTCTCTCTCTTTCGCTTGCTCTCTCTCGCTCTGGCTCTCTTTCTGCCCTTCTAACTTCAACCTGTAAGTTATTGGGACTTTGTGTATATTCAGAACAGTACAATTAAGTCTAGTTTGGATAGACTGAGTTCTGTAGGGGTTCTTTATTTTGTTGTTTGTGGATCATTGTGTAATTTTGTGAATACATTTCTTCTGTCCGTTTTCAAACCTAATCGTCAACCTAGCTAACTTATTCTGGGTAATTTTCACTGTACACTTAATGAAACAAATTGCAAAGTTTTATGGTTGTGGTTGCCTGCTCAAGAATATTTTGGTCTGGCCTAGCATAACAAGAGGCAGCATGGGTTGGTAAAGACAGGTAGTAGAACATTTTCTGTCAAATGGTTTGGTTCGTTTTGATTCGATTTATTGTCACATACACTGTGATACAATAAAAAGTGTTGTATTGCATGCTAACCAGACAAACCATATGTTACATAAGTACGTCTTGGTCAACAGAAGAGTAAGCAAAATATAGTGTTGCATCTACAGAGAAGGTGAAGATAAAGATCAACTCTAGTATCATAGAATCCCTACAGAGTGGAAACTGGCCATTTGGCCCAACAAGTTCACACCGAACCTCTGAAGAGTATCCCACCCAGAACCATTCCCCTACCCTGTTACTTTACCCCCGACTAATGCACGTCACCTACACATCCCTGAACACTACGGGCAATTTAGCATAGCCAGTTCACCTAATCTGCACATCTTTGGACTGTGGGAGAAAGCCAGAGCACCCAAAGGAAACCCACTTAGACAATGGGAGAATGTGCAAACTCTACACAGGCAGTTGCCTGGAATCGAACCCGGGTCCCTGGTGCTGTGAGGCAGCAGTGCTAACCACTGAGTCACCTAAATGATTGGGCCCTCCCCGGCGGGGAATTGAATCCCCGATCTCACATGTGACTAGTGGGATACTAACCACTATACTACCGTATGTATGAGAGTCTGCTCGTATGTCTGATAAGGAGCTGTTGGTTTATGTTTTCAAATTTTTGTATCTTTTGCCTGATGGAAGAGAGTATAACAAGGGTGGGTGTGGTCTTTAATTATGTTAGCTGTTTTCCCGAGGCAGCTGGTAATGTAGTCGGTGTTAATGGTCAGAAGGTTGGTTTTTATGATGGACTGGGCCGTGTTCACAACTCTATAATTTCTTGTGGTCTGGGGCAGAGCAGTTGCCATACCAGATGGTGCATCCAAAAGGATACGTTCTATGGTGCATCTATAAAAATGGGTACGCATGCCAAATTTCCTTCACCTTCTGAGGAAGTAGAGGTGTTGGTGTGTTTCGTGACAGTGGCTCCAACTAGGAACTTGAAGGTCTCCATCATTTCTACCTCAGCACCATTGATACAAATAGAGTCATGTCCTCCACTCTGTTTCCTGAAGTTTATGATCAGCTCCTTTCGTTCTGCTGACGTTGAGGGAGAGATTGATGTCTTTAAACCATGCCACTGAGCTGTCTGTCTCTTTCCTGTAATCCGTCTCAATGTTTGTCATCAGCAGTTTGTAAATGGAGGTTGAGCTGAATTTAGCCACACATTTGTGAGTGTAGAAGGAGTACATTAAGGCGCTGAGTACGCAGGCTTTTAGGGCAGCGGTGTTGAGGATTATTGTGGAGGAGGTGTTGTTGCCTGTCCTCACTGATTGCAGTCTGTGGGTCAGGAAGTCGAGGATCCAGTTGCAAGGGGTGGGGAAGCAGAGTCCTTGGTCTGGGAATTTGCAGATAAATTTCATTGGAATAATGATGTTGAAGGTGGAACTCAAGTCAATAAATAAATTGACCTTGAGTAGTTTCTGGGAGAAAGTGAGGTCTGGAGATGCTGGAGATCAGAGTCAAGAGTGTGGTGCTGGATAAGCACAGCAGGTCAGGGAGCATCTGAGGAGCAGGAGAGTCTATGGTTTGGACATAAGCTTCACTATTTTTCTGATGAAGGGCTTATGCCCGTAACGTTGATTGTCCTGCTCCTCAGATGCTGCCTGACCAGCTGTGCTTTTCCAGCACCACACTCTTGAATAGTTTCTGCTAACATTGGAAAATGTTTGAGTGGTTTTGTTTGTGTGCATATATAACTTACAATTCCCTACCTGTGTATAGTTCTGTACACCATTTTTGGCCTAACATATGGTGTCAGTCAAACAGCTTTTGCTTTATTTGGCACAGTTGTCTGTGTAATTCATTTTTTTTCTCTAACTATCTACAATTGTGTGCATAAGTATTTTTATAATACTAAATTACTCACTCACGTTTGAAGTATGTGAAGATACATTCTATAATTATTCAGATATGATTGAGTCGCAGCTTTTGATAGGAACCTTTGGAGCTTCAGCTGAAAGAGTTACAAAATATATAACATTTTTAAATTGTGTGTGCTGCAGGTCTGTTTGAAACAGCAAGTTGGCCTCTCTGTGTAATCGGGAAATTCTAAGTATTTAAAGCTGCTTCACAGTTGTTACAGAATTATTTTGTTAGATCCAGAATTGTCGAACTAATTTGGGTTTATGGAATATTGTCAGATCGTTTTTGTAGGTGCACAGAAATGTGAAGAAAAGACTGTTCGTAGCAAAATAAAAAGTGAGATTCTGATTGAAAGTGGACACATTTTTATCCTGTTCCAAAGACATGGAGGTCTGTAACTTCCTTCCCATCTTCCCGAATGTGTGCGGTATCCTAGGTGATCGACAAGTTTTGCTGCCAGTCCTCTGTCAGGACTGCTTCAATCTGCTTTACAGAAGGTATGTCTTACACCTTATTTAGAATTCTACCTTTTAAGATGCGAAATGATTAAACTTGGCTTTGGGGTTCTTGTTTGTTGCTGAGCCCCTAACCTGTGTCTCCTTCCACGAGTAAGTGAGGACTGCAGATGCTGGAGATCAGAGCTGAAAATGTGTTGCTGGAAAAGCACAGCAGGTCAGGCAGCATCCAAGGAGCAGGAGAGTCGAAGTTTTGGGCATGAGCCCATCTTCAGGGATGAGGAAAGTGTGTCCAGCAGGCTAAGATAAAAGGTAGGGAGGAGGGACTTGGGGACAGAGCTGAAAATGTGTTGCTGGAAAAGCGCAGCAACACTTTCCTCATTCCTGAAGAAGGGCTCATGCCCGAAACATCGACTCTCCTGCTCCTTGGATGCTGCCTTACCTGCGCTTTTCCAGCAACACATCTCCTTCCACGAATGTTGGCCCTGGGTTCTTGCTACCGATTGGCCGGCCGTTAAATCCTATTTCCAAGATCCAGCTCGATAGGTACTCACCTTCAGCTGACACATTAGCACATGATGAAGGGCTTTTGCCCGAAAAGTCGATTTTCCTGCTGCTCGGATGTTGCCTGGCTTGCTGTGCTTTTCCAGCACCACTCTAACGTTGGCATATGCTTCTGTTGCCATGCCCTCCAGGTGTTTCCAAGGTTTGTTCTTGCTTCCTTTGTTCTGTGATTTCGTCAAATTGTATTTTCGATATAATCCATTCTTTAGATACCAGTTCCTTGCAACATTTAAAAGGCATCTGGATGGATATATGAATAGAAGGATAGAAGGCTTAGAAGGATATGGGCCAAATGCCGGAAAGTGCGACTAAATTGGGTTGGGATATCTGGTCGGCATGGATGAGTTGGACCAATGGGTCTGGTTTCGTGCTGTACATCTCTGACTCTATGGCTCAGCACAATTCTAGTTATTGTGAACTCGAACAATTTGACGAGATAGTCCAACCCCCTTTGATCCAAGAGGACATCTGTTCCTCTGGTTCACACTGCACATGGGAACATTCTTACACACTGTCTATGATAGCGCCAATTATATTTGCAATGTCAAATATCATTTGGTACTACAAATAATTGCAACTTTAATCATAATCACCTCCTTCACTCCTATTAACAGCTAATCTCTCTGCTGTTTCTATTTTACCGTGTCAAGTCTTTGTCCTTTTTTTCTATTCATCTTTTAAGAATAATTAAGGGAAACTTTTTGATACAACATTCACAGTCATTAGTGTGACTACAACATGTGAAATAATTGTTATCCATGAATATACATTTAAATTTTCACCCCCAGTTCCCATCAGGTGATGTTTGTCACTTCATCTGTCTGCTGTTGTACCATTTTGCTTTGTTGTAACTGATCAAATTGTTCCTGCACCTTATCAAAGTCTTTTCCAACCTAACCTGTTTTTCACTAGATTTGGTATTGAATTGGAGAAATGCTGCACATCTGTTGACCTGTCATTACAGCATGTGGCAGTTCTGTTAATGATTAAAATGTAAGGCATGACCAAGCAGAATTATTTTGCTGCATTCTCTCTTTTTTAAATTTTTTTTTCCCTCAGTTTCCCCTTCAGGGTCCTGTTCATTCTCTCAATTTATGCCATTGTACTGGGGATGATGGGTAATGTGGAACATGGTTTGTGCTGTTAAAGATTAAATTGTACTATCTCTCTGGACACTAGTGTGATATTAAAGGGTTAAATTACACTGTCTTTGGGTGGGGATGACATTCATGCAGGAATGTGAATGACTCCCACTCTATTTAGACAGTCATTTACCACTACTCCCCCTTACTATTATCAAGTTAAACTATCATTCAATCTCTTCCATTCAGAAATGCTTTCTAGCCATTCCCTGAGGCTAGGTATATCACAGCTACATCATCTTGGGGAATCAGTGAGTCAGGAAATCATCTGCACAATGATTTCCCAGGATTAGGGCATTTATATTTACATTATCTCTGAGGATGATCTCATTTTACCATTTTATCTGGGATAACGTGACTGTGAGGGAGTGGCTGGGGGGGGGGGGGGCGGTTGTCTTGAGTGGCATGTGACTGTGGGGGAGTGGCCAGAGTATCTATGAGCATGAACAACTGACCTGTATAAAGGGGATGTGCTTTCTTTGTTCAGGGCCTTATTTTGACCTGACTTGGCACGCCTGCGAAGAGGGTCAATGGGAGGGGAGGCGTGGGGTCACTTAGTTTGTAGAAGCCTTAATAAACTTTTAAATGTTTGCAGAAGTTGGTGTGAAACCTCTGGAAAAGAACCTAACAACAGATATTAGTATTTTCGTTATGTTCTGCATCACACTGGTAGCGAAGTGAGATCCTTGATCTTTCTTTACACTACAGGGTAATTCCTAGCAGCTCGCTCCAGAACATCAGCAGTTATCTATGGTGGGAAAAGCTTCCACCTATTTGTTAAGTGTCAGGAATTACATGATGAATTTGAACCTGTTTTTGTACGGAGATAACAGTCCCATATCGTAATTTGTAAATGTGTTCCGTGGCAGAGTATGGTGTAATTTCCTCTTTTTTTAAGCATACTGCTGTGGGTTTTATTTTGAGTACAAATTGAACTGCTTTCCATAATTTTTCATGCTTCACATCTTCTCCCACTCCTGGCTACTTAACTCCTTCAACTTCACTCGGCTCCTTTACTCTGTTTACCGTGGCCTGTACTCCTTGATGTTCTTAGATGTCATGACATGGATACATTGTTTGATTTCTATCCTTTATCAGCACCAAGTACTTTATTTCCATCATTACCAGGCCTTTGTCCAGTTGCATGCTGGGTTTCCACCTGGAGTACTCCTCTACCCATTCTCCCTCTATTGCCTGTTTTAACATGAGGGTCTTGATCCTATGCCTTGAGTCAATCCTCAACCTTAATGTGGGATACTATATTTGCATGCATCTTCCTGTGTCCTGACCAGATTCCAACTTGGATCCCACCATCTTCTAGTCCTGGCTCCTACTCTGGCTAATCCATCAGCTGTCCTGTTTCCTTCCAGAGTGTCTACTAAGAAACTTTATCTTCATAAAGACTCCTCTTGTGTACTTGTGCTAGTTATCTTCCACTGTTATCTTCCATATGTCTCCCACAGTCTGTTCATTTTACCCCATCCTCCATTGTGGAGGATGTCAACATGAACGTTCAATGCTCTTGTCTCCATTCCTTGTATGTTCCCTTTTTACTTTTATGCAAAGGATCCTGAAAGGGCTTTTGCTCTCCCTATCTGGCACTCATGGGATTCCCTTTGATAAATTAAATTTGCAGTTAAGAATGTGGTAGACTTGATGATCTTCTGGCCTTGCAGAATTCCGGTCTGGTGGGCAAGTTGATTCTGACTGACACTACTGTCTTTTAATCTGCCATCCAATAACACATGAATGGGATTTTTCTCTGGCTACAGTCATTGTTGGTTTCAAGCCCACGATGTCCATAAAATACTGAATGACCTAGAGGTTGGTCAACAGGTCTCTCTCTCCCCCCTTCACCAGGAAACTGCATTCCATAGACTCAGCAACCAAGAGATGTAGGTGACTGGATACAGTCACTCATGTCTTTCCTGTCTTAGGGCAATGTATCATTAGTCACTGTGACCTCGAGGGCAAAAGCCAAGGACGAAATGGGATTTGTAATGCATGGGCTGTGGCCAGTGCTTCTTTTAGCTGCACTACTGCAGATATGCATTCTGTCATCAAAACCACTTCTATTCTCCTGCAGGGGTTCATAAAAAGGAGCTGCTTTTGAGGCAAGCCCATCACTATAGTTTCGGCAGAATGCTGCAATCCCAAGAATGACCTTTTGAGTTTTGAGGTCTTTGGGTAGGGATAGGTTGGGGACTGTCTAATATCACTTCAGTTCCATGCCCTAATTTCCCTGGAGCACAACTTTACCCAAGTACGTGACTCTGTTTCTCATTACCTGAGACTTTTATAGGGTTGACCTTTTATTCCTACCTTTTTAAGGTGACAAAACAGTTCATGTAATGAAGTCAAATGTTTCTCTTGGGGCTCAGTTCAAAGCAAACTAGCATCCCTGGATTGTATCCGCTTTTTGGAAACAGGCCCTTTGGCCCAGCAAGTCCACACCAACCCTCCAAAGAGTAACCCACCCAGACCCATTCCCCTCTGACACTAACACTATGGGCAATTTAATATGGCCAATTCACCTGACCTGCACACCTTTGACTGTGGGAGGAAACCGGAGCACCTGGAGGAAACCCACGCAGACACGGGGAGAACGTGCAAACTCCACATAGACAGTCATCCAAGGCTGGAATTGAATCTGGGACCCTGGTGCAGTGCTAACCACTGAGCCACCGTCCCGGCCCTCAGGTTGAGAAAAGGAACTCAAAACCCTGTGTCAGTCTTTGCCAGAAAATGGAGTTATGGAATCCTTGGGGAAGATGGAGTCAAGTATACAGAGAAACCTTGATTATCCAAAGGACGCATGTAGGGAGTATTTCGCTCGGTTAACTGAATGCTGGATAACATAGTTAGCTGTGCATCGGGACCGTGTGATCTTGTTTGGATGATCTGAAATTCGGTTACTTGAATGCCAGATAATCGACGTTCCTCTGTAGTGTTATCGCAGAAGAGTGAATGAACACTTTAATTGACATTCCCATTTCAGCAGAATTGTCCAAATTCCTATACTGATATCAAGAATGGCAAATTATTTATGGCCATTGGGATTTGGGAGAACTGTTTCATTAATGATTGGGGCTAGTAGTGACAGTTAAGGTTGCAATTTTGTTGAGTCCCTGATAACCGATAACCAAATGTCATGATTTGTCTGACTTAGGAACCACCCAATTGGAGAGTTGCTGCTTGGTACTATGGGTCTCATTGGTATGCTTCATTCTAAGAGACCTACTTCTTGCAGTCTTGACACAGTTCACACAGGCTGATCATTTTACCCATGATCCTTCTTGGTTGAGTTGTTCAAGTACACACCAGGCAGGTCTGATGTGAAGCTCCCCAAATGAGATTGGTTCAGCTTGAAGGCTGAAATGGGGTCTGCTGTGTCATACATTGCTGTCCTAAGCATCTGTGAAATTATCTTTCTTTGTTTTTTTTTCAACACCCTGGAGCTCTTTTTGATCAGATTAGATTACTTACCGTGTGGAAACAGGTCCTTCGGCCCAACAAGTCCACACTGACCTGCCGCAGCGCAACCCATCCATACCCTTACATTTACCCCTTACCTAACACTACGGGCAATTTAGCATGGCCAATTCACCTGACCCGCACATCTTTGGACTGTGGGAGGAAACCGGAGCACCCGGAGGAAACCCACGCAGACACAGGGAGAACATGCAAACTCCACACAGTCTGTCGCCTGAGTTGGGAATTGAACCCGGGTCTCAGATGCTGTGAGACAGCAGTGCTAACCACTGTGCAACCGTGCTGAGTTTATGTGGGCTTCTTAGGGGTAGAAGCTGAATGCTTTTGCCATGGTTGTGTTAAAGTACAGATTGATACGGCCAGGGAATCCCTTGTAAACTCAGATCTGTAAGCCTCTCTCTCGGTTTGTCCCAGAGATCGCACTCTTTGGGAGTCTGGAATGAAAACTTTACAGACAGTTTAATTAATTTTAGTCATCCTCTTTTATTCACTAATAGCATCACTGTTACAACATAACACTGATACCTATAAGCTAAACTAACTAGGTTCTAATAATCCAGGAGGGTAGGGTATCAGTTCTTCAAGTGCCCCAGCAGGCTATTCTAGTGTACTGATACAAAGTGGTTTATTTAATACAAAAACATTGCATGTCCTTAATTAGACCGATAACCGTGAAAGACAATAATTCGTGAGGAAGAAAAGTTAATTGACAAGTCTGTGTATGCTTGATTAATCACTCCTACAGGCCCTAAGCCATTCATCAGGTGGGAAAAAAACATACCCAGCCGAGTTAGGCACCTGCTAGTGAGATAAACCCCTATCATAAAGAGGCACGGGTCTAAGCTAATTGGAGAGTTCATAAGGTAACCTTGCACAGCTCACATGTCTGATACAATTGTTTTACTAATTGGCTTCTAAGCAAGGAGAGCCAACTTTTGACTGTAAAATGGCTTCCTGACACATTGTACCAGAATCTTTTCAATGTTAGGTGTCTCTCTGTAATGTCCTTTTGAACTCTCAAGTCAGAGTCTTGTAACAGCAAAGATGTTTTTCTCTCTGTGTCTGCGGCAGTTGCAAAGGGTAATACGAATCCATAATAATTGGCAAGACCCAACTGTCAATTACAAGGCTTTTGATAGTACTGAGTTTCGTTTCAGGGTCAGAATCAAACACTTTCATTAATTTCACAAGGGAACAACTGTTAATGTTATCACTCAGTGTTCTGTTGCACAGATTCACTGATGTTAAGGCAAATGTCTTTAATTGCCTTACAGCATCCTGTTATCACTTGCTGAGCTCAGATGTTTTTATCTTCTACATACTCCAGGTTCCCCCCTTTTTCTGAGCGTTCCTGCCTGTCTGTTTTCTAGTGTGCAGCAAATGTATTCTATAATTCAGCATTGCAGTTTAGGCTAAATGTTTAAAAACATGTTTTAAGGTTATAGAGTTTCTCAGTTGCTTCTACTAGCCTGACGTCTACTGGCCTGACACAGGGAACAGGCGTATAATGGGACACATGTAGAGGTGTAGGAGAGATAAATATATTCAATATTTTTGACAGTTTTTCGTAATAAGGATGTAATTATATAGATTTTTGACTTAATCGTTGGGCTGGAGTATATATTAGTGGCTGGAGAAGTAAAACTATTCTTTTCTTGTTGTGTGCTTTGTTTGGTGCTGCTTTATAATTCATACTTTTTTTTTGAAGTATTTCTAGATAAGCATTCCCAGAGACTGGAGATATCAGTTTTGTATTTAAGTGGACACCAGCTCTGAGCAAGAGATGTCAGGAGGCAGCTGAAGGCATGTCTGGTAATCGTGAGGCAAAGGAAGAGTGGTTTGTGCACTATCCTGAACCACAAGGTTAAAGAGTTTGAGGGAAGAGATGCTGCAAAAGCAGTGGTTCCATAAAATGTTCTAAACATGAGGATAGGGATTTCAATGTGAAAGCATTGGGGTGGCCACAAGCTAATGTAAATCCACAAGGAAGAGATGGTGAGTGAATTGCAGTTGAGGCCTTGTTGGATGCAGAAGTAAGGAATTTGAGTCAAGGGCAGCTTCCTGATGAAGGGCTTTTGCTCGAAATGTTGATGTTTGTTTTTCCCTGCTCCTTGGATGCTACCTGACCCGCTGTGCTTTTCCAGCACCACACTCTTGACTCTAATCTCCAGCATCTGTAGTCCTCACTTTTGCCTTACTGGGCAGCTAGTCGGACAATGTTTGGATGGTTGGATCTGGAGGTGACACAGTCGTGATTGAGGGCTTCAGCAGCAGTTGTTAGAAGTTAGCAGCGTATGGGCACAAAAGCCTATTTCTAGTTAAATCTGACATCAAAGTTGCAAACTATTTTGTTCAGGGAGGGAAATGGAATTGTTGGCAATGGTTTCGAGATGCTGATGGATTTTGTCTTTCCGATTTGTAGAATTGGTGAAATTTGCACACCTTTGAAGATTGGATGTCGGGAGAAACAGTCTGACAATAAGGACAGTGAACAGATTGACTGGGTGGTGTATAAGAACTAACTCCGTATCTTTTGTATGATATTGCAATGTATTGATGAGGCCAGGATTTGATCCTTGAAGGACTAGGGAAGTAGCAAAGCGAGGAGGGAAGAGCAGTCGTTGCAAGTGATTTTTCTGGCTGTGGTCAGATAGTTTTTTTGGATCAGCTAAATGTGGATAGTTCCTTTGATCTAGGCAATGATGGAGAAGCTGTACTGTGGATGAAAAGGGACAACAGTTTAACAGTTTAAAAGATTAATAGTCATAGAAGATGCCAATTGTGACTTGACAAAAGTCATACTTGTGATGCTGTGGGTTGGAAACTTGATTAGATAATTTCAAACTGAGTTCTGAAAGAATGAGTTGGGATTTAAGAGGTGATGTGTGTATTTGACAAAATTGGAATAGAAGTGGAAGTGAGTAGTTCCCCAAGATATTAAGTGGATTTTGATTATTTGAACGAGGAACAATATTAGTCCTAGTTGTTTTGGAAGGTTCTTTTCTTAAATGCAAAACTGCAGCCCTGAGCCAGCATCTTTCATGTATCTTCAGCCCTGTTTTGTATTGAGGATACTGTGTTGTCAGTATTGGAATAGTGGAAAGAATTTCAGATCTGTTTGCTTCAGCTTTTAGCTTTGCTGTTGGACTTCACTTGGCAACCAGCGTTGGGAATGAGTGAGGAATTGGATTTGTCTTTTTCCTTCAGTGAAAGATCTGTTTGGGTAAAAAGGTATGTTTTAGGCCCTAGCTGTGGTCTTGGGATTCTGAATTTTCAAATTTAGATGTGTGTTTTGTATAAAGATCCCTGTAGTCTCCTGTCGTTTCACATCTGTGCACACTGGACAGATGGCTTGTTCTCTGTGTTAACCTGTGACATTATTGCCAGTCACATACCAAGATTTTCACAACTTTTTCATAACAACCACCTTACTTCCTGTTTCCTCTGTCACAGTCATCTATTAAAATAAATGGCAGTAAAAGAATAAGCTTGACTTTGACTATTTAAATTTAAAGTCCTGCGATCACAGACAGTAGGTACAAAACTCCCTCAGCTCTTTTACTTTTTTTAAAAACAATTTGAAAACACTTAATTTTTGCTAAGCTACCTATTTTTTTGATTAATGTTAATCTCACTCTTTTTCAATCTTAATAGTGCAGTGTATTGTGGGCCTTCAAAATTAAAATTAGGTTTATTGTCAGGTGCACTCCACTTACGAAAGAACAGGAGGATAGTGAAAAGTGTACAATGTTGCCAATACATGGCACCATCTTTGGTATAAAGTACCTAAGATTTGTACTTGGGTACAAAAAAAAGATAAAGTAAAGAAAATCGTTCTATTATGTATATCTGTAATGTAGTGTATGTTAGGAAAATGAGAAATAAAGCTGGAAAGATAGATGTTACAGTTTTTCTATAAGGTCTTCCAACTGATCTGACCAGACTCCACTGGTTCCCAACCAGCAGCCATCTAGGGTTTCTCAGTAACAAACAAGGGAGATGTTTTGAATTCAACATGTATGAGGTCTGAATTATGCAGAATAGATTTCCGCCATAGCTTTAAAGAAACTGCATTATTTCTAATAGAGTACCATCCTTTTAGCCTGGTTTTCCCACCTTAGAGTGCTGCCTGTGCATGGCAGTATGTTCACATACACTTGCAGCCCTAATGTTTTGCAGTCAATGAATTGTAAAGGAAGGGATCATTCTTCTTATTTACTAGTGGGTTGTCTGTAGTTTGCTACAAAATAATTTGAGCTGAGAAGTCAACGTTTTAACCCTATCTGCGTTAATTTGTAATAATTGTGTTTGGTCTGTACTGAGATAAGCTGATTTCAATTAGTCGGAGGTTTGGAGACACTATAAACAACTTCAGTCTCTCTGGACTAAGTTTGTGAATTCCTGGGAGGTAAAATTTGATTTGAGTCTGTCTCTTTTACAAATTAGTAGTTAGCATCTGGTGTTAGGAGACCTTCTTTAAGAGAAAAAAATCCATTGCTGTGTGGGAAAGCCTGCCAGCTAATGTGCGCTTGGCAAGTTTGCCAACAGAAAATGAGATAGTTGATTCACTGTTTCTTTTTGTTGGAGATTGATGTTTCAAGGGAGAACTATTTCCATGTACAAGGATGAACTCCGTTCTCTTCCAGTGGTATCCTTCAGCAGGTCAGTTTCTCGTTTGTAAGCGTGCAGCACTGATATTGTCACAAACCTGGGGAAAGCTGATGATGTAGTGATATTGTCAGTGGATTTGTAACTCTGAGTCTCAAACTGATGCTCCAGAGGGTGCATGCATCCCAATTCCACCATGGCAGGTGCTGAACTTTGAACTCAGTAAAAATCTGTAACAAAACTAGCAGAGGTGATCATTGTTGTTTGTCATAAAAATGCAACTGGCTCTCAATAATGTCCCTTTTACACAACATTGGTGGCTGCAAAATGGGTAGATTGGGGGACCATTTGCAGAACACTTCTGCTCTATCTGTTGAAATGACTCCGACCTTCCAGATGCTTACCCTTTCAATAAATTGCCTTGTTCTCATTGCTCACCTTTCTGCCCTGGGTTTGCTGCAATGTTCGAATGAAGCAAAAAACAAGCCTGAACAACATCTCATTTTCTGCTTGGGCTCATCACAGCCCCTAGGGCTTAATGTTGAATTCCACAACTGAGAGCCTGACTGTATGATGTCTGCTCTTTGTTTTTCTTGCATCTTGCCCCTCATTTCCATTTTCACCTCTTTACACCTTAGTTTATAGCCACTTTAGATCTCTGTTTCTCTTTCACTCAATTAGTAATCTCTGTCTTTTGCACTGGGTCTCCACATTATCTTTTCCCTTTGTGTCTCCTGAACTTCTGTCAAAAGTACAAAACCCATTTCCCACCCCTTTTCATTTCTGAAGATTCACACTGGACTCAGTTAACTCTCTCTCCACAGATGCTATAAGGCCTGCTAAGTTTCTTCAGCATTCTCTGTGTATTGGTTTCAGATTTTCAGAATTAGTATTATTTATAGAATCCCAACAGTGTGGAAACAGGCCCTACAACCCAACAAATCCACACCGACCCTCCGAAGAATATCCCACCCAAACCCATTCCCCTATCCTAATACTCTCCATTTAACCTCAACCTAACCTATACATCCCTGAACACCATGGACAATTTAATGTGGCCAATTCACTTAACGTGCAAATCTTTTGGATTGTGGGAGGAAACCGGAACAACCGGAGGAAACCCACACAGACACGGGGAGAATGTGCAAACTCCACACAGATAGTCACCCGAGGCTGGAATTGAGCGCTGGTGCTGTGGGGCAGCAGTCCGACCCACTAAGCCATGCAGCATTTCACAGCAGTCCCTATTCTGGGTTACAAAAGCGGAAACGCTCAGTAGGTTTGGCAGCATCTGCAGAGAGAAATCGGAGTTAATGTTTCTATATTTGTTTCTGAGTTCCAGCATCCACAGTTCTTTTTGGCTTTTCTTCAGTATCTTACTCTGGGTTGCGATCCGTTTGAGTCCTGTGATGAAGACTGTTGCCCATGTTTTTGGAATTTAACTGGATATTTCACCTTGCGCCAATTGCTGACTTGGAAACTGGGTTGGAATGCTGTTTTGAGACTGGGAAATTGATTTGGGAAGGCCAGGATGGCTGGGGGAGAGATGATAGACCGAGCTCATTATAAATGAGAGGTCCAGAAGGAGATTCGCGAGTTGGACTGGGGCAGATTGCTAAAGCATTAAACATCACAGCACATGAGCGCAGAGTAAGACAATTTGCACAGAGGCCAGCAGCAAGATTTGAAGCTAGGGTTGTGGGAAGTCAAGAGTCCTGTGGAGAGATTGTAGGTGTGGCATGGAATGGCCGACCCATTGTCTCAGCCTGCTCCAGCCCCACCGAACTCATCTCTGCAATTCTCCAGTTTCCTCATTTCCCCTCCCCCCACCTTGTCTCAGTCAAATCCGTCGAACTCAGCACCACCCTCCTAACCTGCAATCTTCTTCCTGACCTCTCCGCCCCCACCCCACTCCGGCCTATCACCCTCACCTTGACCTCCTTCCACCTATCGTATCTCCAACGCCCCTCCCCCAAGTCCCTCCTCCCTACCTTTTTATCTTAGCCTGCTGGACACACTTTCCTCATTCCTGAAGAAGGGCTGATGCCCAAAACGTAGATTCTCCTGTTCCTTGGAGGCTGCCTGACCTGCTGCGCTTTTCCAGCAACACGTTTTCAGCTCTGATCTCCAGCATCTGCAGTCCTCAACTCTGCCATTCCAGGAGAAAGTGTGCATTTGAGAGGTAAGCAAAGCAGGTAGTCTGGGACCAGCAGAGAAGTGAAACCTACTTGCTTTGTGGATATAATAATCCTTCTGTTAGCCACCTGGTTTTTTATGGCCTGGAAAACTCTATCAACCAGAATTAAGTTTAAAATCTTGGTAAACTAGAAACAACATGACATTTTTATTAAATTTATAATGCCACTCCAACCTCAGAGCTAATTGATTGACTTATTCCACCATTTTAGATTCTCAGACATTTTCAGTTTGCTGTAGTTTTTTTTAAAGTATTGAGTGAGTATTCTTTTTCTCTTGCATCAATTTGCAAAAAGTAATGCATCATACTACATCCTGGGATTGTGAAAAGCAACCCTGAGATCAAATTCTGCTCAGGAATACAATCTCTAAGAATTTCCTATTAGTCTGAGATTCACGTTTCCACCTCCAATATGGGAACCAGAGAGGGGAAGAGAGCAAGTCTCCTTTTCTGGAGCCACTTGTTCAGTTATATATCTAATTTTATCATCAAACAATATTATTTTTGGAAAAACTCTCTGTGCTCTGTGCAAACTGTCTTATTCTGCGCTCAAGTGCTGTGATGTTTAATGCTATTAATCATATTGGCTGTCCCTTGCAGGTGGAAATGGCTCTCTTCCGCTCGAGTCCGTAGGTGGCTGTACAGATTGATGTGGTTACTGCAGGCTGTGCTATGCTTGGGGCAGGTGGTGGTCATGGGAAGGACTGGTGGGTGTAGGTGTAGCAGCGCATCCCTTTCACAGTTTGTGCCTGGCTTCCATTTTCTCCTCGACAGCAAGTCTCGCGGTACTCACGGCCTTCCTGGATGCTCCTCCTCCATTTTGGATGGTCTTGGGGCAATGATTCCCAGGCGTCAATGGGAATGCTGCACTTTGTCACTGAGGCCTTGAGGGTATCATGGAAACACTAGTGTCATTTCGAAGCTCGGAGTAGAGCACTTGCTTGGGGAGTCTTATATCGGCCATATGGATGACATTCCCAGCCCATCGTAGCCTGTCAGCGGTGGTCAGTGCCGCCATGATGGGAACATTGGCCTTGTCAAGGACGGTGGTGTTGGCGTGACTTTCTTCCCAGTGGATTTGCAGGGCCTTGCGCAGGCTGTGTTGGTACCGCTCCAGCGCCTTGATGCATCTGCTGTAGACTGCCCACGTCTCAGAGCCAACAATCATATAATTTATAGAAAAATGCCCCTATTTGGGGTCTGCAAATGTCAACTTATCAATTCCTTGCTTCTAGCTGATTGCGCAAGAACCAATTTAGTCCTGTTCCTTTCAAAGACAGGTTTCGCTGTTTGCAAATACATTGGCTGCCTGCCGGCATGTGTATATGCCAAACCCCTTTTGGTGCTGCCTTTTCATAGCTTTTTGAAAACAACAGCGTGGGATGTTGGTTTGGAATTGTAAGCTGCAGTTGGTGCTTCTGTAAGGCTGGGATTCTGGGCCACTACAACCAGTTTGTCCAATTGCATTTTTAAATTTTTGCTGACTGAGTAACATAAGCTGTATTCCTGTAGGGAAACAGGAGGGAAAAGACCCTTTGCACTGTCACTTGGCAGGAAGGATAGAACAGATTAATTTAAAAACGGTTACCTGAAGACAGAGACTGGTTAGGATAGATTGCGATTTTTCACTGCACACTGACTATTAAGTACTTTGAACTGTACTTTGCACTTTTTGGTTATTATATCCAGTAGTATTTCATCAGCTATTTAACATTTGCAATAAGCAATCAACATTTGAAAGAGGACACTATAAGAAGTGTTTTAGTCTGCTAGCTAGTTACTTGATTTAAGTGACTTATCTTGAAGGTAGCTACAATTCACTATAGCCTATTGAAATGATAGTTCACTCATATAAATGCAACCCTGTGATTCCTGCAGGAAAAGCTACATGTGTAGACAGGGGATGACACTGGTTTTTCAGGAACATCTCATTAGTTCTTATCTACAAATCATATTCAGGGTATTGCAGCTCTGCTGTGCTCAGGAGATCTGCCAGAAGCTCTTCTGAGCCAAATTTAAGTTGGAAATAAACAGTGAACTCCCTATAATTAGTGACATATGGTTTTCTGTTTACAGGCCTTTTTTTTTCTCTCTCTCCAACGTGCTGTACAACGTAATGGTGACAATTGATATCAAGGTCCTCTTTATTCCTGCATTTGTACAAGGCTGTTGTTTGGACTTAATTGCATTTTGTGTCCAAGGATCTGGATTTAAAAGATTAGGTGCATGATTAAAGGCAGCCTGGTAGCTATAACGCTTGCGTCAGTTCATTGACCAGAATCTGCTTCAAGGGCAAATTTGTCCAAATCCTTGAGAAGCAGACGGAATACGAAGAAAACTGGCTGAAACAAATCTTTACAAAACCATTTGTTTCAAACATGGCTGGGAGTTCAAATTAAGGAATTATAATGGTATTGTTGGAATCGTTCAGTTTGAGTAATGCAGCTCTATGAAGGAGCATCAGAGAAGAGTTAATATGGTCAGAAGGCAGTGTTCTTACTTGATGAAAATCATTGCTTTCTTGAAGCAGCGTAAATAAAAATGTTGAAAAGCTGTATCACTGCAAACGTTGTGCCTATGAACTAGACATGTTCTGTGGGTCTCGTTCTCTCACTAGTCTCAGCATTACACTGTTGACAGCTTGTACTTAAATATTTTACCCAGTTACTAATATGGCCAATTATGTATGTTATACTTAGTTCAGAATTATAAGATCCATCAGCCAGGTTGCTTTGATAAATAACAAAATTTGTTAATTTATTTTTTAAAAAAGAGAAGCTTGCTTCTCAACGATGCAGAGCTGAATAACACCGTTTTAAATATGAAAGTTTAAAAATGTATCCTTCTAAATAATCCAGCATACATGAACATGTGGATATACACCAGTCAAAGAAAAAAAATGAAGATACTGTTGTAGAGGTTAACTTTGTGGCGAAGACAAATACTTTGGCTAAATTATTGATAATTATTTGGGAAGAAAAGGATAAATGTTCGAAATGGCTTTTAATCTGTCATCCTGGTCACTGTGCTCAGCTGGTTGTCACTGAAATAACTTCAGATACAGTTCGCTTGGGCAGGTGTTGAGAGAAATCTTTCAGAAATAATAGCCGTTTTGGTTTTTCATTCCCCCCCCCCTCCCCGCCCCAGGACTCACGAGAGTTTGTCAAAAAGGTAGCAAAGGCTGGGCTGAAGGATTTAATATTTGCGCTGGCTAACCCTCATACTGAACTCCAAACTACCTCAAATAGCCACAACTCTTGATGGCCATAACCTCAGGCATGTGACTTCCAGTAAGCTAGTGTAGGTAGTTGCCTAAAGTTGTGAGACTTCCCGGAAGTGTCTTTCAAAAAAAAGAGTCCCACAGTGCCCTTTCAGTGAAATTTTGTTTTTAAAAAAAGATCCATGCACTACTGGGTCAACTTGCTGCTCCCAGTGCTGTGACTGTATGGAGGTTCCAATCACCACAGGACCTTTTAAAAAGCACAGAGCAATACAGCAATTGTTAGCAAACATCTGTGACTAGAACCTTGAAGCTAGGACTAGAGTCATAGAGATGGACAGCACAGAAACAGACCTTTTTGGTCCAACCCATCCATGCCGATCAGATATTCCAACCCAATCTAGTCCCACCTGCCAGCGCCCGGCCCATATCCCTCCAAACCCTTCCTATTCATATGCCCATCCAAATGCCTCTTAAATGTTGCAATTGTACCAGCCTCCACCACTTCTTCTGGCAGCTCATTTTATATATGTACTACCTTCTGCGTGAAAAAGATTCCCCATAGGTCTCTTTTATATCTTTCCCCTCTCACCCTAAACCTATGCCCTCTAGTTCTGGACTCACTCACCCCAGGGAAAAGACTTTGTCTATCTGCCCTATCCATGACCCTCACGATTTTGTAAACCTCTATAAGGTCACTCCTCAGCTTTCAAAGCTCCAAGGAAAACAGCCCCAGCCCTATAGCTCAAATCCTCCAAACTGGCAACATTCTTGTAAATCTTTTCTGAACCCTTTCAAATTTCTCAACAT